>NC_081551.1:21204110-21247997 GCF_901000735.1 Corylus avellana | reverse complement strand
CCTGATACTCTTTCATTTATCTATATATTCCAAACTCATACTTCACTCCTACCTAAGAAGTCTAGTTACTGTCGTTGGTTCAACTACATTTTGGGTGATGTTTTGGTTCTTTGACGTAATTGAGAAATACTTACAAACAAACAACATGAATAAATTACTTAATTTATGCCAATTAGGTTTTCATCATTCTCTCTGCCAAAAGATTGCATACCTTCCTTGTTGGTCCGGATCCACGTCTTGATGGTGTAGGAGGATCTACCTATAGGAATTAGAGGATTTGTCATGGCTATGGTACATGAAAGGTGTCATACCGGACATAAGTAAAGATCTAGAAAATCCATTTAAATGGAATAAAAAAGCAATCAAATATCATAAACACGTTGAAAACATTAAAAAAAAAAAAAAATTAAGGACAACTGCCAGTTACTTTTCACTTACATAATTGCTTAATTATAATGTTTGAATACCAAATTCATTAGGAACCCAACCAGCATGAGCACATATCATAAATTTTAAACAAATTTGCAAAGGCAGGTCTCCAGTTTGGAAATTTACTAATTTTAATTACATAAAACAGAATATTCTCATTAAAAAAAAAGGTTTCATTACCTTAGAAGCTGAGTAGATAATCCAAATCTTAATTTTTTTAAAAGAAAAAAAAAATCCAATGTTTTTAAAAATGGAACATAAAATCCTAGTATACAGAGATATATTGACCTCACATATGCCTACACATCTATATATGTCAACTTCATATATTGCCAAGGAAACCGCAAAAAGAAAAGTTCTATCCTTTTTATTATCAAGGATAGAAAAACCCTTGTCTCATTTAACATATAACTAGAAATAAATACATTAAATTGAAAGTCAAATACAACCAATGGTCTTTTACCAATGATCAAGGGTGGTAACACCTTTACCTCATCAAATTTCATAAAATTTTGTGTATCAAGTTCCCCATTAACTTCTGGTTTAAACGCTGCCTCCATTTCATAGAGTTTGTCCCATACCACATCTTTGAACCAGGGATGTGCCTGACAATGTTTCATTAATAATACTTTTTAGTTACAATAATATTGGAATGAAAAATTTAACGTAGTGCAGTAAATAAAAGAAAATTAAGCATACTTTAATTTGGTCTGCCCCTCCAGTGCCAAGCCTATGTTCAACATCACAAAGCAATCTACAGATCAGATCCTTCGCTTGTCAATCTCACCTCCGGAAATTTTAAATGATTTTTCCAATGCACAATCTAACATACATTAACCAATATGTCAATTATAAAATACCAAATAACCTTAAAATGACTAACTTTCCGCAATAATTAACAAAACTAACAATGCATTACAAACTTCTATAGAATCAATAAAGAGAAATTCTAGATGCTCTAAAAAATATAAAGGACTAGGGTTTGGGGTTGGGGTCCAGAATTTGTTGATGCTTAATTGTGCCATCTTAGGAAAATGACTTTGGCATTATGTGCAAAAAAAAAAAAAGAGTAATGGTTGACACTAAATTTGACGGTTCATGGGGTGGGTGGTGTTCCAATGAACCACTTGGGTTGCATGAGGTAGTTTTATGGAATAATATCAAGAGGCGTTGGGGGTTGTTTGCAAGTCACACCAGATTTGAGGTAGGAGAAGGTGCCAAGGTGAGTTTCTGGCATGATGGACAAGGCCCTTAAGGAGACTTTTCCAGGTTTATTTGGTATTGCTTGCGTTAAAGATGCTTATGTAGCGGCTCACTTGGAGCTTTTTGGTAGGTCTAATCAATGAAACGTAAGCTTTATTAGAGATGCCCATGATTAGGAGGTTGATGTTTTCGCCTCTTTTTTAATTTGTTGTACTCAGTTAGAGTAAGATGGGAAGGTGAAGACAAGCTTTGGTGGATCCCCTCTTTTTTTTTTGATAAGTAATGTAGTATATATCAAAAAAAGCGCAAAGCGCCTCTAAGTACACAATAATGTATACAAAGGAACCCAAACAAACACCCAGAAAAACCCAGAAAAAACCAAACAAACCAATCAAAAACCCAGAAAAACCCAATCAAACCAAACACCCATCCAAAGGGGAATACAAGAGACCCAACCAAACCCCAAGAAAAGCCCTAGTGCAGCCCTAGTGCATCTCAGGTGGAACCCTAGTGCACCTCAGGGGGAAAAGAAAAAGCATTTTTCGATCCCAAAAAACCCCGCCGACGCCGGCCCTTCACCGGAGAGATGGAGCAATCCAGATTATTGAGCTCCCTCAACCCCTTAACCTTAGAAGCAGAAACTTCAACCTTAGGGGCAGAAACTTCAACCTCAGCAAGCAGGTCCTTGTTCTTATGCAGCTGCTTTGCGACTTTTTCCTTCACCCTCCGGGTATAAAACAGTTGGGACGAGGATATAGAAGAGTAAATGGGAGTACCACTCTCTGTCATGCGAGGAAAAGGACGGCTAAGACTCCTCCCCATCTCAGCCGCCCCATCGAGAAGGGAAGTAGTCGAGAGTGAAGTGCATCCCTGCGACGAGAACAAGGAGGTAGTAGCAGGGGAAAGAAGACAGCCAACTTGAACCTCCACCGGCGCAGAGGGAACCAGAACAGGTCCTTTCCCTTAGAAGACAAAGAATCCTTCAACACCACCGGAGCGGGAGAGACAGCTCTCGGACTCAAGAACCCACGACGAAACAAACCTTTCTCCGGAGAAGAAGGACGAACAACCAGCTCCTCCTCCCCCGAAAAAGGAACCTCCCTGCAAGAGCTCGCCGGAGAGTCCACCTCCCAAGGAACAGCGAAGGCCTCCTTGAGAATAGAAAGACGAGCCGAATCAGAAATCTCCGAAGACACAGACGCACCCCGGCAGATTTCAGGCATCGAAGAAAGAGAGCCCTCCCAGTCCCTGCGCAACGTGCTCGCCGGTACAGCCTCCGCAGAAGGGGAAAAAGTAGCCCCCTGAGAGGACCCGTCACCGGCAGACCCAACAATCTCGCCCAAAACTCGCACCGGAGAGAGAGAGAACACTGCCGGGGAAGACCCATCGCCGGAAGACCTAGCCAACGGCTCCAAACACTCTTCAGAGGCTAAAGGAATCCCAGCCGATGCAGACTCCAAAGGTAATGAGAACGAGTTATGGACTGGATCTGAGAAATCCGGATCCAAGTATGAACCGGATCCAAATTTTGACCCAAAACCACTTCAGAGACCGACCCGGAATCACAACCCAAAGCAGAGGTTGATAGGCCCAAAAAACGCACCCTATTACTCCTGCGATTGGGCTTCAAGACAACCCCTGCACGGACCCGGTCCAACTTACGTTGGATTTGCCCTAGAAGCCTCAACAATCCACTAATACCGATCTTGCCCTTCTTCTTCTTCCTCAGACTCACTGACCCAGCCGCCTCCGCCAGAGGAGAAGACAAGCTCTCCAACGCAGAGCAATCCACGGCAGAACGCAACCCCAAACCGTCATACTCCGAATCCCAACAATACGACCCCGGAAGCAAATCGAGAGACCTCGGATACTCAACTGCTCTCGCCTCGACGCCCGGAGAAGATCGAAGGACATCCACGAAAGACCTCCCGGAATCGACCCCCAAAGAAGGACCATCCATTAGAAACCCCGCCGAAGATGGAACCCCCGACTCCGCCGTACCATCCGACTTGATCTGTGCCGCCATCAGTTGCCGAAGCTCTCCCGCGAAACGCCGCCAGCCCCTCCCAAAACGCCCCTCCGGAAGCCAAATGACTCCCTTACGACCACCCTCAGCCAACACCGATACCTCCAAGAACCTTCCGGCCTTATTACCTCCCCCGTGGACCATCGTGGCCTTATCACCCTCACGGTAAGATTTGGCGATTTCTTCCTTCACCTGAACCTGAATCGCCGCTTCCACCGTTTCCACCAACCACGACGAACACTGAATGCTCGCGTAAATATACCCCACGAAACCTTTTCTCCTCTCCTCCAGACGAAGGTTAGGACACCCAACCTTTGCCAAAAGGCAGAAGGTTTTGGCTTCAAAAGAGAATCTGCGTTCCATACGCCGAACCCTAACGCGCAGCACCAGCCGCGCCACCGATCGCAGAAAAAAAACTTTCAAAAATTCAAATTTTGAAATTCATCCGAGTCTAGAGAGAGAGAGAGAGACATTCTAGAGAGACTCATCCCCTCTAAAAAAGGTTGTTTGTTGTTAGCTCCTTCTATAAGGTCCTTGTTTGTAATGGTGGCATTCCTTTTACTTTGAAGAGTATTTGGTGGATCAAGGTTCTATTAAGAGTAGCTTTCTTCACTTGGTTGGCAACCCTAAGAAAAGTTCTTATCATGGACAATCTTAGGAAGAGGCATGTCATTGTAGTTGATTGGTGTTGCATGCATAAGAGAGATGGGGAGTCTGTGGACCATCTTCTTTTCCATTGTGAGGTAGCTAGTGCATTATAAAGCGCACTTTTAAGCCGTTTTGGGCTCTTTTGGTTATGCCTAGAAGAGTAGTTGATTTGTATGCTTGTTGGTGAACGGGAGGTAGGTCTCATAGTGCTGTTGTGTAGAATATGGTGCCTTCTTGTCCTTTGAGGTATCTCTGGAAGGAACGTAATGATAGATGTTTGAAGGACCGGAGATGTCTTTTTTTTTTTTAATACTCTGCATACTTGGACAACTACGTTGGTGCTAAGCTTTCATTAATTCTTTGTTCTCTTTTTTTTGCTAGTTAGTTGTTTCTCTTATATACTTCCTATGTACTTAGGTTACGCCTTTAGCTTTTTAATGATATTTCAATTACTTATCAAAGATGAAAAAAATAAAAAGACTAGGAGAAGGAACACCAAAGCAAATAAGGGAAAACATCTAATGAACGGCTCAAAGGTACAAAGAGGAGCAGATAAAAAAGAACACATGAGAGGAAAGCATCATGAAAAATGATGAGGGCCTACCACCGTTCAAAATAGGATAACCTGAAAGCTAATTAGACATCACATGTTTGAGCTCAAAAGTTATAATCAAACAAGTACTCATAGCAAATTAACCTTTCTGCAAGTTGTCACTGGATCATCAGAATAAAATGGGGGATATCCAACAAGCATCTCATACATTATTGCACCAAGTGACCACCTGCAACCAGGCAACCGGATAAGAATTCATGAAAGGATTAAACAAAGAACTCCATTTTACTCATAAAAAAAAGGTGGGAAAAATCTATGTAGTATGTGTGCCTCTCTCTCTCTCTCTCTCTTAGTATGTATGTGTTGTCCCCACAATGATATATAAAACCTGTCTTCAACCACCAAAACTCAACCATAAAGAAGAACATGTAGTATTAGTCAGACAATTATAAAATGGTTTTTTCAGTTTTTTAATTGTGAGGCCATATCCAACTCTTTCTAGACAGTGCAATAAACAATGTAAAGTAGAATCTGCCAACATTTTGGACCTGATCATAATTTAAGGTACAAAATGCTGGTGTAGAGCACAATAACTGATTCCACAATATTCTCACACCCCATCTTATGTCTTAATTACTTCTAGTGCTTTAGCATACATCAAAGTAGATGGTTATCAAATGCCGAATTACCAAAGTTCATGGCCCCTTTGACAATTAACACCAACTCTTTCGAAAACATTACTTTGATTTTGGTTGAAACTTTAAATGCTATTCATCAACAGGTTTACAACTGGTGCATCTTACAAAACATAGTTCAATTTCAAATAAATGTGTTTTGCTTCTTAGAACAGATCTTTACTGACAAAACACACAGTGTACCATTTTTCAGCTACTACTGCAACCCCATAACACAGCATTGTGAAGTGAAACAGAATAACTGTTGCATTCACTCATTAACATAAGAACAAAATTCAATACAGAGAAAATATACAGACACCAATCACGTTGTATGAATTTCACGAAAGTGCCATCACTTTTTATAAACCACTTACCAGTCACACTCCAAGCCATATCCTTTCTTTAACAATACTTCAGGAGCAATATAATCTGGGGTGCCAACTGTTGAATATGCCTGTAATTAAAACAAGAAAAAATATATAAGACAGCATGGAAGCAAATACCTTTAAGAAATTTATTTTTTCGAATAAAAACATGCAATTATATAACTACAACACTCATGTAACACAACTTAGATCTTCAATGAGTTAGTAACCAATCCAATGACCAAGACAATAACAATGTGTGCTGTGTTCTAAGCACTGAAAATAACCAATACGAGAAAGATTTTGCAGATAGATACAAAGCCTACCAAGATCAGTATGTTCCTTCGAAAACCTCATTATTTTTCTTATATCAATAACATTTCATTGGGCCATCGTTTCTCAAGCATATGCAGTCTCAGAATTTCATGTTATTCTTCTTTTAATATCAAATATTGTATCTATAACTTTACACACATGAATTAGAAAAATCAAAACTGTAAACATGTTTTGCCTGCACATATTCAGGTATGAGATATAGCGAAATGCCACTTCTGTACAACACTAAAAATTGATATTTTCCTACCAATTTCCTCCTGTTTATCTGCCAATGCTGAAGTTGTTCAAGGGGGCTTTTCCAACGCCTCCCAGTTTTAGTATCTGGAAAGCATCCATCAATATCCATTGTATCATTCAAGTTCTCATCATCCAGGACTTCATTTTCATTTATAGAAGATAAATTGGAGCAGTCAAGAGGCTTGCAGAGGCCAAAATCAGAGAGCTTCATGTGACCATTTTTATCCAACAGGAGGTTGTCAGGTTTTATATCTCTGTAAAAATCATGGTCGCCAAAGCAAAATGTAAGTCACACTTATACCAAGTCAAAATTGTAATCCGCATAAAGACTCTACAGTTCCTACTAACTACATTGGAAAAAATGTCGCCAACAGGAGACTACCAACCTGTGAACGTAGTTATGTCTATGAATAGACTCTATGGCCAGAACACTTTGAGCAATGTAAAATCTAGCAACAGTTTCGGTCAAAGTTTCTTCTCTCATGAGCAAAGTCATCATGTCACCACCAGGAAGATATTCCATAATTAGATACAAGAATTCAGCATCTTGAAAGGAATAATAGAGTTTCACAATGAAATGACTGGCAACTTCTGCAAGCAAATTTCTTTCAGCTCTAACATGTTCAACCTATGTTGTAAATAAACAATCAGTTAGTGTAAACAAATTTATGCAACTAGTATATGAAGTTACTTTGTAGGAACTATGGAAACATTGGGAAAAAAAAAATCTTCAGAATTATTTGACCAGGACCAGGACAATCATGCTTGTTGCATAAGGGCTCAAACTACAATAACATTCACCCTCTTCAAGCAGAAAAGCAGCATAAGAACAAGGAGCGCCTACCACCACCTTAAAATTTCACAAATTGTACTAAACGTTTAACCTAGGAAAGAACATCTAGTTATTGATGATGACAAAGAGGAAACTATATCTCATATATCAAAGTATGTAGCAATTAAGCTTCCAAAAAAAAAAAAAAAAAACCCAAATCTATTTCCTCATCTCTCCCAAGAATGCATAAATATAAAGCAATGAAAGCAAGTGAAACAGGAAGGAAAACTGACCCTTTACCAGGTCAATTTGTTTACCAATCCAGCGTTGTACAGAAAAGAGACTAATTGGACAGTTCAACTATCTCTATGATCACCAAAAGCAGTTAAGAATGGCCAATCTTACAAACTTTATAAAGCTCAAAATTTTATTGCAAGGCAAAGTAGAGGAAACACAGAGCCCACAGCATTCTTTAAGTAAATTTAACAGTAGTAGGAAATGAGACAGTTAATGCTGTGAAAATAAATATGCAAGTCTCATATATATTAAGTGGCAGAATGGTCTAAAGAGTACAACATGAAAGTTTAAGTACGCTTCTTAAAATAAGTTAAAAATAAATTTTAAGAATGCCAGATCTCACCTGCCCCCTGCTGAGCATTTCTGATTTCTTTAACTTTTTCATGGCATAAATATTGCCTGATTTCTTCTCCTGACACAGCCTAACCTGTAAAAGATTAATTCATAAGCATCCAATATTGAATAGAAGCTAGAAAAATGTAGAAAAACATCCCAGGACAAATGAATCAAATAACCAGTACATTCTAACCAAAAGCAACTCAAGGCAGTTGAAAATGCAGTCAGGAAAAACAAGATAACAGGGTCAACATTGTCATAAATGCCTAAATGGCAATGTTGGATATCCAGTCAAAATGTACTAAAGAATGTGAAGTACAACTGACAATTTTGGTGGAGATACAAGAAAGATTGAGGAGGAACAAGAACTAGTTTTTTTTTTTTAAGTAATCAAGGTATCATTAAAAGTGTAAGGCACCCCAAGTACACAGGAAGCATACAAGAAAAAAACAAGAAAATCATGAAAATTTAGGAAGAGGAACAAAAACTATAGTAAGCTGCTCAACATTACTTTTACAATTTTTTGTTGTTTTCGCCAGTCAAATTGTACTTTAATGATGGTTTCTATCTAATTTTTCCTATCTAAGAGAATGTAGGTTCTTGCTCAAGTTTAAATAAGAAGCCCTGACTGTCTTCAATGGAAGACAGTGTTCAGGCCAGTTAATATAATTGCAATTCAATTTCCAAGAGCCATTTGTGTCCTCCCTAAAATAGGAATTTACCCATCTCAACTATATGTTGGGACTCGTGCAGTCCAAGTTCAATGCATTGACCCATCTCAATTATAAGTTGGGTTCCATCAACCTCCTCTTTCACCCAAAACTCTTCAAGAAACAAAATATCATAGCCTTCACCTTGATCTTTATTGCAGACTATAAGCTTACGGACACCACCAGCACCTCAATTAAGCCATCACTACCTATTGCCTTGAAGAGCACCAGTACCATGCCCCTCCAAATCCTCCACCAACATCATGTCAGAACCGTGTAGGGGCCATCATGCATCTACACCATGCTCACCATGGCTACCAATGATTTGTCCTCCCACCTCTACTTTCATCAATGCTATCACTACCTCCTAAAATGCATTACTACCAATACTTCCCCCAGCATAACATCATCACCAATGTCATTGACAATACCTCCATCACCATCATGCCCTGCCCTGCCCTCCAACTGTCACCACCAAAGTACTTCCACCATGGCTGCCTCCACCTCCACCTTTGCTTCATGGCAGATTTTCATTTATTATGTATAAAGATCTCTCTGAGAAGTGGCTTTGCCTTTGGCAGTACATCTCAAGGCTCATTAAAGAGGCTCTAAAGTAAATCAGATTCTAGACTTTCTTGAGATGGTGAACCACTAAAAGATTGCTATTATAATTTTTCTTACGGAAAAAAGCTTATTAGGATCTCTTAGTTACACCTTAGTTCCACTCCTGTATATTAGTACCTTAGGATTTACCTTTATTCCTGATGGGGTTGATTAGTGGAAAAGTCAAATTATTTTGAAATAATTAGATTGTTTTTACATATAAAGGTATCATGTTATTTTTTTTAGACATGACTCCCTTTTAAGACAATAATTCACAGATATAATATAAACCAAGCTTAACACTGTACACAAGACTGATAAGCTTATAGACAATCTTTTCAAATGTTAACATGTTATGCGACAACAAAGTTACATGGACGTTTCTAACCTCTCCAAAGGCCCCTCTCCCAATTATGGTCAGAAGGTCAAAGTCATCAACACAAATCTTGTGCCTTTTAAGTCGCATATAATGGGTCTCTTTGCGCTCTAAATCCTTCAGTAGGTTGATTTGTTCCTCTTGTGACACATCTGAAGATGCCAACGTCTTCTCCAGCACCGAGCGCCTGCAAAGAATAAAATTAAAATAGGAAACATAACAATCAAACGCTAAACAAGAAAATTCATCCTCTAATAAGTATTAGTTTTGCTCAGAGAACAAGGACTGAAACTTTTTTTTGATAAGGGGTGAGATTCGATTTGTTGACCTCCACTTCATGAGGCATGGTCTCTAGCCGATAGAACAAGGACTAACATTTTAAAGCATAGAAGAACAAATCACAAGATTCGCAATGCAATACAAGTGTCTGTCCATGTGCACATATGCACGTGTGCATGTATGAAGCAAGAAGACCAGAATATCCGACAAATAAAGTGCCTAGCAAACATGAGGGGCAATTTGGAAATGAGGCATGAGGGATCCATCATGGAAATAACAAGAGAAGACAAGCATCTATACTTGAATCCCAAAAGTCCATGCCCATGAGCTTTGGAAAGATAAAAAATAAGCCTTGTTCTACAAAGTGCAACGAAGTCGTAAGGATAGTTTTTGGCACTGTTGGTTCTATTAATTTGGCACCATTTGTTTTCATTTTCACAATAACTTAATTTGTTTCCTATTATATCTCATCCATAACATTTAACTTAATTAGATTATAACAAACCCTTTACAGAATTTATTCTGAATAAAGACTCACTGATAAATACATTATGGGATTCAGAACCATTGTTAGACAGCTGAAAAGTAGAATCTCTTCTAACTACTTTGAAAAGCCCTTGCGCATCCAAATTAGAGTTTTTAGCTATACCTTTCACCTTTGATATTTAAGGGGATGACCACTTTCATTAGCTCATAGTTTTGATATTATAGAATGTCACAATTGTCAATATCAGGTATACTTATGAAATTCTCTCAAAGCAATTCGAAAAAAGTTTAACATTCAGAGTCCCACCTCACTAATGGCCTTGTAGCCTAGTGGTACTTCTCCAGTTCTCCTCTCATTTAGAAAGGAGGTTCACCGTCCAACAAAGTGGATAATAATAAGGGAGATATGGGATTTTTCTATTGATTGGAGGGGGGGTGGGGGAGGGAGGGAGATGGATTTGCAAATAAATGTTATCCACCCCCCACAAAAGCTAGACCACATTAATCGCGAATTTCATTACAAAACCATTTTCCTTTTACGATCAAAACTCTAACTTCAACCATAACAAACCCAGAACACAGCCCTGTCTCTCATAGCTCAGAAGATGACAAGATTAAACCGCCACAAACGCCTAAGAATTAAAATTTCACTCTCTCTCTCTCGCTTGTTGGCTAAGCACATAACATCTCAGTTACAAACATAACATATTGAGCACAAAATCACCATGTTCCAAAATCAACCAAATATTGGTTAGCAGACCAAAAAACGAAATGGAAGATCTTGGAATTAATAAGAAACAAATGGAGGAAAACCCAAAACGGTACCTCTCCTTGCGTTCCTGGATGTGCTTCATCTGAGCCTTGTAGTGGTTTTCGATGAACTGCTTGGCCGCAGCCACCCTCTCCATGGTCAAGCTTGACCCCACCGTCCCCTCCTCCTCCGCCATGGGCCGCACCCCGTCCTCCTCCGCCTCCTGATGGTTCTCCATACCCCCTCTCTCAAAACGCTCTCTCTCTCTCTTTCTCTAAATATTGCTTGGGTCTGTGTATGTGTGTGAATTTTGATGATGGTGACAACGAAGCAACACCCAGAGGACCTTAAAAAAAAACAAAGACAGTCTCTTTTTCTTCCTTCAACGTCTATTTTGTCTGTCTGACACGTGGGGACAGTGGATTGGTGTGTCTCAGGGCTTCCAACAGTTGGACTTGGGCGACCCTGACCAACTCCAGTTATTAACGTGGGCCACTGTTCATTGCAGCCTTATCACACGGTTTGAAATCGTCGATGTTTCCCATATTAAATCTCTGGCTGATCGAACAGTCTGTAGGCTGTGTAATACTACCATTAATGGGCCTAACTCCTGTGTTTCTTTCATTATAGGATCGGTCTGAAGCAAACGTCATCCATGAGATCAACCATAAAAATAAAAAAAAAATTATAGAACTTGAACGGTGATTGTGTCAAAGTAAAGTAGTTCATTATACAAGAACACGCAATAATGGAACATATGATTTTTTTTTTCTTCTGAGCGAACCATATGATTTGGGAAACTATCAAATTGGTTGTTATTAATATGATATTAAAAATTATTATTAAATTTTGGATCGGATAATGCATGATATATTAATAGAAATTTTTATTGTCACCTCACAAAATAAACACTTAAAAGTACATGTAATATTTATTGTAGTAAGACCAATAAATTGTCTAACTTGTATTTTGATTGTGTCTAACATGACAATATTATTTGGATAATCCAATTAATTTGTAAATTTAAGTAATATTTATCACGCTAACTACTATACATTGTCACCTAGACTGCGATGTTAGATTGCAAGGAGAGGGGAAAACTAATTGTAGCAGTGTCCTAGTCTCAACTTTCAGAAATGTTGCGTAAGCATGCATAACATAAAACCAGAAGTAACAAATGATCTTCTGAAAGTAGAACGAGAAGGAAAGAAGATAATCTAGACAGATGACTATGTTAATTTTGCTCAGCATTAATCATCTTTAACACCATGTGCCTTGCATGCTCTGCAACTCAATCAGCTTCAAGGAGGGTGAATGTAAGCTGAAGTGTGCAGCTGCTACTTCAAGGTTGAGATTTCATTCAGATCTTCAAATCTTCAGACAAAACTATGAAACAGAATGGAGAACTTCCATATATATGATGGTTTGGCAGATTTTTTTAGAAGCCCCTGTTTTGGGAATAGAACTCCCAAAACGCATAAGTGCAGAAACCCCAATTGGTGCCAGACAGAAACAGTGCAGAGACCATAAAATTTGCTATTCACCTCACATATATTCTTAGCAGCCAACTAAGGATCTACAATATATGGAGAGGAATGCTACTCTTTACTATCCATTTATCATAATTATTTGTACCGTATTTCAAACGAAAAAAATAAAAATAAAAAGTCTCTTAAAACACGCTACCAATTAAATGAATGCGAAGAGTAATACTTTTCATGTATGAAAACAACTTTTGCAGACCAAGTTAACATTTGGTACTCAATTGATTGAGTCAATCACTTTCTAGACTCCCCTATAAATGCCAAGAAAAGGTTAGTTGACTTCAAAAGATCATAAAGGAAACGGTGTGCTTAGCTCAGGGAACAATGGGTCAAATGCTGTGGGGCAAAAGAAAAGAAGCATGGAATCGAAGCGCGTTGCCATCAAACACAAAAAGTAAGGCAAATTCAAACAGCAACAGGGGGCTGTAACATCAAAAAATGGGGGCTCTGATCTGATGTACCCTAAAGAACAACTCTGTCAAACCTAGCTAGTTATAAGGGCCCTGCAAATCTCTAATGAAGGATTGATAAGGCAAGATGCTTATATATAAATATATAGTACCAGCTTGTATCAGAAACAGATGGAGATCAGAGTGTTTAGTAAAAACTATCAATCTATTTATTATTAGAGGGTCAAAAATATATTTTACACAAACCCATTCTTATTGTACGAATATGACTATAACAAGCCATAGCCAAAAAATGAATGACAAAAATCAGAGTACAAAAACTATAACAAACCCAGAACAACTATAACAAACCCAGATCAACTATAACGAGTGCCTGCCTGCCCATGGTGTAACAAATCGTGAGCAATCTGATCTCTAGCCTGTATCGAACTCGCAGACCTCAAACCATTTTCAGCGACCATTTCGTCATCAAAAAGCTCAAATTTCAGCTCCGGATCAATCTCTTCATTTCTCATCTCACAGATGTTGTGTAGGACACAGCAAGCCCCAAGAACCATAGGCAATTCTTGGAGTTTCACCTCTGTCCTCTTCTGCAAGCAAGACCACCTCCTTTTCAACCTCGCAAACGCATCCTTGGCAACCTTCTGAACCTCCAAAGTCTTCTCGTTGAAAGCGTGCTGACACCAAGTGAGGTTCTGGTGGGCGTAAGGAACCAAAACCCAGTCGGTGAGAGGGTACCCGGAATTCCCAACAACCCAAACGTCCTTCAAGAGCCCCATCTGGACCCTCTGGCTCAGAGCAGAGTTCTCCAACACCTCGTCGTCGGGCATCGAACCGGGCCAACCAATGCAAACATCGGTGAACACTCCCTTCGGATCAACAACTCCTTGAACCGTTATCGAGTAAGAGCTCTTTTGGTTCCTCTCCGTATGCCTCTTGTTGAAATAAGCAGCCACATTCACCTTCGGCGCGATGATAGGAACATGGGTCGTGTACATCGACCCACCAACGTTGGGTATCCCTGAAACTGATTTGAATTCGTCCTTAATCACCCTCATTCTGTTCTCGTCAGGCCACTGAACATACTTGGGCATTAGGACATTCCGAATCGCTGTGCAAACTTCAAGTACGAGCTTGTGACAAGTTGATATACCCAACCCGAACCGCTTCGACACGAGCCGTAGAGGCTCACCGGTGGCCAATCTCCACACGCAAACCGCCACGCGTTGGCGAACAGGGATAGCGTCGCGAAGCATCGTGTTCTTCTTCGTGACGACAGATTCGAGCTCGTCGCAGATCATGCTGAACGTGGCCTTGCTCATACGAAACGCGCGGCGAAATTCTTCGTCTGGGAAGTCTGGGTGGTTGTGCTGATCCCACCAGTCCTTGGACCGGTCCTTCACCCAGAGCCGACGGTGGTGCTGTTGCGGCGGACTGTTCGATCCGGCATTTCCCGCCGCAACAGCGGCGGCGGCGGTGGATGCGGAAGTGGAGCGGCGGGCCCGCTTAGTCCTCACGGTGTCCAAATTGTCGACATCAGCGTAATGATTTTGGAGTTGGGAATAATACTCGGTTGTAGCTTGAATCTTTTGCTCGTGGTTAGCCTCGAAGAGGGACTTATCTTGCTGAGTCTCCATGACCCACCGTTCTTGTTCTCGCTCTTGGTTCTCCTGCTCATCCAACAAGATGATCGAAGTGAGAATGTCCCTCAACGCGGTCTTCGTCGTTTCCTCCTTATCGCTAACATCGTCGTCCTTTCTTTGCCTTTTTTTGGGGTTAGCGTTCACATTGAAATTCTCCTCCATATCTTGGAACAAACTGTAGAAATGTGAACAATCTTCTTGACTAAGAAATGGGGAAGAGCTAATTTCCATCACCAAGTGTCAGAGAGAGAGGGAGAGAAAGTGTATGATGAAAGGTCTGAACAAGAGAATGTGAACACGAGTTGATTTGAATTTGGTTAGACCGGTGGAATATGGGGATATATATATCCGGGCAAGGAAGCGTGTGCGGACGTGTGAACGCGCTGTGTGTAAGGCTTTGACGGTGACTTGACTTTGGAGATAATTTGGATCCATCCGGAGGCTTACGCGGTCGGAGAGCTGATGGTTTTTGTGGGGTTTAATCAACACGTTGGCAAAAAGTGGAGGGATGTGGAGAAGTTTCGCTTTTGGACGGTGAAGTAAGGAAGGGAGAGGGAAAGAGCCGCCTCCTAAAAGTGATGAAGAGTAAAGGGGAATATTTATCTTAAAGAAGCTCTGAGAATCAGTCTATTAATTTACAACAACCCTTTTATTTATCTTATTTCTCTTTCTATGGAAAACTTTAAATTAAATTTGGACCATTAAAAAGATTATAGTACAGATAAGAAGCACAAAATAATTAATATTTTTTAATTAGTATATGAGAAACACATGGGTTTGTAATAAAATTATTATTATTATTATTATTATTATTATTATTATTATATATCACATGCTCATAAGATACATAGCAATATTATAAAAAGGGTTTGAATAAATTTCTTAGATAAAATTTATGTCCTATTCAAAATGGGTTGAAAAATAGAATTTCAATTCAATCTATTAAATTAATATATGTTAAGGACGCCATTATTATAAATTCATATGAGAATCATATATTTTAAATTATATATCAATTTAATAAACTAAACTGCACAAAATTCCTCCAATACCATTTCTAGGAAAATTTCTATCTTTTATAAAAATGTTATTTCTATAGTATTCGGCTGCTAACAACTTTTGTTGGCCAAATGTCCATGAGTTCCCCAAAGAAAAATGTATTTGCACTAGAAGCCTTCAACTTGTTCTTAGAATGTTTTCTTCTTGTCCACTTGATGAAACCACTGATTGACATTTTTCATTAATTAATTCCATTAGTGAGCACGACTATGACTGTATGACATTAAATTGACATATTATTTATATCTTTCCAATTTTTCGAGAATAATCAAACTACATTAAATTGTAGGTCGGACAAGCCCAGGACCATGCATCTTAATTAAAATAAATACTCACAATCTCTTAATTATACCACAAACAATCATTAACAACAACACAATCTCCATTAAATCAACACATCAAACCACAACTTCAAAATATTTATTCAATACTCACATAACCCACACACTTGCTACTTTATTTGTTAAATTTTTTTTTTTCCCCTATTTTTCATGGCATTTGTTTATTCTCAAGTATTACACAACCTATCTCGAGCCACCTTGAGTGTTGAACCCAGCTGCTCAAGACAGATGGGTCGTATAGTCCATTTCTTAAGTAGTTTAGATTTCTATGAAATTTGAGTCACTTAATTGTAGTAAATCTCAATCATCATAAAATAAGATATGAGATTTATGGAAAATTATTGGGGTACTATGTATTTCATTATAGTACTCTTACTCACGTGGCAGTGAAAAATTAAGCAATCAAAATTTTTAGATAAATTTAATTGTTTTGTAATTAATATGATAAGTGTCACATGAACTATCATGTTAGTTTGTAAAGAACATATAATTAAAGATGTAATATTCCTAACAACACTCGAGATTTATAGCTGATTATGACAAGTGAAACATATCAAAATAAATATTCCAACCTTAACAATCACTTTTAACATTTTGAGTACAAATGATTTTCTTAAAACAAGCATTTGAAATTCAAAGATTATAGGATTTGAATTAAAGATTAATGGCTTATGGTAGGGCTGAGTGTCAATCGGTAATGTCGGTTTCGGTAGAAAAATTTTATTTTCGCCTTTCGAATCGACAATGTCGGTAAAGTCGATTATTTCACCAACTTATTCCGCCAAATTTTATTTTATTTCACATTTTGAACCGAATGGCGGTCGGTAAAGTCGGTGTCAGTAATGTCAGTATGTGGAAAAGTGGCAAATTTGTCGGTAAAGTCGATAGGTAAAGTCGGTTCAATTAAAAAACCTCTTCCGCCTATCGAACTGAAAAATTCTAAAAAAAAAAAAAAAAAAATCATGCCACCTATTGAACCAAAAAATTCAGAATAAACAAAATCATGCCGCCTACCGTCCTCCATCTAGTCGGTAACGGTCGGAAGTCGGTTAGTCAGTAATTTGCTCAGCCCTAACTTATGGCATACTCGATGAATAAACCCCGCAAAGTGAGCTTCATTGATCCATTTGGTTAGCCCAAGCAAGCCCACTTTCAATAAGCTCTCCAGACCGACTTAACACAACCAAGCCCAAATAGACGGCCGCACAAACGATAGAGAGATGTCGAGTCCACAATAGTTGGATGATTGCCACTTGGACTCCTAATGTCCATTAGTTCTCGACGGCAAAGGAACGTTTGCATATAATAGAGGGAGGGTCATGTAATGAAATCAATTATCACATGCACCCTCCCCCCTACCCAACTAAGTGTAGAAAAACACTCACTCACGAGATACACACTATTTTATTACTGTGCACAACAATGATAAACAATATAATCGAAAAGAGAAAGAGTCGAGACACAAATTTAACGTGGTTTGGTAATGTGTTTACATCCATAGAGAGTGCAGCTGTATTTTAATATTAATAGTTCATTGTTACATCATAACATATATATAGAAAAACCCTAAACCCTAATTGTACTAGCGTATTTTGAAAATTCTCAAAATACCCCGTACATGAACATCGCAACTCCACTTCCGTCTACTTGACCTTCTACTAGTGTTCTAATATGAACCACTAGTTTCAACACATCATTATGGCCAAAACACCTTTCTTCTACTAATATTGATTTAAGCATTGGAGTACTTTCGCTTAATTTTCCTTCTCTTCACATGTTCTCTCAATTAAAAATTTAGCGTGCAATAAACTGATTATTCGGCTCCATTATAATTATAAAACTCACAATATTTGTTTTAAAACAAGATATTTACTATTTGCCATGAAGTGAGTCAAAGATATATATCTCATTTGACTAAACTAATTAATAGAAGTGCATTTATGCACGAGAAGGACCAAACAAAAATAAATGTTAGCTACTACCGCGTATAGCATACCAATATTGTCAAATGTCAACCCTTTGACACCCACGTTTATCAACATTTTTGATTGCGACCCCTCGAATCATTTTTTGGCAATTTATCAAAACATTCCTATCACAATTATTGTCCAAACAATGATAGGATGGTTGTAAGTTGTAACCCTTTTTTTTAAAAAAAATCAAATTTAGTCTTTTAAGTTCTCACGTTATTTCAAATTAGTCTATGAATTTTTAATTTTGACAATTAAGTCCTTAAATTTCTCTTTAATTTAATTTTAAATACTCAATTTATCATATGATGAATTAACAGTGTGCTATGTCACGTGAGTTGGTTGATGTCACTACATGTATTATGTGACACATTTGAGTGATGATAAATATCACGCCGGGCGTGCATGACGACTGATTTAATATTTTAAAATATTAAAATATAATATTTTAATATTTTAATTATAAAAAATAAAAAATTTAGCCGGTCGTACACGGCGTGATATGAATCATCACTCGACACATTTACTTTAAATTTGATATATATATATATAGAGAGAAGGGGGGTCAACTACTCTTCATTTGGTGGGAGGATTGCCCCTCAACAGACAACAGATGAGGGGTGGTGATGGGCCACTCTTGTAATGGGCGGCCTTCGATCAGGCTTCTAACACATTAGGCCTAAATTTTATTTGAACAAGTGGCTTTCATATTTATTTATTTATTTTTAGGTCACTCATATTACTTCTTCAGGCCCATAATGATGTGAATCTGTGATCCTTGCTGATTGTACCCAAAAGGACAAGGGATCTCATAATATCAAGGTTATGTTTGGTACGAGTATTATAAAAAATAAATAGCTGTTATTAAAAATTGAAAAAGTGGAACGGACAACTCATTATTTTTACAGGTTTTCTCTATTTTTCATTACATCTTAAAAGAAGAAGGGACGCCAGCATGGGTGCATAGTATTTCATGTTGGTGTAAATATTAACTAAAAAAATATTTTTTTTTTATAAAGTGTTGAATCAAAAACTTTTGATTACTGTTCACACTAGCGGGAGGCACTGTCACGCTGACGTGCGTAATATCACCGTTTAAAGAATCACCAAAACTGCAACTGTGATTTGGAATACAATCCTCTTTATTTTAAATGAAATAAATGAAAAATTCAAAGTTAATATATTTAACTGTTTATATAAAGTAAATGTTAGGATGTAGGCATTAGATGTAGGAAGTTTAAATTCTAACAATTAGAAATGAGTGGTTAATAAATAATAATAAATATCCTGAGCAAAGAACAATTTATTTATTATTTCTGGGTGAAAATTGCGAGCCAGGAAAAGGAAGGAGACGAGTGGTTAAGTAATTATTGGCTTCTGGGTTCACCAAAAAAGAAAAAAAAAAAAAACATCAATAGGGAAAACCCAGGTGAGCTGCTACTCTTCCATGGCTTCTCTTCTCAGTGTACCACCCACTGCTCCTCTGCGACACAAGGTGATTTTGTCATTTCACTGTCTGAAAGTCTCGCACCAATTCTTCCTTTTTATAGCTTTTTAAGCTGCAACAAATCGATGATTTTCTTGTTTTATATTTGGCTGATTTAGGGTAGAGCTCAATTTTTTTTTGGGGGGTAATCATAGCGCAAAAGGTCATAAATAGAGAAAACTCATCTGGGTTTTGTTTTTGGGGTAATTTTAGCAGTCTCATTTCTGAGTCAAATTGGTCTTTGGGTTTTGACTCCATCTTTTGTAATGGTTACAGTAGGTAGTGGGCAGGGAATGGTGCCATCGACGTAACCAAACAGATTGCCACCTTTAAGATGAGGGACAATTTGAGGAAGCCAAGTAGGATAATTGTCTTGAGTGAGCTTAATGGGATTGAAATTTTTGAAGGTTACAATGGTAGAAGTTGAGGGAACGGTGGAAGCCATGAGAGGGGAGGTTTGCGGAAGAGAAGAGGAAAAACCAGGAAAAATAAAATAAAAAAAATTGACGTTAGTCTTTTGGAGCTCTGATACCATGTGTAATCTCAAGAATATCTGCTGTGCTACCTTACCTTCAATTGGTATAGGCAGTTTGTATATATGGAGAGAATCGGTTTACAATGTTACTGCAAGATTGTTACATACTTGCTTCTAGGATTACAATTCTATCTTGAACTATTTACAAACAATATTATCTCATCTAAAGAGGTTGTATTTAAACATTCCTCTTATCTTGTATATCTTGAATATTTGAATTCAAAATTGTTGATGAGGGATTATCCTTTACAGATAATAATGAAAAGGAGAAATTTCAGATTGTTGCACCTCTTCCGTTTGCTGTTGATATTTCACTAATACATAATAGAGGTATTTTAGGATTAAAATACTTAGAGATAATATAGAATTAGAGATAATATTATCATTAGAAGTAATTTATTTCTTGATTTGAGAGGTGTTAGGGTTCTTCGAACTACAACTTCCTTCCACTTCCATTGCAGGTGAATCGTGTGGGCGTCATCATACCACACAAAAGTTACCAGACTAGTGTGAGGAATGGGAGATTGCATGGGCTTAGTTTGGTGACAAAAGCTAAGATGGCTGTTGAAGGAGACGTACTCGAGCAAGAGTCAGTTGGTGCCAATGATAAAAGTGGTAATTCTTCTTTTCACATTCCAGCAAAAAGGTTGATAGTAAATATAGATTATTATCCACCAAAAAGGTTGATTTGTTTTTCTTTTGGCTGCTATTGCTTCAGATTATGGAGTTGTGAGTGTTCACCATGTTGGAATTCTCTGTGAAAACCTTGAAAGGTCGCTTGAGTTCTATCAGAATCTTCTGGGTATGTTATGTTACTTTTCCATGCTAATGTTTGCTTGATATGCTCTGTTTAATAGGAGAAGATAATTTTGACAGTTTTTTTTTTTTTTTTTTTTTTTTCAATTGTAAATTAGGTCTGGAAATAAATGAGGCCAGGCCAGATGATAAGCTCCCTTACAGAGGTGCTTGGTTGTGGGTGGGTTCTGAGATGATTCATCTGATGGAGCTACCCAATCCTGACCCCTTAACCGGACGAGCTGAACATGGCGGCCGAGATCGTCATACTTGTATTGCAATTAGGGATGTTTCTAAGCTGAAAGCAATCCTTGATAAAGCTGGTAAGTTTTACTTTTCTCAAGTTTGTCAGCTTTTCCTAGTAAAACAATGTCACCATATAGTAGAGTTTTGAAAAAGTGAGCTTTTAAAATAGAAAAAAAAATGTGACTTTTTAGCTAAAAATAGAGCAAATTTGTTAAGCCGGATTTGAATGCTCTGATGCAAAAGGGAGGGGTTCACAAAAAACAAAAGACGACGCTTGGTTGCAGCTCTCTTTGGCTAACAGATCAGCACAGAAGTTAACTCTGTGCCAGTGTTGGATTGAGGCAAAAAGGGCGGGCTTGGGATGACTTGGACATCTTGAGTTCGATTCCGCACTATAAGCTTCTTTAGAATACCTGATACACGGTTATAGCGGATGGGTTGTATATCTGGAGTTTACTTCCCAAAAGCTATTAAAAATAAATAACAAATTACGATTATCAATCTCAGAGGGGGGGTTAGGACTGCTTGGGCATCCAGTTCAACTTGAAGTTGTCAGATTCCAAGATCAGTGCCAATGAAAGACCCTTCCTTAAAGTTTAAACCCCCATAGTTCAGCTGCTATGCATGTTGTTACTCCAATGTGAAAGGAGAACCCTTAACCCATTCCCATTGTAATCTCCTAGAATTCCCTGCACCCATCCAGGGTTCCCCTTTAGCTGGCCAATCGGTGTTAAAAGTTTGAAGGTATTTAAAGAATGCGTATTTTTTGTTCACTATGTTTTGCAGGTATTACCTACACACTTAGCCGTTCTGGGAGGCCAGCAATCTTTACACGAGATCCAGATGCAAATGCTCTAGAATTTACCCAAGTGGAATGACTGAAATATTTAAACAGATGCAGCAGGAGCTTGTAATATCAGCCAAAACTACATGTACAGATAATTGAATAACTTAAATAAATGTAACCTACAATGGTTTTGTAAGCCATTGGTGTTGAAATTGCTATATATACAGAGTAATGGGAATTATATGAGCCAAACCAGCTTGTTCAGCAGAACATATAAACATATTTCCAAGGTGGGGCAGACTTAGCTAGAATACCATCATTATCTTGTAATTGGTATCAGAAAACATGAAGATAAGGTAAATGGTAACCGGAAGAATTCAATGGATTCTTGTAATCTAGGCACGTGAAAATGTCACACGTGACCTCCACTCCTGAATGGCAGAACGTAATGTATGGTTTGGAGTCAACGTAAGATGGTGGAGTCTAAGCTGTGTCACTGGTGATACATTATGTTTCTTGAGCCATGCCTTGATTGCTTCATACTCGTAAGTAAAACCATCAGCAGCAATGTGTGGGTCATGCATGATTTCCTGCGTTATGCATGGAGGAAAGCAGTACATGATGAGATGCATGCATACTCTCACATAACAAAGTTTATGAATCAAAACCTATCTAATAAAGAGCAATTTTTTACCTGTAAGATTGGACAGAAGTAGTGGTTTGGTGCATAAATATTATCACTTTCTACTTTCAAACTTCCATTTGCAAGTTCACTAAGTCTTTTGAGGACTGGCAGAACTTCGGTATCAAGATCTGGTCTATCCCTGCATCTGGGTTCTGAACACTTGAGAGCAATTCGAGCTAATTCCTCCGTTTCAGCCAACGGCCAATCTCTGATCGACTTATCTAGAATGTCAGGAAAGGAGCCGTTTGTAATGGCATTTTCAACAATCGATAGAAGCCGATTTGGTTGTCGACCTGTTAACAATTGGAGGGTCATGACTGCAAAGGCATATAAATCTGATTTGGGTCGGATGGTTCCTGTTCTCAGATACTCTGGGTCCATGTAGCAGAATGTGCCAGCAATGATTGAGTCTCTGTATTCCGTGATGTTGTCAGGCACAACATCATTAAGGAGTTTAGCGAGCCCAACATCCCCAATTTTGCTCACATAATTTCTGCCTAACAAGATATTACCTGGTTTTAAATCTCGATGAACAATTGGCTCTGGCTTTGAGTTATGTAAGAATGCAAGTCCACAACCTATTTCAAAAACCGACTGGAACCGAACAAACCAAGGAAGTGGCGGTTTTCCATTTCGGTGGAAAATATAATCCTCCAAACTTCCATTTTCCAAATATTCATAGACCAGGGAACCATTCTCAGGACAGGCTCCAAGCAACAAAACCACGTTGGGATGGCGTAGCTGGCTTAGGACTTCAATCTGCAAAGAATTGGGAGAAAACATAAGGAAACGCTTGCATCATAATTGCAGCAACAAGCCAAGATTTAGGAAATTCAGTACCAAAGTAATTTGCAATTGAGTATTCATTGGAAAATGCCATGAAAAGCACAGGTTACCAAATTCAACAGGAGTTCTATGATTAATTAGTAAGTCATTTGAGAATCAGTTTGACTGGTGGCATTCCCGGTATGATACAAGGTTAAAAAAAGGGGCGTAAAAGAAAACTGAAAAAAAAAAAAAAAAAAAAAAAAAAAAAGAGCATGTAACAGGAGGGTGTGCCGGCAAAGGATTCAAATGGAGACAACCTATCTCGGCTAACTACTTAGTTTCACACTGTTTCACTGGGGGGAGGGGAGGGAAAGGAAAAGAAAGGGAACATAGGGGTTTTCCTATGTTTGGTTGGGTGGAATGGGAGGGAAGTGGAGGGAGATCAAAGGTATTCCCTCCCCCTCCTGGACCAACATTTTGTTTCCACCCAAATGCAAGGAAGAGAAGACAGAAATACCATGTTGCAATGTTTAATTGTTGTAGGGCCCACAAAACAATCTCCTTTCTCTCCCATTTCCTAGACAATCAAACTCCATCTCCTTAAGGGAAAATAACATTCCCTTCCTTCCCCTTCCCCCTTCTTTCTTTCCTTTAGCTTCTTTCCCCCTATTGCAAGCAAACATAGGTTAGGCAATTTTAGGGAGCTCAATGGACAATGTGGGGAGATTTCCCTGATATTCATGATATTGTAAGGATATTTGACTTGGAATAAATCAGAGAGGATCCTGAACACAGTGAGTTTTTGCACACTTTAATTTCTGAAACAAATTCAAGAACTTCAACAAAGTACCCAAGATAGTAGACAGACAGGAGAGATCAACTTGTTTAGAAACATAACTGTGACTGAAATTTGAAAAGGATTACAAGCAAAAGGTACCTCTTTCAGAAACTCCTCTTTCTTGCCAACTGCGTCATGGCTTAGAACCTTAACAGCTACTGGGGTGTGATTAAGAGTGCACTTGTAAACTTTTCCATATCCACCTTCACCAATCACATTATCCTGAGAGAAGAATTCCGTTGCTACCTCTATTTCATTTCTAGTATATCTTCTGTACCTCATGTCATTAGAGAATAGTGAATCAACAATTCTCTGTTTCTCTATGGACTCTTTGAGGGCATTCCATTCAGCTATCTGCCTTTCATAAGACTCTTTAGCCAGTAAGCGTTTTGCCTCTTCAACCTCACTTATAGCTTCCAAATACTTAGCTTTCTCTTCAGCAGCAATTTTCCTCAAAGTTTCTTCTCTTTCCAGGGTGGCATTCACTCTTCTAGCATCTTCAAGGCATTCAGTAGAAAGTAACTCGACCTGCAAATCGAAGAACCAGTGGTAAAAGGGTCCATGGTATGTGATGTGAGATAGTCCTAACTTCTTCTCCAAGATCCTTTTTATAGGTTCACTATAAATCTGCAAATTCGCTAACATAATACAAAATTTTGGATGTCAAGTATACTAATGTGATTTTGAAATATATTACAAACCGGGTTAATACATAAAAGAAATCCTAAAATACTGATTTTTCATTTAAGTTTGAAACCCTACATACCTACAGATCTTTGGAACACCATAGAATGATCAAACTCACACAATATTATTATTTAATAATTATTATTTTGCTAAGAGATCGCACTCTTACTTTGTTTTTTGCATGAACCAGCTCTTCACACGCTCGTTTGTACATGGTGATGGTATTTTGAATTTCTAGTCGCAGTTCTTCTTCTTCAGCCTGCACATCTGACTACACAAAAGGCACTTCATATTATACCCAAACAAAGAAAAAATCTACAATAGAATATGCAAGTGTTCTAAATTTCTCAAAAATATTTTACCTGCTCCATTTTTGTAGAGAAGGAATTGCAGCACTTAATAGTACTAGTTTCAAAATCATCTCCAAAGTTGTGATAATTCCTTTCCTGAACTACACTGGCATTTCTTAAAGAATCAATATGTGTTGATGCTAGAGAATTTAAGTAACTAAGCTGTGACATTGATTCTCTGCAGTTGTAGTGAACTTCCGGTTCTACAGAAGGAGAATGAAGCCCCGACATTTGTTCATTAATGTCACTAGAACCTTCTCCATATACTCTTTGAGTATGCATTTCACTATTAGAATTGGTCTCTGTAAGAGGAACAGAAAATAGAATAAAATTAAAGACATGACAAATTTGTTGCCTGAAATAGCATGCACTTACAACTTACCACTAGTTGATGAGGTATCAGCTGGATTTTTGACGGTTTTGTCTCTAGATACAATATAAATATCACAACTGCCTGTAGCACATCTCAGAACATCTGCTGGTACCGCTGGTCCCTTTACGCTCCTAAAAGAAATTGTGATAAATCTCAGAAGTAGCACCAAAACAGTTGACGTAGCCAAAACTTGCAAATCAATTTGTGCTTCTACATATAACCTTATAAACTCTCATGATTAAAACCCTCCTGATAAGTTACTGTGCACTCTTACAAGCAAAGAAGCAGCATATGTACTAGACTAACATAGTTTCTAACACTGATATCTTCTCTTGAGTTCTACAGGTGTTCTTAGGTTGCACCCTCTGGTGTCCCCAACAAAACTGATATTACTCGTAGAAAATAGCACAACACTGTTTTCACTATTAGATATCACAGATAGATATATTTCTAACCCTATAGATTAGAAGTATCATAAACATTTAAGAAAAAGAATGCATGGTACTTGGAGTAAGAACGATACCATACCTCCTAACGAAATTTGAGGAGCAGGAGCCGAACACCAAACTCTTAATCCCTGATTCAGATATATATCTAAGAAGTGCAGAAGCGGGATCATCATCTTCCAGCAGCAAAGTTTCCATCTACAGTAAGTTACACAATAACATTCATGCTTCCTCACAAGCTGAACATGAACAGAACCTATATTGGAGAGACGACGAGCTCACCTTATTTGTCTTGCATAGTTTCTTAAATGGCACAAAGATTTCTTCAAAATTTGCTTTCACGTCCTCCATGTACATTGCTACCACACTCTCATCCAGTTCTTCAATAGGGGTACGCTCTCCCGCTGTAGAAAACACGAACCCGACGCGGTAACATTGAATTAACTCACCATAGCACATCTTATGAGTTATCAAAATCAGTGTCCAATTTCTAACACCTTTCGACCTATGATCACCTAGAGTGTCCAATTTCTAACACCTTTCACTTGTGATAGTGCTGAGATAATGAATATAATCCATTTAATTAAGAATATCAGTAATGATTTTAAGAACTACACCGCAGAGTTATCCTAAAAAACCTAGAGGATTCTGATCCATTACCTACCTACTTTGTATTTTTCTTAGGGGAATTTGGTTAATTTCAAAAAAAATAGTAGCCATATAGCATCTTGGAAAATTCACCTTAGCAGAAGTACGTCATGATATTTAGCACAATCTGGTACACATTTTAAATTCCTCAGGTCTTTAATACTGAAATATCTAGTTTCCCTTCTTTTCTCACATTTTCTTAGCAGCCAAGCAAAGCCTTCTAAACAATTAATCCAAGAAAATCAGCGGAATATAGGACTTAATCAAGCTTACAAGGAAAACATTAGAATCTTACAATACATTTCGGTTGAAGTGAAAAACTCCCAAGTTTTCATTTTTCACAACACTTACTCGGCAACCGAACAGAATCAGAAAGAAAGAAAGAAAAAGTACTTGGAGTTGGGATTGAGGTGATTTTAGGCATGACGTGGACTAAGATAAACCGATCAGCTTGGGGCATGAGATTCTCCACCGCCCACCGAACGGCGCGTCGGCTTCCCTTGCCTCCTCCGCCGCCGACGCTGCCGTTCACGGCAACTGCCACGGACGTCATCGTTTCGTCGCCGAGTCAACGCCACCGCAAGGCCCAGGTGGAGCTGTAACAAACAAAAATAATTGAGTTCGAGAGGAGCTTTTGAAGTTAAACAGATAGATCTTAAGGCTGTCTTCGTGGACTGGGAAGTTCGCTCTCGGCTGACTTGGCAATGATAGGGAATTTTTTTGTTTTTATTTTTATATTTTTTTTCCCTAAAAATAAAAAATAAAAAAATCTGAACCGTTGGAAACTATTTTCATGCATTTAAGAATATTTTATGTTTTGTATTGCTGGTAAATATTTTTGTTTGAAAATAAAAAATAATAATAATTTTTTAACAAATATAAGCTCATAATTTTGGAAGAGCACTACCCAAAATCCAAATTGCATAGCTCCTATATATCTTCTTTGTTCAATTATTTTGAGAAATATACAAAAAGAGAACAAGAAAAAAAAAAACTCACTTAACTAAGCCACCAAAATTTGAAAGGAAAAAAATGTTCTAGGAATTTTTGAAGTATGACTTTTTATCAAATTGCCATTTCTTAAAGTATTAATTGTTATAAAATAGATCATTTCGCCTTCCTTTCGTTAATTTTATAATCATTATTCTAATAATTCTCTTTTAGTTATTATGCATTTTCATCGGGCTTATCAACATTACACTCGGTTTTTCATTTTAATTTATGATTTTAAAGTGAGAAGTTACACACTTCACACTCGTTAACGTGACTTATTTTAAATGGCTTTCCATGTCAACCATATAAAAAATAAAAAATAAAATAAAGTCACTTAAACACGCAACTTGATCAACTGATGTTGACATGTGCCAATAAGTTGTAAAAAAAGAACAGGTCTAGCCTTTTTATTATGAGAAAATTAAAATTAAAAATAAAAAATTTTATTGTGCAATTGTGTAAAAAAGTAACACTAAATAAAATGGTCCCCAATAAGTAGTTCAATCAGCTAGGACCACGTCTAATGAAGCAGAAGTTACTAGTTCGAATCATCCACCTTTCTCTTATGCGGACATATCAACCAAAAAAAAAAAAAAAAAAAAAGAGAAGAAAAGGAAAAGGTAATCGCACTTCCTTGATCCTTCAATGGAGAAAGGAAGGATGTTCCTTTGAAGATTTCTTGTAAACATATATTGCTTTTGATGCTTTGAAGCTATTGCGTATTGGTCCAAATAATCAAAACGATGACGCGTGCATATTTCTTGGAAGGTCCAACATGTCGGCCAATCAAACTGATTTTCCATGTTTCCCGGTTCGCCGCCCTCCAGATAGAAAACAGAACATATTCAACTATTCAAGTAACGGTGGATCGATATGGACCCTGATCAATTATTTAACAAATACAAGAAAAATGCAACAGACAATTGAAAAATTAAAAAAAAAAACACATAAATGCATATTTACGAAGGAATGTTATTTATGGGTACGTAAATAAATTAAAGACTAGGAAAAAAAAAATCAATCATATATATATATATATATGTCAAAACTTCATTATAATAAGGAAGTCGAAAAACAGAAAATTAACAAGGTATTTGCATCTATATATATCTTGAAGAAGGATCTACCGATCTATATATATATATATATATATATATATAGTTGGTGCAGAGTGTAGAAAGAGATTAGAGAAAGAGAGGTGGGGTGGTGGGTACGCGACAGATAGAGAGTAATCACACAGAGCTTCAAGCGTTGAGAGTCCACGCAAGAAAAAACACTTTGAGTGCCCACTCTCTTCTGTCACCTTCCCAAAATTTCCATACAAACCCGTATATATGAAATATTGACACGATCATTTTTGGTTGCACCAGAGAATAATATATATATAAGCCTTCTTCCAAGCACGATACCTTGCCCAAAGCAGCGGGATGATCATTTTCGCCATGGAAACAAAGAAAGAAAGAAACTTTGATTTGATTGTGTGAAAGGATGGTGGTTTCCACTACTTAATTTATAGAAAGTGGGAAGAGGTGGAGAAGTGTTCAATAACTATAAAGGAATATATGTGGTTTAAACCAATCCAAGTATAATAACAAACCAACTGAAATTTCCTCCTAACCGGTATAAAGGAAATTTCCTCCTAACCGGTATAAGGATGGTGGTTTCCACTACTTAATTTATAGAAAGTGGGAAGAGGTGGAGAAGTGTTCAATAATTATAACGGAATATATGTGGTTTAAACCTATCTAAGTATAATAACAAATCGACTGAAATTTCCTCCTAACTGATATGGAGGAAATATCTTCCAACCCATTTAAAATAGTGTAAGTGTTTATAAACATTTAAAACGTTAGTCTAAATTAGTAAATTGTTATTAATGACCTTACCTATTTAATTTGCGTTTTAAATGTTTATAGACACTTGACACTATTTTAAATGGGTTGGAAAATATTTCCTTTATACCGGTTTGAAAAAAATTTATGTCCATAACAAACATTGACGAGGACGAATAATATGTTGTTCATTGACACTGTGTGTGGCCTTTACCTCTTATTGACCTCCCTCTTTACTAGTTTAACAATATTAGCATACCATAAACTTGGGTATTTTGTCCTGGCTTTACAAAGTTTATAGTATACACAGCATAATTAAGTAGTCATATACAGTTGAAAATGTGACCATTTACCATGTACCAACAATGCTTGTCATTTGAATTATTACAATTTTTATTATAAATTGACGTGGCAATCTACACATCACTTATTACACAATCATTCAATTGATGTAGCAATTCAGTCTATGTGACACCAGGGCTTCCACTTCACCGTCTCAGCCCGCCTTATTTGTTGCTGCCTCTGCACCACGGCGCCAACCATCCCGTCTCCTCATAATTTTCGTTTGTAAACATGGTAAGTGTCATATAGTCTGCTATATTGATTTACAAGTAAAGTATAGTAAAAATTGTAGTATTTGTAGCAACACTTGTATAATAAAATTTATTGAGCTTGAGTTGAGTGAAGAGAATTTTGACAATTGTTAATGTTATTGGGCTTGCCTTCTTTGAATCACAGGCTATGGAATATTAGTTTCCATTATGGCTGTCGTTTTAGAAGAAGAATAATAATAGAAGGAAATTTTTGTTACGCTTGAATTAGGAAACATCAAAACAAAAAATAAAAAATAAAAACCCTCCAAAATACATGGCAAACAAAGCTAATTTGCTATGTCGGAATCATTCACAAATGTGAATTTGACAAAGTCTAAGCGACAATATAGTAAACGACGAATGTTGCGCCCCAAAAAGAGATTACTATGGGAGAAAGGAGCATATGGTATATATGCTTTTTGTTATTAAACAAAACACTCTGCCCACATCCATTGAAGTTGGTCACAGAAATCACTACGAAAAAGGAAAGGTGGAAAGACGTCATGCTTTTTTTACATTGCCTTGTATTCAGTATGTTAAGTCTTGTTTGTTTTTCTTAGATTTGATGCTCCTCTAGGACCTCCACGTGTATGATATACTAAGGTAATTGAAAGTCAAAAGAGCATTTTAAGCATTAAACAATGCTCAGATTCGTAACCCTAAAAGCTAATAATCAATCGAATTATCATATTGAGGGGAATGAAATGCTGAATTCTCTTTAGTTTTGTTAGTTTATGCCTCTGATTTTTTTATTTTTTATTTTAAATAATATTATATTTTATCTACTTGTGTTTGTGTTAGCATAATCTCTACTGCATCCAACAATCTCTCCATCCAACAATCTCGGCATATCTCGGTGGTTCGTTTAGCTGCTTCTTTGGGATTGGGTCCTATCTCGGTGGAAGGGGATGCTCTCCTTGTTATTTTAGCTATTAATGGCCCTGCTCTTTTCTTTTTTCTTGGTCTTTTGCAAATTGTATTTCTGATATTAGTTTAACTTTCTTTCTTTTAAAGTTGGAATGCTTTGAAAATATTTTGATGTGCTAATTTTAGGGCACATGTTTTAGCTAAATAAGCCGCTTCCAATCGTGTTTTTTGAAGCATTCCCACAAAATCTCTCATTCTCTCTTCTATTTGGATCAGAAATGAGAAAAATCCTCTCCTATAACCTTTTTGCTCATTCAATTAAAAAAAAAAAAGAAAGAAACTCGGCAAATCTCTGTTTCCTCACATTTATATCCAACACTTGGTGTATATGAAGTGTGGCGAAATATTATCTATTGATTTTAAAGTTTTGAAGACCAAATTGAAATTTCTCACACACACAAATATTGTATTTGTAGACTCTCAGGAAAGATGGAAATTGAAACTCCAAACAGCCTTGAACCGAGTTGTACTATATGTAGGACTTTTATCCTCATTTTATTTCTATAACTTTTAAAATCACCATTAAATTTGAAATTAATCAATCATTATTGAATTTTGATCAAATGATAATTTTAAAAATCACGTCACCTTTGAGAGGACAAAAGAGAATATAAGTATTCGGTATAGCATTACTCGCCTGGAACCTCATTGGGCCAGACCTATTCCAAGCACAGCACTATCACCTGGATGGCCCTCAATTCGAATTGGCAGATGTTATCCCTACACCGCGAGTCTTTGTTAGCTTTGCGTGCTTGAAGTCTCTGCTTTTAGAGCAGCTATAAGGATAGCTATATTAATGCATAACATAACCCCTTGGAACTCTGCTTTCATGAACAAAAAGCACGAAATATATACGTGTAATGTGAAGCTTGAGATATGGGTGCAAAAGAACTCTAACAATCATCTCATCCGTGTATATACATACGAACACCTAACAATTTTCAAAAACTGGGTGGGCCCCTAATGTTGTCTACATTATATACATATTCTTTTAATATAACCTAACAAGGGGGGTAAACAAGAAAATTAAAAGGATACAAACTATAGGGTAAGATAGGTTCTTATCATGGTTGCTCCAGTAGGATCAGAAAGAAGATGTCTGATAAGGCACATTCTCAAATCATTCGATGCTATAACAAACATATAAAAGGCAAACAATACGAGGTCAGCTGAAGAGAGGGTGGAGCCAAGAAATCCCTGCCACATCCTGCAAATAGAACAGATCATCAATTATACCATACACCAATTAAAAAACCCAAGCGTGTCAAACTTATCTTCAACAATTTTTTTTTTTTTAATGACGAAAAATCCCTTCAAGGCAAGGCTCCTTAGAGACCCATCTCTATCGGGTAAATTCCGAATACACGACTAAACTGGCAAGAACTATGTATTAGGTAATTGAGGAGACTCGAATAGTCAACTTCGTGGTATTACACTGAACAAGCGACCATTCAAGTTAACCCTTACGGGCATATTGTAAGTTCTAGTAGAGAAGGAAATTAAGTTCGCCATTTCATCTTTGAACAATTAAGTCAGCAATATCTCCCACCAACATTTTTTGATATCCTATAATAAAAAATAAATTTCTTGGTACTAATAAACTGCCGCTAGTCTCACAAGCTTAAATTGATGAGAAATTGCGAACTTAATCATTTAATATTACTTTTAATATTATTTCTTATGTGTGGGTTCAAACTTTCCTCAAGATTTTTTTTTTACTTTAAATGGAAGGTGCATATAAGACTACTTGTTTTGATATAATAATAAACTATAAGTTGTCACAAAGGCTTAAACAAGTAAACAAATGATGAAATTAATCATTTAACCATTACTAGCTACTTAATTACCAAAATTAAGTCAAGGACATTATAGCATTCAAAGGTTCAAAATGATCATATCTGGATATAGTCCCCTTAGAAGTCCTTGACAATCATAATCTGAGAAGCACATCAAGTAGCTCTTTTCTGTGTAAATCAATCATTAACTAAATAATTTTAACTCAAACTGCAGCATGAACACACATTTATCACCGGCATTACTAGTATTGCAAGTTGACCTCATAAACCATCAGTAGCATAGATGGTCAGTGCTTACTAGCATTACTAATAACAAACGCCCAGAGACTAGCATTCCAGTGACTCTCACTTCGACTCCCACCTCAATTACGATGAAGATGCCCCTTCAAGCTTATCTTGGAAGCCATAGAATACACAAGACTCAATTCAAGTTGAAAATAATAAATCTAATTGCTAGCTATCCTTACTCCTTTAAATATAGCGATTATGAAGTATATGGAGTGGAAGGAAGCAAGTGCTGTCTCCTTTCTGTACACTTGGAACAGGAATTTTGTAGCTAACCCCAAGAACCTGGAGCACAGGCTTTATCGAGTTCTATGCATATGCATTACATAAACGTATGTACAACACATGCTATGTGTGTGTGTCTATATATATATATCATCAACTGAGACATCTGCATCATTCTAGGAAGACTCATATAGAAACACTTGTAAAAATATCTACTAGACAAATGATAGGATCATACCAATTGGGTAACCGGAAGAACGTACGGAAGAATGTCCTAATGCCCTCAATATCCAGTTGCACAATCAGCGCTAGTCCAAAGAGAAAGAATGCCCTCTGGCGTTTTCTTTCTTGTGGCCAAAGGGAGTTCCAAGCTGAAATGGAAATATAAAGAAATAATAAAATACAAATGATGAATCACTAACCAAATCTCATAGAATATGCCTGTAAGAAAAAGGTAAATCATTATAACAGTTTACAAGCTTCATAAAATGGACACAAGTCTCAGAAGCAAGGGAAGCAAAAACATACCGGAAGAAAGATATGGACTTCCTTTTCAGAAGTGCAATTCTAAATGAAAGCACAATAGATTACTTCAACGAGTTACTAATATAGTTTGTAAGCAAACATGCTCAGATCCATAAATAAAATGTAGCCAATCGCTCTCATGTTATAAGAACTTATAAATATTTTATGACTTATATATATATATATGACCTAAAGAGTCACTCGTGTGAGGTATCTCTCTAGGAAATATAAGGTATTCTGCAAGCAATAGGCTCTCCAAGTACCAACTGGAAGGCCAGAAGCCTAGAAACATGAATTGCTAAAACAAGCAGGAAGGGGAAAAATTTCTCTGCAGCCCTGAAAATCTGAGGCCCAAAAAAATCATGAAGGTGTAAATGTACAAAGTATGGAAATGAGTTAAATCGACCTGAAAGAATGATTTTTACCACTAAATAAAGAATGTTCTCCCCCACCTCCCCACCCGGGACACCCAAAAAAATCTCCACTTACATACCTTGCATTGAGATGTTCCCATTATATTTGTCACGACTAAGAGTATCTGTAGAATGACCATGCTTCAAAATATTTGCAATTACAGAAGCATATTTTGGAGCTTCTGACAGAGATCTCACAACTGAATACCCTGTTTAGTGAAGGTAGAAATATAAGCCCATTTAGTTTAAATAGATTAAATAACAACATTGTCAAATTCATCTATTTCCTTACCTGTGGCTGGATGCACCATACTGGCAGCAGAACCAAATGCAAGGTTTTTTTGCTCTGTATTTGGTAAGGATCCGCCAACTGGGATATATGACCATTCCTGCAAAAAGATCGTAAAATTATGCCCTTAATCCTATAGAAGTAAAAAATATGCATCTTGAGAGTGCGATTTGGTAGTAGTTGCAAGAATCTTGATTTATAAAACAGGAATATTGCCAAATCCAAAGCACTTTGTTTATAAAATATAAGCATTGAGTATGCAAAATCCTTATCAAAATGTTTCTTAAAGTATCTGATTAGAATGTTTTTTTCAAAATATGTTAATCAGGTTAATACTGATATGGCAAGTAATATGGGAGACAGAATGTGATTCCATTTTATGTTAATTCCACAAATCCACTTCAGTTGTTATATTGTTTAGCTAGAATAGGTAAATTTCTGTTATAAAATTACACAACTTAAAACACTATTGGGGATGGTACATGCTATCATGCACATAAAGATGGGAAATTATATGTAATACAACAAGCAGTTTTCTTTTCCTGAACAAAATATGCAGACATGATTGGTCTACTATATGGTGGTGGCATGAAGCCACGTACTGGCATTAGATAAAAAAAGATAAGATAAATATGTTCATTCGTCTAATTAAAAATTTGAGCACCAGAGTTTGGCCACAAATATTACCTCTTCATAAGTTTTTATAATTCGGATCCCCATTGTCTGTAACCTTGACAAGAGTTTTTCCTTCAATAAATTGAAGGGCATTGCATCTTTTGAAGCCAGACAAGTTTCCTGCAATTCACTTTCTCTAAATACCTTACACATAATTCTGACAAGTGATGTAATAAACAGAACTGAAATACATTGAGTAAACCTCAAAGAACACTCTTGTTGGAGACATGGGCATAGCATAAAGAAATGTCGGATATTCTGCCTCTACATATGGAACTTTTTGTTTCATGTACTCTCTGTAGTCCATGAAAACCATAAGGCTGGGATCATATGGATTGTTTTCTACCTGAAATTGTAAGAATTGACAGAGCTAAGAAAAACAAGCGACAGGATATGAGGAACTTTTTGTAACAAGCAGATAGATGTGGGAAGATCTACAATGAATACAATAATTCATATAGTACAATCTACATTCCTACCTCAACCTCCACACCATAAGCCGTTTGGACAGACACCTTTGGACCACCCACCTCATACTGCAACAATTTCCCTGAAGCTGCCCCTGACGCAACAGTAGCAAGCCTATAACACCATGTTAGAAGTTTGAAACAAGGTACAACAGCAAAATTAAAGATCTTCATTTATTCCACATTAAGCACATAAAAGTAAGAATATCCCATTGTACCTGCAGGGAACAACAATATCGTTTTCACAGGCCACAAGGCTGTGGCCATTAGTAGCTTCAACAATCCTTTCCACTCTGGAACTAAGATATGAAACACCTGACTCGACACACCTAGGGAAATTAATATGTATCATATATCTATAGAATACCATATCAATGAGTACTAGAATAACACACAACATAAATCATAGTGAGAAGAAATTGCAACCTGTCTTACCTTCTTAACAACTCCTCATGGAGCAAATGTCGACTTACACGTCCATAGGCACGACCAATCATAATGGGATCATTGTCATCAAGATACACAATGGTATCCCGCCAAACATGTTCAATACACCCTTCAAGGCCAAGATCTGAAAACAGAATAAAGCAGGTTGAACTTAATATGGATGCAACCACGTTTTGAGAGTGTTAAATATATTGTTAATATATTGGAGAGCGGAAGAATGAGAGAGAGCAGAAGAATATAATGGACTACATTGTATATTCTCTTCAATATAACAGAGAGTTTTGCCAAATCCACTCCACTCCATAGATAGTGAACACAGATTCTTGTTTCATATTCCATTCCTTTCGGTCAAAAACACAGGCTGCTGGTGGGGCAGGGAGAATGGCTTCTTCCGCTTTACAACCGGAATAAGGAACCTTAGAATTAAACTTGATGTATAGAGTTCTCCAGTAACATGAATGTCCTAATCTCCTAGATTGGGAGTGAAATAATGATGAGTACTAACTTAATTTTTTTTAAAAAAAAAAAAAAAAAATCATTGTTTCAGAAAGGGCACATTTAAACATAGCTAGCTAATTTAAAATTTCCATGGTGAGAAAAAATATATAAAAACGCTTGGCGACAGTAACTGAATATGGTAGATAGACGAGAGACAATTTGGAATAAAACAGCCCACCTCGGAATTTGCTCTATTGGAAACGGCTATGTGCATATAATCAAAAGTTGGTGTTCCTATTCACATTCACTAACAAACAACATTGTAGATAAAAGAGGTGCTTCTTTGTTAGACAAAAAATGGTACCTTTAAATTCATCCTCCCACACGCCATAATTATTTGTAAAAGGGAGATCTGGACCAATAAGTCCAACTTTTAGTCCTAACTTGGCTGACTCTGCAGCCAGAGCAAGCCCAGCTGGACCACAACCGATCACCACCAAATCCAGTACATTCTCCCCTATTGATATAGCTGGCAACTGCAATAATAGTTCACAGTACTTAAGTTGATGATCAAAAAGATACAACAAACTAATTAACATCAAATCAGGCTAGAAGTAAAACATGAAACTAGAAACGTAAATCATATAAATAAAAATGCTAGAAATATAGAAAAGAGTTTACTTCCATTTTTTGAACAAACTGACTAACGCGCCACACGTGAAATTTTATATTTAATGTTGAAACAACAATTAAACAAAAGGCTTAAGCTTATGAGTTTGTACCCAATTATTTTATATTTGTTAAATTACAATTGTCCCAAAGGCTTAAGCTTTAATACTGATAAAGAACATGAATTTAATTATTTAATTGATACTTTCACAATATCAACCACTCTGTTGTGACTATTATATATCGGAGGTGGGACTTAACTAATTAGAACAAGTGTTAACTCCAACAAATAAGCTTTGTCGAAGTGGTGTTCTTTATTTTAGCTATTTTGTCTTCTTTTATTATTATTATTTTAACTACCTACTTACATCTGATTCTCTATATTAGGTATCCACTTTTATTGTTTCATTTAAATATCCTTTCTCAAAGATTAGGAGAGAGAATGTCATAGATTAAAAAATACTTTGATTTTATATTTTATGAGCCATTCACTCACCAAATATTTGTCCAAATTACTTAGTGGAATGCAACTCCTTTTTGTTCCAATTTTAGCATCCTGGCTAGCCAAAATGACATTTGGCTACCCGGATGAGAATGCTAGAATCCAATAACTTTTCATTACACAAACTTTTCAGTCCGTCACAACCAAATTCATCCAAACTTCACCAAATATATGTGAATAGAGAAGTGCAATTACTTGGCACGCTAATATGTAGTTCATGTAACACACAAAAGAAAAAAACTCATATATCTTCAAAACCCTACCACGCACCAGAATTTCTGATTTTGCAAGTCTGAATGTGCATGAAAACAAACATAAGAAAAACTAACATGTACACTTACCTTATCCGCGAGCTTAGACTGCTTTTCCATGAGCTTGCTCTGCTGCATTTGGACAAAGAGGAGCTCGGACCCACCGGCCTTGACATAGTCTTCGTCGTCAGCGAAACCTTCTTTGAAATCGACGGCCACGCAGCTCTCGCTCCCCGCACTCGCGCTCACCCGAACAAAATGGCGGTACAAACCGCACCGGCGAAACAAAGGTTGTTTTCTGGTCAGCGTTATTCCCGGCGACCTCAGAGCAGGCCAAAACGGCACCGTCATTGACGCGAAGTTTCGAGCTCCGAGTCCAAGGCACTCCATCTCTGACTTGTTGATTCTTTCTTCCTTTGTTCCTTCACGAGCCTGGCATTGACTGCGCCTTCACCGTGTGCTTTGAACGCTTGCTGAGAGTGAAATGAGAAGAAATAATGGGATTATCAGAGTCTCTCTCTCTCTCTCTCTCTTCTTCTTCTTCTTCTCTTTTCCGTGTTCGAAACTCTGTTTTGGAGATAACAGAGTGAGCTTGGGGATAGGGAAGGGTGTTTATATGGTGAATTAGATTTGCTGAGCTGCACAACTGCCATTGGTAAGCCGACACGTGGGATGGGAGGATTGGCTGGATCTCCGTATAGCCAATTAGCCACCCTTATCAAAAACGAGTCGTTTTCGCTTCCGGACCTCCTTGCGTGGCATTTTTTTGGGATATTGCGTTCCGGATCCGTACGGGTTCGTCACCTTGCCAATCATAAACGACTCCTTCGCCGCCATAGTCGCTTCCCGGAGGTTTTTATTTATTTATTATTATTTTTTTTAACATAAGAAAAGGAGAGGAGGGATTCGAACTAGTGACCACTATTTCATTAGACGTAATTTATAGCCGATTGAGCTTTCCGCAAGTTCTACAATACTGTAATGTTACACAAATTTTATTTTTATAAATTTATAAATTTAATATATCAACCCAAAATTTGTAAAATCACGTAAATCTCATACAAATTCAATAATGAGTTGATTACTACTATAAATTGTTGAAAAATAATAAATTTTCTCATTCATCAATTTGCAAAGGCGAAATTTTCGATGTTGGAAATGAGAATCTTGAGTTCAACTTATTTTCATTTGCGTTTGGCCGGAGGCAGAGCTATGAATTAAGGGGGAACATTAAAATAATAAAATTATATTTTTATTTTATAATATATAAAAACATGATGAATACAAATTAAAATATTTTATTATTTAATTTTTATAACACAAAAATATGTCTTCATAATATAAAATACTTATCATTTATATATAAGGCCTATATGACCCATCTTTTTATTGAATGCTTATCCTTTAAATTTTGCTATCTTTTTGTTCACCTAAATTTACTGTCCTTCAAATACTCAACCCCGCAAGAGAAATTATAGAAAATAGCATATATATAGACAATGAAAATTGAAAAATATTTTTATTGAAAAAATATTTCTATTGTTTTGTTACTAGACAATGAAAAATCTAGAGACCTACTAAACTATAATCATGTTTAAAATTGTATTAGAAAATATAACTTTTGTCCATAAAATTTTATTAGAAAGTTCTACCATAATGTGATTTAAAATTTTTTTAAAAAAAAATAATAATGGTAGTGAGAATTTAGGAGGTGTTAGGCTGCATGGAGACGCACAACATACTTTTTGGAGAGATTATAACTGACAAAAACCCAACAAAAGAATAACTAAAAAAAAAAAAAAAAGTGATTGGAGCTTGCAGCCTATACTACAAGACACACTCTTTTCTTTATATTAAGCGGAGAAGTGCTAAAGAGTTAAAAGAGAATTGTTCATCATTTTTATAAACTGATGTGGCAAAATTTTAAAATGAAAATTATGAGTGGCTGAAATTCTGCCACGCTAGTTTGGAAAAAATTCTGAACAATTCTCTTTGACTCTCTAGTACTTATATGTGAAGCCACCTCACTTACTTTATATCCTAGGAAATGTTAGGCATTCTTCTAGTATTCTCATGGTGTCATCTCAACTGTGATTGGCTTTTAAAATTATCGTTGAATTTGAGATTATCATTATTGATTTTTAATTTATTAATGATTTTAAAAGTCATATCACAGTTGAAAGAACACTAAAAAAACACTAGAATAAGCATTTTCCTCCCTATCCCTTATTAATCTACACCTCACCATATGTAATTAATGTTTCCACCTACTCAAGAGACTTTAGCGATACCTCAGTACCAGATCCTCTAGATACTTCCCGCAGCCACAAACCAACAAGCAACGACACTTCAAAAATTCCAATGAGATGCCAGGAAGACGGGCAAGCCAAAAGGAGTCAAGAGACTTTAGTCTTTAGCAATACCTCAGTACCGGATCCTCTAGATACTTCCCGCAGCCACAAACCAACAAGCAACGACACTTCAAAAATTCCAATGAGATGCCAGGAAGACAGGGGCAAGCCAAAAGAAGGAGGAGGAGGACAGGAAGAGGGGGCTATGGCTTTAAAATTTTAAAAACTAACCTTCTAAATTTTTGTTTTCAAAATTTTTGAAGGGGTGCGCCAAGTATCTTCGCCATTGCATTTGGCCCACGAAACAATGAGACATGTTACACAATTATATTTTTTATAAATTCAATAGATTAATCATTAGATATGTGAATTCATGTGAATCTCATATAAACTTAATGATAGATTCATCCATTCATTATGAAAAATTGTTGAAAATAAATGAATTCTACCATTTATTCTACTACACAATTATATTTTTTGTGTAGTAGATAATGATGTGTTTTCACTAAAAAAAGAAGAAGATAATTAAGTGGTTTTTCTTAATTAAAATAAAAAACGTCCCATGTTAAATACCGAATAGCTATTTTACCAAATATTTAATTGCATTTTTAAAAAATATTATTAATTATGTTTTGAAATTGCTATTTTTTTTTTTTTTTTAATTTTAAATCACATCCTATGAGTTCACTAGCTATAGAGAAAGTTTTAAGAAAAATAATAACTTTCAAAGTAGCCAAAATAAATAAATTCCAAAAGAGAATACTGAGAAAAAAAAAATTGAAGACATATATTGAAGAATCAGTTGATCATATATCGTATTTCAAGCCAATAAAACTTGAAAAGGGGTGAAAATCTATAACCGTTAACCGCTTTCAACCGCTAACTATTAGGCGATTAGTGGTTAGCAGTTATTGAGTTTTTGAAAACCGCCGCTAACTACTAGGCGATTAGTGGTTAGCGGTTATTGAGTTTTTGAAAACCGCTAACCGCTTATATATATATAGTTTTATTATATATATTTATTTGTATGTTGTGTACAAAATTACAAGTAAAGTGATGATTTACAATAATTATTGTAATTTTATTTGTATTATATGTTGTGTAGATTCGTAGAATGTGACCAACAAAGATTTGGGTATATAGCTAATTTTAATGCTAAAATGACCATGAAAGGAAATTGTTTAAAGTGAGCAAAAAAACGTTTAAAGTGAGCCCAAAACGGGCCAATAAAAGGCAAAAAAAAAAAAAAAAAACAGTTATTTGGATGCGGTTAACCGTTAACTAGGTGGTTAACCGCCTAGCGTTTAGCGGAGGCGGTTAATAAAATTTACTAACCTCCTAAGCAATTGTGGTTATCAATTTTAGCTATTAACCGCAACCGCCTTTTCACCCCTAAACATAAGTGAAAGAAAGCAATTACGAGTTAGGTTGAAAAAGGCAATTGCATAGGAATTCACAAAAAAGTGGTTGTGTAAAAATAATGTGTACTTGGAGCCCCTCATCTTTTTATGGAGTATTTTCTTGTGCGATGGTTGTTTTGAGGGATTAGGATCCCCTTTCATTATTGAGAGAATTTGAGAATCTCTAATTTGTAATCATGGCCATTCATTTTTATTCAACAATCCATATGATGCCACGTGTCCCACTTAAATTAAATAATAAAATATTAATTATTTAAAAAAAAATTTTAAATTTAAATCAAATAAAAAAAAGGTAGGGTGGCCGGCCACCTCTTCTAGGGTGGCCGAAGCTACCCCTAGGCCCTTGAGGTGGCCAGGGCCAACAAAATTTCAAATTTATTTTTATTATTATTATTTTTTTTATTTGGCCCTTGGGCAGTTGGGGGTGGCCGAAGCCACCCTCATGGCCCAAGGTCCAAACCCAATTTAATTAATCGTAGATTATGTTAATTTATTAAAGTAGTATGACAAGACAAAGTAACGGATTTCGTTAAGTTACTCAACGAAAATTGATTTTAGAGAGTAAACTGTCATTTTGGCCTACTCTGAGGACCTATAAATTATTTTTTATACCACATAGAGTGATTTATAATTTATGCCAACTACAGGGACCTATAAATTATTTGTTATACCACATAAAGTGATTTATAATTTTTTTTTTTTTTTTACATGTCCACACAAGGGAAGGGGAAGGGGGGATTCGAACTAATGACCTCCGCTTCATTAGGCGTGGTCCACAGCCGATTGAATTACCCATTGGGAACAAAGTGATTTATAATTTAAGCCAACCACATAGACCAATTTTACATTTATTCCAATTTATTATTTAGACCATTCTCTATTAGGCAATTATTCCCATGTGCCACAAAAATATTAGGATGTTAGGGTACACGTGGCCCAATTAGGATCTTTTGTATACATTTATTTCTTAGACGAGTACGCATTTTGCCCATGTCGTGATTGGTCCTCACTTGCTTGTAGTGTTGCTTGCCAAAGGGGCCTTATTAGGCCAATCCCCAACAGGAGGGCTCATGCATTGCAATAAGCTTAGGAATTAGGATAGGAAAATGATTGAGTATCACAATTTAGAACTCTTGTATTGCTTAAGAAATTTGTATAGTTCCATGATAATAATAATCTTAAGTACACATGTTTTTTTTTTTTTTACATGTCCACACAAGAAGGGAGGGAGAATTCGAACTAGTGACTACTACTTTATAAGGCGTGATCTCTAGTCGATTGAGCTACCTCTTAATGACACATTTGATGCACATTAATAGATCAAGGAATATAATAACTATTATGTTATTTGATTGGGCCGCTGGTATTAGGAATGACTATTTATATGGAATAACTTTTTATTTTTATTTTTTGTGCAAAAAAGAAAAAAAAAATTAGAGTTAAAATATTTTAGAAAATTTAGTTAAAATATGACTCAGTTTTAGTTAGAAAATTTGGCCGGTCATTTTATTCCAACTTCTAATATTCATAATTTATCCGATTTAATCCCCCATGACATGGCAAGCTCTGATTGGAAAAAATGACGAGGGGTCAATACGGTGCCGTTTCATGGTAGTTCAATATCGTTGAAAGCGCCACGAGCAACCCTGGAAACCAAACTGATACCAGAGTCAGAGCACAGAAAATTGTTTGTAGGCTTTGGCAGCAGGACACCGAGAGAGAGCGAGAGATAGCGAGACATGGGAAACCCGAAACAAAAGTGGACATCGGAGGAAGAAGAAGCGCTACGCGCGGGAGTGGCCAAGCACGGCACTGGAAAATGGAAGGACATCCAGAGAGACCCTGAGTTCAATCCCTTTCTCTCTTCTCGCTCCAACATTGATCTCAAGGTCTTTCTCTCCATCTCTTCCTCTGTCTACACGTAGTATGTATGTATTTTTTTATGTGTGTATGTGGGTTTGCATAGCTGGTTTTCATGAACACGCAAAACCCAGAATTTTGAGTAACTACAAGAAACGAACGAGTCTTTATGATTCGTAAGCTGTAGGACTGAATGTTATTCTTAATTTTGGAATTTTATATTTGAACCCAGA
>NC_081551.1:21062755-21204010 GCF_901000735.1 Corylus avellana | reverse complement strand
TATTATTAATTATGTTTTGAAATTGCTATTTATTTTTTTATTTATTTTTTTAAATCACATCCTATGAGTTCACTAGCTATAGAGAAAGTTTTAAGAAAAATAATAATTTTCAAAGTAGCCAAAATAAATAAATTCCAAAAGAGAATACTGAGAAAAAAAAATTGAAGACATAAATTGAAGAATCAGTTGATCATATATCGTATTTCAAGCCAATAAAACTTGTAAAGGGGTGAAAATTTAGAACCGTTAACCACTTCCAACCGCTAACTATTAGGCGATTAGTGGTTAGCGATTATCGAGTTTTTGAAAACCGCCGCTAACTACTAGGCGATTAGTGGTTAGCGGTTATCGAGTTTTTGAAAACCGCTGACCGCTTATATATATATATATAGTTTTATTATATATATTTATTTGTATGTTGTGTACAAAACTACAAGTGAAGTGATGATTTACAATAATTGTTGTAATTTTATTTGTATTATATGTTGTGTAGATTCGTAGAATGTGACCAACAAAGATTTGGGTATATAGCTAATTTTAATGCTAAAATGACCATGAAAGGAAATTGTTTAAAGTGAGCAAAAAAACGTTTAAAGTGAGCCCAAAACGGGCCAATAAAAGGCAAAAAAAAAAAAAAAACGGTTATTTGGATACGGTTAACCGTTAACTAGGTGGTTAACTGCCTAGCGTTTAGCGGAGGCGGTTAGTAAAATTTACTAACCTCCTAAGCAGTTGTGGTTATCAATTTTAGCCACTAACTACTAACCACAACCGCCTTTTCACCCCTAAACATAAGTGAAAGAAAGCAATTACGAGTTAGGTTGAAAAAGGCAATTGCATAGGAATTCACAAAAAAGTGGTTGTGTAAAAATGATGTGTACTTGGAGCCCCTCATCTTTTTTATGGAGTATTTTCTTGTGTGATGGTTGTTTTGAGGGATTAGGATCCCCTTTCATTATTGGGAGAATTGGAGAATCTCTAATTTGTAATCATGGCCATTCATTTTTATCCAACAATCCATATGATGCCACGTGTCCCACTTAAATTAAATAATAAAATATTAATTATTTTTTAAAAAAACAATTAAAATTAAAATCAAATAAAAAAAAGGTAGGGTGGCCGGCCACCTCCTCTAGGGTGGCCGAAGCTACTCCTAGGCCCTTGGGGTGGCCAGGGCCAACAAAATTTGAAATTTATTTTTATTTTTATTATTTTTTTATTTTTTTATTTGGCCCTTGGGCAGTTGGGGGTGGCCGAAGCCACCCTCATGGCCCAAGGTCCAAACCCAATTTAATTAATCGTAGATTATGTTAATTTATTAAAGTAGTATGATGAGACAAAGTAACGGATTCCGTTAAGTTACTCAACGAAAATTGATTTTAGAGAGTAAACTGTCATTTTGGCCTACCTTGAGGATCTATAAATTATTTTTTATACCACATAAAGTGATTTATAATTTAGGCCAACTACAGGGACCTATAAATTATTTGTTATACCACATAAAGTGATTTATTCGAACTAATGACCTCCGCGCGTGGTCCACAGCCAATTTTTTTTTTTTTTTTTTTTTTTACATGTCCACACAAGAAGGGGGAAGGGGATTCGAACTAGTGACCATCGCTTCATTAGGCGTGGTCCACAACCGATTGAACTACCCATTAATGACAAAGTGATTTATAATTTAAGTCAATCACATAGACCAATTTTACATTTATTTCAATTTATTATTTAGACCATACTCTATTAGGCAATTATTCCCATGTGCCATAAAAATATTAGGATGCTAGGGTACACGTGGCCCAATTAGGATCTTTTGTATACATTTATTTCTTAGACGAGTACGCATTTTGCCCATGTCGTAATTGGTCCTCACTTGCTTGTAGTGTTGCTTGCCAAAGGGGCCTTATTAGGCCAATCCCCAACAGGAGGGCTCATGCATTGCAATAAGCTTAGGAATTAGGATAGGAAAATGATTGAGTATCACAATTTAGAACTCTTGTATTGCTTAAGAAATTTGTACAGTTCCATGATAATAATACTCTTAAGTACACTTTTTTTTTTTAGCATGTCCACACCAGTGGGAAAGGGGGATTCGAATTAGTAACTACCGCTTCATGAGGCGTGATCTCTAGTCGATTGAGCTATCTCTTAAGGACTCATAAGGACACATTTGATGCATATTAATAGATCAAGGAATATAATAACTATTATGTTATTTGATTGGGCCGCTATTATTAGGAATGACTATTTATATGGAATAACCTTTTTTTTTTTTTTTTTTTGTGCAAAAAAAAGAAAAGAAAAAATTAGAGTTAAAATATTTTAGAAAATTCAGTTAAAATATGATTCAGTTTTAGTTAGAAAATTTGGCTGGTCATTTTATTCCAACTTCTAATATTCATAATTTATCCGATTTAATCCCCCATGACATGGCAAGCTTTGATTGGCAAAAAGGACGAGGGGTCAATACGGTGCCGTCATGGTAGTTCAATGTCGTTGAAAGCGCCACGAGCAACCCTGGAAACCAAACTGATACCAGAGTCAGAGCACAGAAAATTGTTTGTAGGCTTTGGCAGCAGGACACCGAGAGAGAGCGAGAGATAGAGAGACATGGGAAACCCGAAACAAAAGTGGACATCGGAGGAAGAAGAAGCGCTACGCGCGGGAGTGGCCAAGCACGGCACTGGAAAATGGAAGGACATCCAGAGAGACCCTGAGTTCAATCCCTTTCTCTCTTCTCGCTCCAACATTGATCTCAAGGTCTTTCTCTCCATCTCTTCCTCTGTCTACACGTAGTATGTATGTATTTGTTTATGTGTGTATGTGGGTTTGCATAGCTGGTTTTCATGAACACGAAAAACCCAGAATTTTGAGTAACTACAAGAAACGAACGAGTCTTTATGATTCGTAAGCTGTAGTACTGAATGTTATTCTTAATTTTGGAATTTTATATTTGAACCCAGAAGAGATTTGTATAGGTTTCGATAAACCCACAAAACCCACAAATTTTGAGTAACTACAAGAAAACAGCGTCCCTTTCTGATTCATAAGCTATAGGAATGAATGTTGTTCTTGATTTTGGCCTTGTATATTTGAACCCAGAAGAGATTTGTGCAAGTAATATAGCCTGCCTTCATAGTATATGAAAACCATCGAACTGGCATCGTTGGTTGTTAATTTAGGGAGTTTTTATGCTGAGCTTGAAGATTTTTGACTGGTAATGACTATGAAAATCACTGGGAACCGATTTACTCTTCATTGAATAAGCTACCAAGTAGTTCCTTTCAGTGCTATTAGTTGATCATAACTTGTATCAACATTCACAATGTTCGTATTTAAGTTTACCCTTTTTCTAGTGGGTTTCCTTATGATTAATGATCAGTGTGGAAATACACCATGATGATTATTAGAGGATTTGACATGTAAGGAAGTGATGTGGACCATGTAGAAAGTTGGTTTAGTTCATTGACATAAGGTGAAGTCTCAATTTTTTTCTTCTCGACAATGCAACATCTGACTGACTGGGATGTAATCTTAAACTTCTTTCTTTCATTCCCCTTTTTGCTTTATAAATTACGACCCATTTATCATGGATCTTAACCTCTCTCTCTTTCTATTACTTTTGGCCAATGAATGAGCTATGCAACCTTGAATTTGAGGTGTGTTGGCTGAAAATTTTTACTGTATCTGTGAAAAAATGGTAAACCTCTAGGTCATAAAATCTAAATGAGATGATTAGCCCATCGAATCAAGTTAGAGAGCACCGGTGTTGTGAGTTATCATGGTATTTCAGATGTTTGGGCTAGAGTGGGTTATGCTTAGACAAGTGGTGGATCTTTTGGCGAGTTGGAATAGAAGGGTCGGCCGGAATGATATCAATATTGTTTGGAATACAATTCCTCCTTTTTAATGTGGTGCATTTGGAGAGAAAGGAACGCTTGAAACTTCGATGATTGAGAGAGAACGAGCACTGATCTACGGACTTGTTTTCTTAAATCTGTATTTGAGTAGATCTCTTCTACTGCCTTTCTCCATGTCTGTAGCTATGCTATTTTTGTTCTCTTTTGTCTCTCACTCTTGATTGCTGGGTGTTTCTCTTGTACTTCTAGTGTACTTGGTTGCGCCCTTGTGCTTTTAATGAACTCCCTTTACTTAATAAAAAAAGAAGAAGCTAATTTGCACAAGCCCAGCCATGGAAGCTTGTTTTATAAATCATTTTTATTGATGGAGAGGTTGCAAAAGGAGAGGAACCATATCTTGAACTGGCAATTGAGAATCAGATCTGGTTTCTGTTCAGTTGGCTACGTCCGGTAAGTTTAGATATAGCTCACTTCATAGTTGTTACAACCCTCAGAGGCACTGCCTGCTGGACTCTTGCTGACGCAATGATTGTAGATGTTACAACATGGTTCCCTCCCCCTCACCTATTGTGTATTTTGAGGGCATTATTGAGTTTATGTGATGGGCAAGTCTGTACTCCATAGTTTACAGCGAGTCATTGAGGTTATGCTATAGTTCAGAACGCAGTGCAACCATATAGTGTAATTGTTTGTGCATTTCAGTTAATTTAACTTCTGCACTACCCACTGGAATTAGGGGTGAAAATCTAGAACGGCTAACCGCTATAACCACTAACTACTTTTGAAAGTGGTTATTAGCGGTTAGCGGTTACTGGGTTTTTGAAAACCGCTAACCGCTTTTTTTAAATATATATGTAGCTTTATTATATCTATATTTCATATAATATATTTATTTGTATATTTCATATAATATATATAGTTTTATTATATATATTTATTTGTATGTTGTGTACAAGACTACAAGTGAAGTGATGATTTACAATAATTGTTGTAATTTTGTTTGTATTATATGTTGTGTAGATTAGTAGAAGGTGACCAAAAATGATTTTGGTATATAGCAATTTTTTATGCTAAAATGGCCATGAAAAGGAAAAAAGAAATTGTTTAAAGTGAGCAAAAAACGTTCAAAATGAGCCCAAAACCGGCCAAAAAAAAAAACAGCCCAATAAAAGGCCCAAAAAAAGCGGTTATCTGGATGCGGTTAACCGCCTAGTGGTTAGCGGAGGCTAGGCGGTTAAATTTTACTAACCGCAACTGCCTTTTCACCCCTAACTTGAATGAAGCTTCATTTCATGATTTAAAAGGAAGGGGTGTGGGGGGGAGTAGATGCCACTAATGTGGTATCACAACATGTATTTATTGCGGCAAATATTTTGTGTGTGCTATATGCTCTCATTGTTTTCTGCTTGAATAGGATAAATGGAGGAATTTGAGTGTTAGCGCCAATGGCCAAGGTCCCCGGGAAAAATCACGGACACCAAAAACAAAACTTAACCAGGAGGCTCCCGCTACTCCATCATCCATTGCACAGACCCCCACTGCAGCTCCAGTTGCACACGATGCTGTGGCTGATCCAAATATGGATGATTCTTCAAAGAGCTTAATGGATGGAAAAAATGCTTCAAGGTATGGCACCTAGTTTTCTCTTTCCTTTGCTGCCAATAAGTTTCTTATGCCTTTTATTTTCGTATCCAAAAAATTATGCAGGTAACTCCATGATGCTGTATGGTATACTATGAAGTTTTCACTGCATATATTTGCATATCTGCTGAGTGATTGGAATTTTTCTGAATGTCAAAAGGTGAGGAATGATGAGTGGGAAACACGGGTTTGCAATATGGAAGAAGACAGCCTTTTAGAATCTTATAAATTCCTGCAAGCATTGTGATAGGATGGTTGGTTAACAAGTCGGGGGGAAAGGGTATGCAGTAAATGTATCTTGAAGCCAAAGACTCTTGTTTCAATTGACCGGTAGATATGAGATGGCAACCATTTGCTTAAAACTATAAGACAGTCCTTCCTTTAAGCATATAAGGTTGTTTGTCATCAGTTTTCCAAAAATAACTTGCTGCATTCAGTGTTTTGAAATAGTTATGTATGTAACTTCTATATGGACAAGAGTTATTATATCTTGATCCCTCACTTTAAGAACCTATGTGGTCTCTTGCCCGCAATTAATGTGCATGGATTCATGACGTGCTTTGTTAAATATCCCAATTGAAAGAACCTCTATTCAATGAAAATAATTATAAATGAGGCACGAATGAAAGGCCTGTAGCTAATTGTTGTGTGTACTGTGGATGTGTTATGTGGTAAATTTGCACATTGATGCAATTGTACAGAATGGCATGATCCGGGTTTGCTTTGCATTCCGTGGGCTTATTTACATCCTCTTCCTAGAATAATATATGATGATGATGTTTGTTTAGACTCAGTCACAAGTTGTACTCTATATTTCCCATCCATTCAAGCCCATCTATCAGTCACACCTTTTTAAGGATCAGAGGAATCCTGTGCAAGTAATCACCAAGAGGTCTCATTTCAGAAAATATGTTGATGAAAATTAGAAAGAATTTTCCTTTTGTTTTTCTCAAAACAATTTAAGTGGTAACTCATGATATATGAAACCCATGCACAAAGTCATAAAACAGAAAGACTTCCTTATATGTCTACAGTTGGTATGCAGTGTCTTGTTCCAACTTTCAATAATTCCCAAGAGCCTTACATTCCCCTATTATGTTTTTAGCTTCACTTTTCTCAATCGTTTTCATGTTATGTTTAACATATTCCATCATTTGTGACCAGGTACAATGAAATGATTTTTGAAGCACTTTCAACCTCGAAAGAGCCAAATGGACTGGAGACTGGTAAAATTGTTAGCTTTATTGAGGTATGATTCATTTTTCCCCTGTATATCATTGTTAGTTAATACATCATGGAGGAACTTATTAATTTGGTTTACAAAGAAATATCTCTAAGATTCTGCTGATGCCAAAACTTTATGTAGGCTTATGACAAAAGGAAATGAATAGAGGCAGCTGCTATATTTTCTCTCATTAAACTCAAGTTTCAAAATAGAATTGAATTTCACTGGTACACAACATATCCAACTCCAAAGTTTGCACGAAAACTTAAAGAAAATTTTGATTTTAGAAAATCTCAGGTCTAAGTACCACTGAACATTTTCTCTTTAATTCAGGTTAAAAAAAAATTAATTTCTGAAAACATGTAAAATTCATGCTTAACACATGCAAGACAAATGGGAACTGGCGTTCCTAGCGGTGGATGGGTGAGTAACGCATAAGAACCTGCTGTTGGGAGGAGGTGTTAATATTCTGTAGCTTCTATGTCACATTTTAATCACCATTACTCCGCTTGTTAAGTTTGGGAGAAATGATGAATGTCCTTTTTCCTTGATATTATGGCAGCAAAGGCATGAGGTTCCACAGAATTTTAGGAGGTTGTTAAGTACAAGGTTGAGAAGGCTGGTTGCACAAGACAAACTTGAAAAGGTGATTGGGTTTATGCTTTTCAATGCAGATTATTCATTAATTATTCTACACCATGAATATTTCTCTTGCTGGCTGACATTATATATATATATATATATAAACAATACAATTTCAAATTGGCTGGTGTATACTTCTAGTGCATTGTGCTCAAAGTGTAATGTAATGTTGGATTTGCCATTTGGTCAATATGACTGCTTTAATTTACTTTTCATCCCTTAAGAACTGATCTATTGCAAGACCAAGCTATTCATTTGCTTCAGTGCCCAGCTAACTAGGCTTATTTACTTGGTTCCTTCATTATGAACACTTATTATTTCTGAAGATCAATGAGGAACTTGAGAAGATTTGGGTCGTCATTATTTCCTAGTCATTCAAGTTCCTCTCAGGTCTTGGGAACTAAGAGCTAGAGATTGCGTTGTGAAACTTGTTTTCACAAGTTATTGTTACGAAATATAGGATGAGAACTAGTTTACCCAAACAAATTGAATATCAAGGTTATGAACATAAATTTTGGACTATTTATATTCATTTGTTATCGTTAAACCCCCATTGTTGTGACCCTTACTTACCGGAAGTAGGGAGCAAGTGCATGTTGCACAAGTGGATGGAGAATTGCTATGTATGGTGAGAAGTTTGTGTTTTTTTTTTTTTTTTGGTCTATGCAGTGTTCCATGTATTGAATAACATCCACTAGTAGCGGTGGGCATCGACTCAATCAGGTTGGAAATGCCTACCCTCCGACTTTCAACCTGACGGAGGTTGCAAGTCTGAGTTTCCTTCTGAGCTGACCTGCACCTCAGGGGGGTGCCGAGCTGGGCTGCACTGACAAGGGTTTGGACTTTAAAGAAATAGAGGAATCAGAGAGATTGAGGGAACAGAGGGAACGAAAAGAGAGGGAAAGCACCTGTGAGAGTTTGAGGTGTGCTAGGTCTTCTGAAAAGAAAGGATTTATATAAAGATGTTAAGTTGGGTCAGCAGCTGAAAAATGGCACCTACAACCGACATCTAACCTGAGACGTGTCAGAAGCCGACCAATCAGGTCGGGGGGCACTGATGATATTAGAAATGGAAACAAGTCGTTATAGCAGAAGGGAAGACCATGGCCCTATTACCGCTAGGGTAACCTAAAATGGTTAAATATATGAAGTTGAATTATCTTATGATCAAAATGCAGGTCCAAAACTGCTACAAGATGAAAAGTGATGCCTCATCTGGGACACCCGGGACACCCACCGCAAAGGCTGGTGATACAGTAGAAGAAGCAGCGGAGGCTGCTGCCTACAAGATTGCTGAAGCCGAAAACAAATCTTTTGTGGCAGCTGAAGCAGTTAAGGAGGCAGAGAGGATTTCAGAGATAGCTGAAGACACAGATTCGCTGTTGCAGTTGGCGAAAGAGATTTTTGAGAAATGTAACATCCAAAGTCCTGATTTTTCAGTGCTTTTGCCATAAACTTTCCACTTTCTTTAACTCTATTTCCATTCTTGACAGGTTCACGAGGTGAAATTGTGCTTATGGCATAACCAAACTGGAGGCATGACACCCCCTGATTAGAATTTGTAAATTTAGATTGTTGTATTTTCCCAGAGCAATTGAACTAGTTGGTTTTATACTGGCTGCTTAATAATGAAAACTGTAGCTATTCAGACTGGCCCTGGTGATGGGAGAACTCATAAGCTGTCCTGTCTGTCAGTCATTACAGGTTTGTTTTCTGTAATTTTGTCATTTCAGTCAATGGTAAGGCGCTGATTTGTTAAAGAGGGAGGAGAGGCAATCATAGAATCTTCTCCTTTTATTTTATTTTTAATTTTTTTAATTTGTTCAATTGTTCTTTGTTTTCTTAATTTCCATTTCATACACACAGCACTATGGGAGGAAGAAAGTCTACTACCGAACTTGTTCTACAAGCGCAATTGCACTTTAGCTTCTACCCATCTAAAATCTCTAAAATGAGTAATGCTATATATCGCACTAGTATCTCATTATTATTATTTCACTATATTGATGTGGCAATGTGAATCTATCGTTAATTTATTTATTTATTTTTCTCTACAAGGGCCCATCCAAAGGTATATTTGGCAGTATACCATCAGAATAGTGGGATAGTAGTGGAATGTTAGTGTGATATAACATTAGACCCCGTTTGGTTTGCGGAATGGATATTCCATTTGGAAAATGAATAGGTATTACTGAGAGTAAAAGATGTTGGAATTGAATGATTATTCATATTATTTAGTTTGGTAGCAACACATATTTTATAATTGAAATTGACCTGAAATTACTAAAAATTTCATTTAATTTCTAATTTTTTCAAAACTCAATTTTTTTTTTAAAAAAAAGAAAGAAAAAAAAAGAAAAAGGTTAACATGTGGTGGCCGACCATCCCACAGTGGCCGGCAACCCACAACATGCACCGGTGATGGCGCGGCCATCCCCAAAGGGCCTTGCAGGTCCTCCGGGGTAGCGCCACCCCCCAAGGCCTTCTGTGACTAGCCACCCACATGATATATATATATATAAAGTTTGAGAGAGAAAAAAACAAATAGAATTTGAGAAAACCTTATCATTTCCCTCAAAAATAGTTATTCCTCTAATTTTTTAGATGAATAGTTATTCCTGTGTGATGAATTAGTGATTCACACGGAAATAACCATTCCTAGAAATAGATCTTTACAAAACAAAAAAAATAACTATTCCACAAGAATAGCTTTTCCATTCTAAGGTTATATTCCTCGAACTAAACGGGCCCTCATTCTTTTAAAATTTAGGAAGAACCCAATGTCACCGTTAGTTCCTCCAATTTTGCGATATAGTATATATTTTTTTTCAAGAGAAACGACATATTCTAAGCATGCATGCATAACCAAATACCCATATGTGAAAGGAAAATGCTTGTTGTTCTAATTTTTACCATAATCTTTTACAAAATTTACATGCGTAGTATATTAATAATAATAAAAAATTATGTAACAAAATTTTATAAATAAATTCAATTATTTAATAATTAATGTGATAAATGGTATATTATCATATAAGTTTGTAATAAAATTTAATAGACCTCGATTGAGTTTGCGATTTTTTTCTATTCTATTGAACTAAATTTCAAATTGCGAATATCAAAGAGAAAAAAGAGTTAAAATTATGTTTGGGTTGTTTGAAGAATATAAAATTTTAAATAAAGTTAAAATTTTTTGAGTCGAGTGTTAGGAATATCAAATCAACTAAAAAAGAGAAAAAAGTTGAAAAGAATTGAGAATAATTGTCTTCCCAAACAAGCAATAATATCTCTACGAACACTTGATGTGAAATATGTAAGAACATATTAAAATAAGGGAAAACTTCACTTTGGTCTCATAAACTTTCATCCGATTTTACAAACCCCTGAACTTCCAATCTCTCATTTTGGACCTCTGAACTTTCAATTACTCTCAATTACAACCCTTCTATTAATTTTAGCAGTTAAAAATACAAAAAATACCAAAATGTTCTTGATTTTCATTTTTTCAAAAATAAAAAAAAGTTTTCGAAGTTGAAATTTTATACAAAGGCAGAGGTATAAACGTCATGTAACATTTAAAATCTGATGGAAGAGTTCATATTGAGAGTAATTGAAGGTTTATGAGTTTAAAATGAGAGATTTAAAAATTCATAAATAATTTGTAAAATCGAGCGGCGGTAATGTGAAGTTTTCCTTAAAATAAAGAAGACACAAGTTTCATCAAGACGACAAGTTGAGCTATAAAGTCGAAAATCTTCGCCATTATTAAACGTAACGGTCGCACTTCTTAGCTCATATCCTGGTGTTCTCAGTGAAGCTTCACAAAGTTTCACAGAGCCCAAACAAACCACAATGTGCGGAGACGCGACGAACTGGGACGAAGATGCATACAGGGAAAGCATATTGAAGGAGAGGGAGATCCGAACCCGAACCGTTTTCCGGACGGTTTGGGGACCCTCCCAAAACCCTAACCCGGACACCATCGTCGTGGCTTCCAGTGACGGCTTGCTGGCCTCCTACTCCATCTCCTCCTGCATTTCCAAGCTCGTGAGTCATTTATTTTTTACCGTGTCTCATTTCAACAGAATTTGCAGTGAACTAAATTTTATTTACCTCTTTTTTTGGTTTGCAGCAATTGGGTTTTAGCAATACAAAGGCACAAAAGTAAGTATGAATTGCTATACATGATGGTTGGTTGCTCTGCGATTATGCGAAACACGCATACTAAATTCCCGTTTTAAACCAAAATCGCCGGAAGTGTCGATGGGAAAACGTGCGTTTTGCCTGGCCAAACTCTCTTTTAAAAATAAAATCGTAAAAGTATCCCATTTGGGTGGCCGTTTAAAAAAATTGCGCTTTATAAAGTTGAACAAATTCAAACAGACACAAACTCCTTCGCTAGTATTTTCATTATCTATGGTTTGAAACCAAACAGAAACTAACTCCTTGACAAGTATTTTCATTGAGACTATAATATTAACTATTTTCATTGAGACTCTAATTGAGACTATAATATTGGATTTTTGTAGCTTGTTAGTGGCTGAACCAGAATGGTTTCTGCAAGGGCATGATGGACCTGTATATGATATCAAATTCTATGGTGAGGATGAAGATGCCTTGTTGCTAAGGTATGTGTGTGGCCACTTTGAAGTTTCAGAAAATAGCAATGCTGCATCTTGCGTCTTATATGATTTTTTGCTGTTTAACAAATTACAATATTAATGTGGAATGCGTTTGCACGAGCTGTGTTGCATTACTGTGTTACGAGCTCTACAGTCATTTTGGTTCCTAGAACAATGGTTTATGTGCATTGAAGTGGCGTGGCAAAACTTGTTTTAGTTACTATTGAGATGATTATAGATACAAGCTCATGGTGGACTGGTTTTTTCGTAACTGTTAATTTATTAGTAGAAACATTTTAGCATTTCTGTTCTCATCAACGCTTTAACAGTTTGGTCGGATGGGTTGTCCTTGATATTCTGGTGTGCGATTTTTGTTTTTCTTGATGATTTTGTACCCTTGCAGGAAATATAATTACACACACACGCGCACACACACTAAAAGTCTAAGAGTGTCAATGTTCTTTGGACATGTTACCTTTGTTTGGTTGCCCTAGCTGTAGAATGAAAATTATGACTGCATATATTTGCTTCATGTTAGGCTGATTCATAAATTTAGGTGTAAGTGAGTTGAAGTGCTCAGAGGAGCATGCTTGTTTGTAGGCCCTCCAATAATTTAGTGATTTCTTGGATTTATTATGTCCATGCTTATTTTGTATTTTTACTACAAGATGCAGAGTCTTACATGTGAATTAGATTAGATACAAGTAGAGAATATAATACACATGCACAAAACACGTCTACACCTGGACACAAATAATTCTTACCTGTAAGTTGATCTAAATGAAAATGAAGCGTTGGTATGGTGTTAACATATCTGACTATATGAGTATTTTCATGTAGTTGTGGTGATGATGGTCGGATTCGGGGATGGAGGTGGAAGGAATTTTTGAGCTCAGATGTGCCCATTCCTTTGCAAGGTAATAAACATGTGAATTCTCTTATTGGTTCTAAAAAAATTGTATACGGTATAAAGCATCAAATAGGTATAAACTGATATTTGTACCTATTTTAGCATGTGTAAATACTATTCTTTCATTCCCCTTTCCCCCTTCCCCGTATTGAATAGAAAGAAAAAAAACTACTTTTCTTTCATTCTTTATAGTTTTACTCAGATCACCAGAAATATAGGTTGATGAAATTCTTTTTTTAAAAAACTGATCAGGATATTCTCAATTTAAGCAATTCAATTTTGTCAGACTCTTATACTGTTGGTCTTAACTAAGGGTATCATGGAGGCATTTGTACATTGGTAGAAGTTCAAATCCCAATGTTTAACGATAGAAAGGTCATAAACTTCAGTCTCTCTAGAAGTGTCAAAAGTATTTATAGGTTATTCAGAGTATTTGAAACCATTTATTTTTTCCTCAAGGGACCTGTATTTTTCTTTTACAGACAGGAATGTGATTCAGGGACATACATATGAATGATGTGGTAGGCTTTAGCCTTGGCCCCAAATGGAACTAAGTTATACTTACACCATGTCTATGTAAAGGGATTATGTAAAGTAATAATATGTAAGGTTGCTTCAAATTGCCAATTGGCATATGCTTCTTAGAAGATACTGTTGAATTGAAAAGACAATATTCAAATATTGTAATGCATTTTGTCCACTTCTGTTACATAGAGTCGAATATGGCCATTTTGACTTCCTAAAGCTTTTATATCATTTTAAGATTACCATCTAGGGTGCCTGCGTTTTGCTAAGTAACTTTCTGCTTCCTAGTTGTGGATTGTTTGCTTCAACTTTTATTATTCAATAATTTTTATGTATTACTTTTGTGTTTAGGGATATATATATATATATATATGTTTAAACTCTCTCTCTCTCTCTCTCTCTCTCTCTCTCTCTACAGGGAACCACATTAAGCCAGTACTTGACCTGGCAAATCCTCAACATAAGTGAGTTATATATACGCTTGTCTATGTCAGTTCTGTCCATTCTACCACATATATATATATATATATATATATATATATATATATATATATATATATATATATATTCGTTTTCTCCCTATATATTACCAACTTAGTTCCATTTTTTGTGTTATTTTTGTCTTCTAGAGGTCCTTGGGGGTCTCTTTCTCCAATCCCCGAGAATAATGCCATTGCTGTTAATATGCAGGTCTGTGATCTCTTCTATTCTTTTGTTATTTGTAACCTTCCCCTTAGATTTGTTGCAATGTATATCTATCTATTTATGAAGGAGTCTGTATTTATATCATATCTTGTACTGTAGGGGGGATCTATTTTTTCAGCTTCTGGTGATTCTTGTGCATATTGCTGGGATGTGGTACGTATCTTTTCAAGGTGAATATATTGCTAATCTAAGGGAGTTTTCAACTCGGAAACAATTAAGAATTTTATTCCCTTTAGATGATTTAGAGTGTTCTTGATTTATTTTTCAAGCTGATGTAATTTCTGCGTGAATGTTATTGGTATTTTTCAGGAAACTGGTAAAATCAAAGTAGTCTTCAAGGGGCATTCAGATTACTTGCATTGTATAGTAGCCCGAAACTCTGTCAATCAGGTGGGGGTCCTTTCTTTTTTCTTGATGATGATCATTCTCCTTCATTAGTTAACTTGTCCTCAACTATGGAAATTGGTATGAAGGCTCCATTTATAATGTTTTAACACTTACATATGTTGGTTGGTGTCATACATAGGAAAACAAAAGGCACTTGTAAGAAATAGAAAAGGGGGCAAACTAGTTACAAGCAAAGAATTTAAAAGGGCTGTCAAAAGGAAGGGAGGGGGTTGGACTATAAGATACAACTAACTGAAAAAGTTGATGAAGCATCTAAACAATCCTCCGTCAAGAATTCTATATATGGCCTAAATCCGTAAGTCAAATTATCGTAGGCTGATCATTGCAAGATAGTCAAGGAATTATAGTCTTAGTTCCTTACTATACAATAAGGAGGCCTTTCTTTGTATGCATCATGTGTACTAGGGCTGCATCCCTTTGCTCTCATTAATGAAATGTATTATTTATCAAAAAAAAAAAAAAAAAAGTTCCTTACTATACAATTTGAGATACTGCTAGGTTTAATACCAAGGATAGTGTTTTCCTCCAACCGGGCTGGGCAGTTATATCTTACCTAAATCCGCAAGCCAAATTATCATAGGCTGATCATTGCAAGATGGTGAAGGAATTATAGTATTAGTTCCTTACTATACAATTTGAGATATTGCTAGGTTTGATACTAAGGATAGTGTTTTCCTCCAACCGGGGTGGGCAACATATGTATGCACATTTACTTTTGAAAATCTTGCCTGAGGTGGCAGATTGTTGTCACTGGTTATTCATAGAGTTTTATAATAATAATTTTTTTTGTTCGGTCTCTTAAAAGTGGAAATCTGCAGATAAAACATTTCCTTTATTTTCATCTAACCACTACCCTGGTTTTAAACCTAATCAGATGAATGATTGTTTTCTAGTTTTCATTTTTCAACCTATTTTTTAGGGGGCATTAGTTTATGTGCTTTGTGTGTAATTTGTCATCGCAATTAACAATAATATAGCACAGCACATTTGAAGGAAAAGATGCACTGCAGGATTTCTCTTACATTTTTGTTTTTTTAATTTTTAATTTTAATTATTTTATTTTTATTTTTTTTATATTTTCAGATTATAACTGGTTCAGAGGATGGGACTGCACGGATATGGGGTAAAACTAATTCTCCTAATCTTCAATAGTTTAAAATTTATGCAGAATTTATTCAGATTTTTTTTTGTAGGTCTCTGAAATATTGTTGTGGAATTCTTTTTTTTTTAGCTATAAATTACTATTTACACTGTTTATTATAATTAGAGTGATAATGCTAGTTGCTTCTGTATGTGGTGTTACCTAGACTGCAGAAGTGGAAAATGTATTCAAGTAATTGATCCGGCAGAGAATACAGTGGTGAAAGGTTTCTTCTCATGTGTTAGTTGCATTGCTCTTGATGGAAGTGAGAGCTGGTTGGTAAGTTTTTACCTGATATGACTTATCAAAAAAAGGTTTTTACGTGGTATGGATGTAATATCTTTTTTTCTTTTCTTTTTGTTCTTTGTTTATACCCATCATTATATAAGTATTCTGATTTTTAGTTTGATGAAAGATTCATATTTTATCCTTAAATAAAGCTCATTTTTATGTCTATGGTTGTTTGTCATTAGTGTATAAAGAATTATGGTGATCTGTGTAACTGTGTTTGATACTTGACATCTGGTGGTCAAGAAACTCTTTCAGCAATTACAAGCTTATATTATTTTCTCCTACTCAATTTTCAATTCAGTTGTCACATAAGGAAGCAAGTTATAATTGTGAGATTGTAATTTGAACGGCAAAGTATTATTGATTGATAATGCTCATATTATAATGCTACATCTGAGTTATAGGCGAAATTGATGAAAAAAAAGATACATTTGGTATAAAGATTTATCATTTCGAGTCAAGAATAATTCTCTTATTACTTATCAAAAAAAAAAAAAAAAGAATAATTCTCTTATTACAGTTGGCTTATGGTATGAACTAACTCATCAACGCTTATCTTCATAGGCTTGTGGCAGTGGTCGGAGTTTATCCATTTGGAACCTTCCCTCTTCGGAGCGTGTTTCAAGGATATCAACCCATACTTCCATGCAGGATGTATTATTTGATGATAATCAAGTAAGTTTTTTTTTTTGGGGGTGATAGTAATTGGTGGGAACCTTTTGTTTCTAAGTTTAATCCTGGTGTTCCTGCTCGACCAAGAAAAAAAAAAAAAAAGGAACAAAATTCAACTTGGTGGTATGTCATTTGAAGGTCCAATATCCATTTTGATTTTCCAAAGGATGTAATAGGACGACTTCTTATTTATTTTATCAGAGCAGCTTTTATTACAGTATCTGTCTGTAATTGATTGGTCCTAGAACATAGTGTTGCTCAAATAAAAGGTGCTTGGGACTTAAGTTTCAGAAGTGAATCAGTTCATTTTAAACAGCTGCAAAGCCAGGAATTTTCCCTTCTTTTTGGGTTTGGGGTTTAATATGTTATTAGGGTTTCCACAAACTTTTCAACAATTTTTCTCAACCCAACTGGATAGGTTGAATAGCCAGAAACACTGGAAAATGCAAGCATTGTCTTCTCATGCTTTATTAAACAGTGTGATAATATATATATATAAAAGAGGTCTGCAGCGAGACCTAATTTAACAGATGAGGCACCAAGAATCAAAAGCAAACTATATTATCGCCCCTTGTTTTAAGCGATTGCCAATTGGTATTTCTAAGTTGATCTGTTAATTTCCAGTTGTCCTGCTTGATTGAGGTCTTATCACAAATAGTTTCTAGTTTTGTATATTGTGGATCTCTTTGGCATGCTCACAATTTGCCTCCCCCATGTCCCTACATCTTTTGCTTCTTATCACATCTGCACTTTCAACTATTCTCCTTCTCAGCTGTTGTGGTTGAATTTGATTAGTGATTGCTGCTGCTATTTTAACAGTAAGCATTTAATTACCCCTATGTGTTTGAGGTTTTCCATATATGTTGTGATTGAACTGTCATTTCTTAGACTTTTCTCCTGCTAATATTTTTCCAGTTACCTTCTGATATTTGACTTCCATTTTCTCCCATTAAGATGTGATTGAGCTTATTAAGAAAAAATAACACAGATTTTAGCTGTTGGAGCAGAACCTTTTCTTAATCGTTTTGACATAAATGGGGCGATTCTTTCACAAATACAATGTGCTCCTCTGTCAGCATTTTCTGTCTCCATACATCCTTCAGGGGTATGTTCTGATTTAATCTCCTTTTTCCTTAATGTTTATGGGTATATTTCTCTGAAGATTTTAAATTTCTGTGATTGTTAATTATTGATATAAACTTTGGTTCTCACCTTCTATTTGTTTCATTAGTATTGTCAATATTTATCACTGGTAAATGATACAGCTTGTATCCTTGCTCTTGATGCCAATGAGTTTTAGCTCAAATGGTACTTCCTTTATTTGTAGCAAGGTGGAGGGTGAGGTTGTGGGTTCATGTCCTACCGGGTGCTTGTGTAACTTACCAACTAAAAAAAAAAAAATCCCTGTTCTTGATAAAAGATGCAGCTTAATAGAGTGAGGAGAGGCAATCATAGAATCATCTCCTTTTATTCTATTTTTTGTTTTTTATTTTTTATTTGTTCTTGTTTTCTTAATTTCCATTTCTGATACACAGAGCACTGTATTATAAGAATCTTTTTACGAAAACAACTCTTTGGCGGCCCAAGTTAGATGGTTTGGAGTTTCCCTCACTAGATGCTGGTGAAGCGAATTGGTTCGAGGGGCCGTTTCAAGAGGAAGAAGTCCATCAGGCGTTGCTTAGTATGGATGGTGACAAAGATTTGGGACCGGATGGTTTCGCTATTGCCTTTTTCCAACTGTATTGGGTGATGGTGAATGACAATCTCATGTGCGTTTTCCATAATTTTCATGAGCATGATCTGTTCGAGAAGATCCTTAATGCTATTTTCATTTCCCTTATCCCCAAAAAGATTGGGCAGTTGGAAGGGATTTTAGACCAATCAGCCTATTGGGGAGTGTCTATAAGATTTTGGCTATGGTTCTTGCTATTAGAATGAAACGGGTGCTAGGTTTGCATATTTCTAATAATCATAATGCTTTTGTGGAGGGAAGACAAATTCTTAATTCAGTTCTTATAGATGAATGCCTGAACAGAAGACTGAAATATGGAATTCCTGGAGTGATATGCAATCTGGACTTGGAAGAGGCTTATGATCATGTCAATTGGGAGTTCCTATCCTATCTACTAGGGTGCCTTGGTTTTGGGTGAAAATGGAGGAAGTGGATTTCCGCCTGTATCTCTACAGCCTGTTTCTCTATTTTGATCATTGCCATGGAGGCTCTAAGTAGGACTAGAGCTACGAGCGGTGGCTATTTAGTAGGATTCCATGTCGACCTCCATAATGCAGCCTCTTTGGAGATCTCTCATCTTCTTTTTGCAGATAATACTCTTATTATGTGTGATATAGACCAAGATTAGATTCGTAATTTGGGACATATCCTCCTTTGTTTTGAGGCTATTTCGGGTTTGTAGATCAATCTCCATAAGTCATAATTAGTAGTAGTGGGCCATGTACTGAATCAGGAAGAATTGGCTTACATTCTGAATTGTAGCATTTCTTTCCTGCCATTGAAATGTCTTGGTCTCCCCCTGGGTGCTCCCTTCAAGTCAAAAGCAATTTGGGATGGGGTAGTGGAGACAATGGAAAGAAGATTGGCTAGTTGGAAGAAGATTTATTTGTCTCGTGTGGGCTGTCTTACCCTTATTAGGAGCACGCTTTCCAGCCAGCCTACATATTTTTCCCCTTTTCCCCTTACCAATTGGTATAGCTAGTAGATGCATTCTACTGAACTTCTTTGGGATGGTTTTGATGGTGACTATGCTCCATTTTGTTAACTGGATGACTCTCCCTAGTTCCTAGAGGAGGTTTGGGTGTGAAAGTCTTAGGCCGTTTAATAAAGTTTTACTGGGTAAATGGCTTTGGAAATTCGCTCATGAAGAAATTCTTTATGGAGGCAGGTGATTGTTGAGAAGTATGGGATCTAGAGAGAGGGCTGGAGTTCTGAGGAAATTCGAGCAGCATATGGGGTGGGTCTTTGGAGAAATATTAGGAATGGCAGGTGTCTCTCGAACTTGGTCTCCTAAAGAATAGGGGATGGTTCTCACCTTTGTTTTTGGCACGATGTGTGGTGCGGAGAAGTAAATTTTAAGTCCTTATTCCCAAAACTCTCCTCTATAGCTCGGGACAAAGAAGCTTTAGTGTCTGCTCATTGTGTTTAACATTTTTATATTCAGTTACACAAAACTAAAGAAGCACTCTAGTGTAAAAGCAAACAAAAATGAAAATGAACCGATATTGAACTTCTGATTCAGGTCAAATCTGGTTCTCTCCCATTTGAAAATATTTACTGTTTCTTGGTATTTGTTAATGTTTGGCCAAGTCAAGAAAGAAGCACGCTCAAATCACAGAATAGTTTTGACTCCTTATGTTTATGCTCAACCTAATTCTCATGTTGCTGAACCCACTTGTTACAGGTTGCGGCAGTTGGAGGTTATGGGGGCCTTGTAGATGTTATCTCACAGTTTGGAAGCCACCTTTGCACATTTCGCTGCAGATGTATATAATATAACTCGAGCTTATTGATCTGTTTCAGTTTTAGATGCATGTTTGACAAAAATAGGTGAGTAGCCTGCAAAAGGATTTAGAGGTCAATGGGTGGCAAGCATCCATTTTACATTTTGAGTTCTTTGTGAGGGTTGCCAAAGAACCCTGTCCTGGTCAAATTTTGCTAGAACAATGTAATATGTTGTATCATACCTATTAGCGTCTGTTATTTAAGCAGCACAATTGGTGAAACTGCAGAAGCTTAGTTTTTATTTTTATTTTTATTTTTTTGGGATTATGTGATTTTCTTTCTTGAGAACTTCAGGTATTTGCTAAAGAGATGTTATATAAACGTTGCTAACTTGCTAATGTGGCACTGCCAAGCAGCCTTTGGATCAGTCTTAAAAACAAAAAATTCAAGGTCTGATTGGTAGTGTTATATCTGTAAGTGAGATAAAAGTGTGGTGCATAGCATTCCTCTTCGCTTAAACTCAATTACTATAGTAGTTTTGCCTGAAAACTTGTACCATTAGCTGATATCAAACTATGTTCGAATTTTCGTTATTTTGTAGTATTGTAATTCCGATTTGGGATTCTCACTTATTTGATTGTCCGAATTTCACAGAAATTTGAGCAACTTAAGAGGGTAAGAGGGGGTCGCAGGTTTACTTGTCTAGAGCAACCTAAATTCATTGGATTGTAAATTCTTTTATGAATCCTAATCCTCTAGGATTATGACATTGGGCAGCATATCTATTGTGTTATTCTTGAAACTAGTTTGTAAGTATAATACTAATTATTCTACGATTGGAGATCTTATTCTAAACTTCGTCCATTTTCATTAAGATTATATATCTTAAACTTAAAGTATATCTATTCTTTCTTTATTTCTGAATCTTAAAATATATACCAAAAAAGAAAAAGAAAAAGAAAAAGGAAGGAGTTAATGAGGTTGCATTCTAATCTAATTGACTACTCCTATTTGGGTTTAGTTTGATTAATCAAACACCATTACTGATTGTTTAAACTAATGGAAATTATTAAACAATTTAATCAATATGGAGTGGTTTAAATGTGATGAATTTGATTTCATAGAATATTTTATTTGCCCTATCATTCTAAGACTTCAAAATAAGGAACATATATAATCAAGCTGCCGTGAGACATTAGTACGAGTGATTTATCCGTGGGAATTGATTCTTAATCTTAACCAAGCCGACTTGGCAATTTCAAATAAAATGGCATTTGCTAATTATAAAAGTTGAAAACAAAAGTAATTAAACAAAAAAGGAAAAGTATGCTATATACAGTTTAATTAATAAGTAAATATATATATATATATTTTTTAATTATTATAATCTTAAGTGCGAAGATGGCATTAGCTCTGGGCTTGGGCTTGGGCTTGAAGCCCATCTGATCTAAAACCTACCCCTATAAGTAGCACAAAAGCAGGGGCAAATCCGGGAACAGGAAAAACACCGACTCTTCCAAAGGCATAATCCTACTATATTTTATTATTTCTCTATCTCATCCTCGCTCACTCTCACTTTCCAGGAAAACTTTTTTAGCTATCGTTCCTCAACTCCCCGCGGTGTAGATCCGAGGAGTTTGGGAAAGCCTGATTCCTTCTCAAAAACAAACTAAGCTCTCTTCGAAATTTCACTTTTCAACGATCGACAGGTCTCTCTCTCTCTCTCTTCGATCCGACTGTTGATTTTGATCTGAATTTCACGTTTATATCAGAAATTCTTTGTAAGATCTGTTTTTGTTTTTTTTCCTTCGTATTCGATCTGTTGCTTATGATTTAGATATTGCGGTTTTGATTATTCGATCGGCACGTAGGTGTTGATTATTCGATCTTTTGAAAATTGATTCGTCGAGTTACCGGTTACTCCTTTAATGTTTCTGATGCTAGTCATAACAATTTTGGGTTTTGATGTCGTTATGTTTGATTGCCGAGAAAGCGGAGGAGAAAATAAAGAGATTTTTTTTTTGGTAGATTTTTCTTTTGTTTTGTCGTGTTCTCTGAATTTTCAGAGGAAAAGTCTCTTTCAATAAATTAGTGTGTTTTGCTAATCCGAAAAAAAAAAAAAAAAAAAAAAATTGTATTATCTTTATGTATAAGATGCAACCAAAGAGAGCATGAACTTCTTTGCATTATATTCCATCTAATTAACGTGTACGCTACGTTTCTATATAGGGTTAGGTTTATGACTCACTTTATTTTATTTTGTTTTTTTTTTTTAATCCACTTTATTTTTTATTAGACTTTGTATGAGCTAAAAGCCTAAAACTGCTGATGCTATGCCTCTTTCTCATTTTAATATGGTGTTTCCGTGTGAGTATAATTTATTTGAATCATAAATTGATGGATTTTTTTTTTTTTTTTTTGCAAATATTTTTAATGAAGCTAATGCTTTGAAGAGCTGTTAGTTTATTCGATTATTCTCATAGAGCACTAGAAACCTGAAATTTTGGTAAAATCACTTTTTCTTTTGAAAAAATGTTTTGGTTTATCATGTTTGCTGGATGGAGCAAAGATAAAAAAATAAAAAATACAAAGAAATTTTGTTTGAACACTGGAAAACCTGAAATTTTTTTTGTGACATTGTTGGGTCACTTTGTAAACTGTACTAGAATTGTGTTACACTAGATTTTTACGGCTTCTGGTTTTCTCTTGCGAGTGCACACACATGAACATATTTAGCACTTTTGATTTTGAATATTCACTTAAGGTGTACATATAGATGGTGATATTTTTCAATGGAATATTGTTGTACCTTTTGCAGCCATGGCTTCATCAGAGGGGTCACAATTTGATGCTCGTCAGTTTGATACCAAAATGAATGAGTTGTAAGAGTTTTGCACCATTGTCTTTCCTTTTTCTAGATTACTTGTTTGGATGTTAGCCACATGAGTGAGTTTATTTGCGATTGGATGCTAATTTCATCTGTTTTGTTTGATGAATCAATGGCTACAGACTTTCAGCTGATGGACAGGATTTCTTTACATCATATGATGAGGTTTATGATAGTTTTGACGCAATGGGATTGCAAGAGAATCTTCTCAGGGGCATTTATGCTTATGGTAGATCTAACATACTTTCATATATTTATTTTTCCTAGTATTACGTTACATAGTGATGAATTATTGCATGAGATTTCTTGCTTTCATAAATATTGAGAGTTTTGGTCTTGCAAGTTTGAATTAGACTTTTTATATCTCAACTACAAGAATTGAAGAGCTGATGTAGCTCTATTGTTGGTTTGTATGAGAACTTGTGAGTGTTTGGGGGAACATTTAATTTAATTTTTTTTATTGATTTGTTTATGAAGTATTAGTCTGTTCATTTTTTACCCAACCAGTGTATGCTTAAGTGTTTAAGTTGGATGTTTTCTTGTCTAGGTTTCGAAAAACCCTCAGCTATTCAGCAAAGGGGAATTGTTCCTTTCTGCAAGGGTCTTGATGTTATTCAACAGGCTCAGTCTGGAACTGGGAAGACAGCAACTTTCTGCTCTGGTATCTTGCAACAACTTGATTACAGTTTAATGGAATGCCAGGCATTGGTTCTGGCACCCACTAGAGAGCTTGCTCAACAGATTGAGAAGGTTATGCGGGCACTTGGAGACTATCTTGGTGTAAGAGTACATGCTTGTGTTGGTGGAACAAGTGTTCGTGAAGACCAACGTATTCTGTCCAGTGGGGTTCATGTTGTTGTTGGCACTCCTGGTCGCGTGTTTGACATGCTGCGAAGGCAGTCACTTCGTCCTGATTGCATCAGGATGTTTGTATTGGATGAGGCAGATGAAATGCTTTCCCGGGGTTTCAAGGATCAGGTCCTTTTTTCATTCTCTCTCTTCTTCTTTTCTTTTTATATCCAATATGTTTGTGTCTGATGGTTTTGATACATACTTGCCTCTCAATTAATCATTCATTTTAACTAATCGAGCTGTAACTTTTATGTAAAATTTTCTTAAACCTCTAATTGTAACCCATTTAATCAATCAATTTAAGTCAGCTTTGTCTGGGAAGAAAACTCTTTAATGGTACTATAGTTGATCTAATCTTGATTGTTCTTGCTATCAGATCTATGATATTTTCCAGCTTCTACCATCAAAGATTCAGGTTGGGGTATTCTCTGCCACAATGCCACCTGAGGCCCTTGAGATTACAAGGAAGTTCATGAATAAACCTGTTAGAATTCTGGTGAAGCGTGATGAGCTCACCCTGGAGGGTATAAAGCAGTTTTATGTCAATGTTGACAAGGAGGAATGGAAACTTGAGACACTCTGTGATCTTTATGAAACCTTGGCCATTACCCAGAGTGTTATTTTTGTGAACACCAGGCGCAAGGTTGATTGGCTCACTGACAAGATGCGGGGCCGTGACCACACAGTCTCAGCCACCCATGGAGATATGGACCAGAACACAAGAGACATTATCATGCGTGAATTTCGTTCCGGATCCTCTCGTGTCCTTATAACTACCGATCTTTTGGCCCGTGGTATCGATGTCCAGCAAGTGTCGCTTGTTATAAATTACGATCTCCCAACACAGCCAGAGAACTATCTCCACCGGATTGGACGTAGTGGACGGTTTGGGAGGAAGGGTGTCGCCATCAACTTCGTAACAAAGGATGACGAGAGGATGCTGTTTGACATTCAGAAGTTTTATAATGTCGTAGTTGAGGAGCTGCCGTCAAATGTTGCCGATCTCCTCTAATGAGATTTTTTTTGCCTATTTAGTAGGGAGTTGTATTCTGTTTGGTAAGTTTCTCTTTTCATTTTCCAAGTCTTTTTGTCTTATAGGTCTGATGTCTTTATTTTAAGAAGCTTGAATTTCCTACTGTCTTAAGTGGTACTTGCAATGTAGAATCCATAATTTTGCCTGATCTGTTGTGATTCTCGTATGTATTTCTAATATAAGGCAGTTCAATTTTGTCGTCTTTTTTTTTTTTTTTTTTGAAGTTTAATATGCTTTGTTTCGTAACTCTATCCCATCATATTAATGTGATTTCGTCGGTTTACCCTATTTAACTTTTACCGATTATATCTCTCTTTCTTTCTTTCTTTCTTTCTCATCCGCATCCCTTTTGCATTACGAGAACAAAAATAGTAATGCAAAATATTTTGAAAAAACGTGGCTGGGTAATTTAAAATTTATTTGGACAACGATTTCTTTCTCATCCTCATCCTTTCACCTAACTGGTAAAATTGAGATATTTTTCTTCTTCTAGAAAAGAAAAGAAAAGAAAATAGAAAGACAATTAATTGTATGTCGGTTACACTTAACACGATGCAATCTCCTTAAAAAGTTTGATTACTTGACGTAATGTCTCGTTCAATTAGAATCTCCCGCAGAAAGATGCCAATTAAGTCAACGGTTTATTAGATGCCTAGTCCGATTAAAAAACCATTTTGTTTTGTTTGGTGCGTACCATGAAATTTAATTTATTATTCCATGCCGGTCAATCCCAATCTCGTTTCTTTGCTGCTCTCGTGCTTTAAATGAAAGCTTCCGCTGGACCCCCTTCAAGTTCCGTAAAATGGTCGAATTTGTATCTTCCTCATGACGGCTTTGTTTCCCCATTTCCTGCACATCATGCCTTCCTTATTAAGGAAGTTTGGTACTGCAATTTCCAAGATTGTAAGTGCAATGATAAATCAAATCATTCAATATCTACTGTTTGAAATTATCTCTTTAAAAAACTACGATTTGAAAAATGTTAAAAAATTTGTATTTTCAAATCCTAAGTAAATTTGTAAAGTTACCTTTCAACTGAGCCCTTAGAAAATGATAAAATACGAACAATTGTTTATCAAATTGGATCGACGGTTTTTTTTTTTTTTTTTTCTTTCAATTTAGACTATTAATTTAACATGAGTTCAAATTACATATAATTCTCAAATATATTTTTAATAGAGCATATAATTTTATGAGAATTACATATATTTTGAACACGTGTTAATTTAATAAATTTAATTTAAGGAAATTCTTCCATCTAATTTTTGTGAAAAACTTCATCCATAAAGTATAATATGATATTATACATTCGTCTAATTCCGTTCGATTTAACAGACAATTTTTTCTAGTTGGTTTGGTTTGTAACAAATCTTAATGTGCAAGGGGGTAAATTGTTAAAATTGAAAGTGAAAAGATTAGATTGACACCTACATCAAGGCAAGGATGATGTTTGTTATTTTCCCTACTATTTTAAATTAAAAAATCTCCTAAATTTATTACTTTTCACTTTATTGTACAAGACTATTTAACCTACCTAATATAATAATTTATAAAATTCTATCAGCATACTTTTGCATCTATTAGGCGTAGATGATGACTATGTTAAAATTGTATTCTTCTTTCTTTTTAAAGAAGAATATTATCCGAACACAAAATATCTACACGAAAATTAAAAAAAAGAAAATAAAATCAAAACACCCTAGCAAGCAACTACCAACACGTTCGACGCCAACCGCAAGAAAACACTGCCCCACCGCTCTTTCTCTCGGTTTCTCTCGCTCTCATTCATTATTATTATTATTTTGCGTTTAATATGTAAATTAATAATATTTAAAGAAAGAATTGCCAATAGATAGACGGTCCCACAGGCTCATCGCCACTTGACGAAATTTCGTGCATTTTGCCATTCTGAGTCATTATTATAATCTCTCTTCATGTTCCCTGTTTGCATGAACTCTTTATCTCTCTCGCTTTCACTGTGTCGCTCTGTCAGTGCAATTGGCTTACCATAATTCTCTCTCTGCAATTCGCTCTCTTTGTCTGTTTAGTTTTGTTTACCTTATCAGTAAGCGTGCAATACGATACGGTTTCCGGCAATGGCGATTTCCGGTACGGCTGAAAGCACAGGCACCACAGGCACCACCGCCACCATGCCTCACGGCGGTTCGGATCTTCGAAGACGACATAACGCCACCGCAACCACGGAAGTGTCTGATTCAAATTCTAAAACGACGGATCCGGATTCCGATAACTCGGTGAGAGAATCTGTCAGAGTCAGAGATTCGAGCAGCGACGAGTCCCTGGCCCGGAAGAGCTGCGAGGACGACGGGAGTAGGAGCGAGGTTGTAATTGAATCGGCGAATCCTGTGACTAATGGAAACCACGGCGGTGAGAAGATTGCGAACGGTGAGGATCGGAGAACGGATTTCGCGGCGGTGAAGCTCGGGTATCGGCCATCAGTTCCGGCTCACCGTAGAATAAAGGAGAGTCCTCTTAGCTCCGACGCAATCTTCAGACAGGTAGGTCCCGCTGCTTTAGCCGTTTTTTTTCTTTTCTAATTTGTTAACTTTTTTGACGCATATATTGCTGGTCAGATATTAGAATGCCTTCTTGAAAGTTCGGAACTTGTTCAAAAATTTTAACTTTTGGAGAAACAGCTAGTTTTTTTTTTTAATTTTTATTTTTTATCGAATTTCGGTCCACAATTAGTATTGGTTGAATGATGAGTATGAAAATGAAATCCCTTTGTTAGTTGGAAATGGATGTTTATTGCAAAAGAAAAAAAATTAGTGACGTTGCCTTTTACGGGGTTGTTAACCGATAAGTGTTATGAATATTGTGCAATTCGACCCTAATTATTTATAAATTTTATGCAGAGCCATGGAGGTCTCTTTAATCTCTGTATAGTAGTGCTTGTTGCTGTGAACAGCAGACTAATCATTGAGAATCTTATGAAGGTATGTGTGCTTCCGTCTTTAGGTAACTTTAGTTGGATGGTGATCACATCTGTTTACTTGTGCATCATCATGCCCCTATCAGTTATTTTTACTTGCTGATTCCTTAATTTTATTGCAGTATGGTTGGTTAATTAAGACTGGTTTTTGGTTTAGTTCGAGATCATTGAGAGATTGGCCCCTTCTTATGTGTTGGTAATGATTCCTTAACTTTTGCTTGTATTTGCTATAGGATGAACTACTTATTGCATATTTCGTTTGGGTTTTATATGTCCAATGAGCATCTGATTGTTTATTCTCCTTATATTGCTTTCAGTCTTACACTCCCGATATTTCCAGCTGCTGCCTTCGTAGTGGAAAAATTAGTACAGTGGAAGTATATATCTGAACCTGTAAGTGATTCAAGTTTAATTAATGCAAATCAACAGCTTTTCTTACTTTACATGAAAATGACTTGGAGCGATGGAAATTTTCTTGTCATTTGGATACTTGAGGTTACTTCTTGTATATTGTAAGTTGCAGTGTAGGAGTATGCAAAACCCTTCAAGAGAATAACATGCTATGTTAACATGCTGCGCAACTAAAAAGCGAAATTTCGATTACTTAAAAAAAAAAAAAAAAAAAATGAATAACATGCTATGTTGAGGTACTGGTATCCTCAAAATTAACTTCTACTTTAATGCTACAGGTTGTTCTTTTACTTCATTTTATCATTACCACGGCAGCACTTTTGTATCCAGTTTTTGTTATTCTAAGGTAAGTTTTAACCTTTATTTATTTTTCATTTAGACTTTTATTCAATTTTAAACATGATTTAGTTTTTGGTGTTTTTGTTAGACTATTAATAGTCATTTGGGAAGCATAACCTTTTATTGGTGTGAACAATGCCAAAGAATTATGCTTGTATTGTATGAATGGATGCTCAAGTTTTTCGCTACATAGAATTAATGTTTATATAAGGAAAATTGCACATGTAGGAACTTTTCCTTGGTCATTCCATTGACAAGGATATTGTGGAAATTTCTTAATTGATTTATGACTTTAAACTGTGCAGGTGCGATTCTGTAGTTTTATCAGGTGTCACCTTGATGCTATTTGCTTGCATTGTATGGTTAAAATTGGTGTCTTATACGCATACAAACTATGATATGAGAGCGCTGGCAAAATCGATTGATAAGGTAAAGGAAATTCCCTTGAAAAGTCCATAGATGATTAGTGTAGATTGAAGTTTCCTGCTAAACAAAATATGCAAGTATTGAAGAAAGGAAGATAGAAAGTGTTTTGATGTTTATGCTTAGACGAAATTCGGTAGGTTTCTTTGATGAAACTTAGTAGTTACGAAGATGAAATTACATGCTAAATATATCTTGGTAGTAAGTTGGTTATTTAGAAAAATAGACCATGCAAGTATTAGCACAGTAATCCTTGGTTCCCTTTATTTTATTTCTTCACCATCACAACATTTTTTTGGGATAAGTCACCATCACAACTTTTTCAAAACTCGTTATGTATGTGCTTTATTAGAATAAAAAACCAGTTGGTATTCCTCTCTCTTCCTTTCTTCTGCAATGGATATTTAATCTCCTGAAGATGTAGGGGTGATGAACGAAGGTTTGTTTTCTATTTATTCACTGTGTCCCTGCTTTGGTGCTAGGGGGATGTCCTGCCCAATTCTCTGAATACCGATTATCCTTACAGTGTTAGCTTCAAGAGTTTGGCTTACTTCATGGTTGCTCCAACCTTATGTTACCAGGTAATTGCACTTCAAGTGTTGTAGTTATTATAGTATACCGATACTCAGGTTGAGCCATCTTTGTACAGCTATTTCATGATATTTACTTCCTTTCTGACTTTTTGGAGTATTTGTTACATGTACAAGGCATTTTTGTGTTCTTCATGCACAACAATGGTGTCTTGTGATATATCTCTGAATGGGTTTATCAATTGACTCTCCATTCAGAAATTTTGTGAGACATCCCCATTATAAAGTATGGAGAAATCCTTATACAATGCGAGTTATATGGTGTCTGGATGTTGTTTAGGTGTGTGCATATCTTGCATTGTTTGAAATGTTATTTAGCTGGTCTTATATATTACAAATCCTACAACTCATGCACTATATTCTATCTTTCCAAGATGAGATCATCAAATGATCGAATCATGACAAAAATATCTAATTAAAGTTGAATTGTCATATGAACATTTATAAGTTTGTTTTATATAATATATCTGGTGTTTGGTTAACTAGATACCTTGACTGAAATCTAAACCAATTTAAATTGGTTATCATACTTTTGAACCTAGAGCAACCAACACAGGTGTGTCTGTTTGTTGGTTTGTGTCAGTCCTCAGGTTTAACTGGTCCAGACTGCACCTGTTGTGAGCATACCGTTTTAATTGGAGCCATGTTTCAATATGTTGTAGTTTGTCGAAAATTGTATCTCTGTGGTGGTATTCTCAGTCACTTTCTTTTTGTTAGCTATTATGCTGGTTATTCTTTCCTGTCTGCTGCCTTCCTAATCCTTTTATACTAGTAAGTGCTCGTCTGAAGTTTATCTTCACATAATATCATATCATCAGCTTCGACTTATCAAAAAAAAAAAAAAAAAGTGTTTACAGTATTGCACCTTCTTAACTCGGTATACGGAAGTGATTTCTCCATAAAACCTGTTTCTGTATTTGCATTTCTGTAAAACTCACTTGAGTCAAATCGTGTAATTTCTATGTTTGCTGAATGTATGAAGTTCTTATCATTTAGTAGCGGCATTCTTTGACCTTCATATTGATGTATTATCATTATAGACAAGCTATCCTCGTACGGCATGCATTCGAAAGAGTTGGGTGGTTCGTCAACTAGTGAAGTTGATAATATTTACAGGAGTTATGGGATTCATAATAGAACAAGTAAGTAGCTGTTACTAATTTGAAACTAGAACTCTTTGCTCTTTCTTTTCTTTGGAAAAATTGCTTGAGATATTCTGACATGACTTTGTTGGTACAATCCTGCAGTATATTAATCCTATTGTCAAGAATTCCCAACATCCCTTGAAAGGGAACCTTCTATATGCCATTGAGAGGGTTTTGAAGCTTTCAGTTCCGAATTTATATGTGTGGCTTTGCATGTTCTACTGCTTTTTTCACCTCTGGTGTGTCAACTCTTCTTTATTTCATGAAGGCATATATTTCATTATAAGCTTTTGATTTCTGAGGAGGATCTTATTATTTTTGAGATAATCTTATGCTTTGGTGAAGCCTGCATTTTTAGGTTAAATATACTGGCTGAACTTCTTCGATTTGGTGATCGTGAGTTTTACAAAGATTGGTGGAATGCAAAGACAGTTGAAGAGGTAGGTCTTATATCTTGCAATATGTGTTACTTAGGTTTTGTATTTCAACAAGCGTATGCTGAAGAGAACTTATAATCTATTTGCGTTTCTTGCATGAATCTCACGGTTCTGTGCCTACCATCAGTATTGGAGATTGTGGAATATGGTAAGCTTCTTTTCTCAAAATTCAGTTTTTGTGGAACTAGTTAGGTATGTAGTTTATCATTGTCACTTAATTCTCTTTTTAGCTCTTCTTTCTGTTCTAGAACGTCCATCCCCATAGGTTGCAAATTCCAAGTTATATATTCAGTACTTATGATGTTCTTATGTTGAATTTATGAATTTATATACATATGAAAATGAGCTAGTTCTTGAATGTCTAATTCTTTAATCTCTTGTAGTCTAAGATTTTGAATATGTGAAAATGTTGAACCGTCAGTTTAGTATGTTCATGAAAGGAACTATTTGAAAAGTTCTAAGTGGTTTTGTGGTTTTTGAAAAATGCTGTTTTGTAACTTTTTGCCTGAGGTTGTGATACTGGTTTCATGATGTACAAACATGCTAAAGAAAAGCAAGTAAAGTATATTACTGATCAGATTCATTTTCATTTCAGCCTGTTCATAAGTGGATGGTTCGTCATATCTACTTTCCATGCCTGCGAAATGGGATACCAAGGGTAATTGACCAATCTCACCTTATATTGTAAGCACTGCTTGATGAATGCATCTTGGCATGAAAGATCTTTTTACTACATTGTTGGGTTAATCTATGTCGTCTCTGTAATTTTTTTCATTGTCATTATCTGTCAGGAAATTTTTTGTTCTCTTAGGAGAAAAGTGCATGATAGTAGATCTGTTATCTATTCCTCCCAGTTTCCTAGTCATTTTTCCAAGGCAATTCATAGATACATCCTTTAATATATGTACTAACCTCCCTTGTTGATCTTTGTTTTTCAACATTAACATCCCTTTGAATTTCACGTGATTAAACTAGGTTAAGACATCATACAACTGTACAGACACGTTAAAACTCAAAAAGAATGTATATATACCAACCTCTGTTCTTCTAAGCTTCAATAAAGTAATGACCTTGTAATGGTGATCATGACAATTTTTGCATTCATTTATATTGTTATAATTATAACTAAAACTTTTGTAACTTGCCCCAGCATTAATTTAATGCTCTTGGTCCCACCTGTTTATACTTCATAATCTTGAACTAATTTGTCTTTATTTAATTATTTGTTTCTGATTTAGGGAGTTGCCATTCTAATTGCCTTCTTTGTGTCTGCCATATTCCATGAGGTGCGTTGCTTCTCTTTTTATTTTATTTTTTGTTTCCAGTTGTATTTCAAATAACAAGTCTATCTTTCAGCCCTTTGTGGTACCAGAAGCAGATTGCAATAGGCTATTTATTATTTGTACATGGTAGCAATTGGCATCTAGTATATGCAATAGATAATAATGGTCTTGCTCCCATCTTTTTATTTTTTATTTTTGGGGCACGGTTACTAAAGTTATTCCTTGCGTAAAATATGTATAATATTTTATTTGTTGTGCTTCATCTTTGGAAAGAGAGGGAAGTTGCAACTATACAGTGTATACACAGTATAGTGACTCGTTGACTAGGCATGGTTTTGAGATATGTCGTACGGTAAAATCATCACAAATCATAGTAGGAATTTAGGAACCAAACCAAGAGCTAGCTATTTTCACCCAGGAAAAGATCTGTAATCAGAAATTTGGCTTTTATGTCAAATTTCTGACATCTGGCAATAACACAAATGCTGATATCAACCTATCAACCTCAGCTTGAAGGGCAAAGTTGTCCTATTTTTCTTGCTTAATTGTCAGGTTTCTGCGGTTAAGCAGACATGTTTTGAGAAGGAAAGAAGAGAAAATTTGTAAAAATAGTGGGGCATTGAGTAAGTGAGAAGGGTAGGACAATGTTGCATTGCCACAATATGACCACGCACATTTAGAAATGAAAGTAACCAAACTTTTGAAGTTAGAACTTCCATCATGGTGATCTGCTGCAGGAATCACCACTGCGATGTCATTTGACTCTGATTTTCGCTGTAGGTTTTATTACCCCATTCATGTGGTCACGCACTTTCTATTCGTGGTCAAAGAAGCTTGTCAAAAATAAATTACTCGCAATTTATATATATATATTTTTTATGAAATAGTAGTTTATGCTGTTGTCTACACCCCAATCTGAATCTCCAAATGATTTACTTGATTAATTATTGCAGTGCTTCAATCACATCAATTTACTTTTATGGGAACTTAATCTTGTTTAATTTATCTGCAGCTCTGCATAGCTGTTCCATGCCACATATTCAAGTTGTGGGCTTTTATTGGAATTATGTGTCAGGTAAAAATATTAAAGTCATTGGCCTTTCTGATCGAAGATGGTACATCCAAATAGGAACTGCCATAAAACAAAAACAAAAAAAGAAAAAAGATATTAATTTCAATTTTCATAGACTTAGACATGTGCCATTATAGCAAGAATTGTTTCTGGAAATGAGATTAATGATAATTGTTGCTCTTTGTGTTCTTTGTTTTTTCTTTAATAGGTTCCCTTGGTTCTGATTACCAATTACCTGCAAAATAAGTTCAGAAACTCTATGGTATGTAGTTTTTAGGAATAATAATTTTATTCAACCTTATTTTAGCCCATCCATTTTTTCAACACCCAATTTCTTATGCCAAACTTTATTTTTTAATTCACTTGATTTTTTTTTATTTTTTTTTCTTTTCTTTTATGCCAGGTGGGAAACATGATCTTCTGGTTCTTTTTCTGTATTCTTGGTCAACCCATGTGTGTGCTTCTATACTACCATGACTTGATGAACCGTAAAGGGAAGACTGAATAAACTATCATTCCCCTGTTGTCTCTCGGTGTACGGGTAAGATTACTGCCACATGGCATCCTGCTGATCTGGGTTGAGTTTTATTTCATTGCCATTTGTAATGCCCACTTCAGTTGGGGGAGGAGGGGGGGAGGGTGTGATTTCATCATGAGCTATATACATTTCTTGTGATTCCTACTGGTCTAGGAGCAATTTTGAGAGTTAATGCAATAGCAATGAGTTGTGCCACAGTTGTAGTAATGGTTTATTATGTTGTTCAATTATTAATGCCAAAATTGTAAATGATACAGATTCAAAATAGTCTTGGGTTTCTGCCTTTTCTCTATTGCTCTTCCTCAGAAACGTATAACCTGCAAACTTGGATAATTGGAATTCTGAATTGAAGATGAAATGTATTCAATATATCATCTCTTTCATAAAGGGCAACAAATAAGCTATCTGCTAGAAAGTTATTCAAAGATTTCTTCCCAAGTGACATTTTATGAATTTTTTTTTTTGAGAAAGTACACTTCTCCCTTGAACTGACACTCAATTTGCCACCCTCTCAAATTACCAAGCACTTTCAATTTGTCTCCTCTCCGTTACGGAAAATGAATTGCATGATTCAAATTGTGCATTGCATTTAAAGTTTATATATATATATATATATATATATATATACACGGATTACTGTAGAAGGTGACTCATGGCCTAGCCGTGGGGAACAAGATCCTTTTTGTTTTTGCCTTTTTACTTTTTGATGGGACAAAAATATTCTTCTACTATAACTAATTAGATATTATTCAGTTCAAATGAAATGGAGAAGATCCTAATTCTAGCCGTATGTCTATGTGGAAGGAGACCTAAGACTTAGTCGTGGGTCTAAATGGCTAAAGATCCACGGCCATGGATCTCCAGCTTGATTGTGGGTCTCTACGGAAGGAGACCCAACGTTAGAAGAGGCTGTGCATTTTTTTTAATCTTTTTAATGTATGGATAAATTTATATTTTCACATAAATGATAGGGGGTGTAATATCTATTTTTATTTTTTTATCACGCAATGAATTTTTTTTATTAAGGTCAACAGAAATTGGGCAAACTGAAAATGTTAAGTAGTAGGTCGATTGTCACTTTCTAATTACAGGTAGTGATTGCAAATGATGGGTCAGTTGGAGGAATGCGTGCCTCATGAATCATCCCTACTCTCTTTTGACCTAAAATTGTTAACACAATCTAGAGCCTCGCTATTTTGACCCGAATTTGAGGTTACCATAAATAAAATTAGTCAAAGCTTATCAACTATGCCAATATTGAGTAAAAACTTTTTAATATAATTAGTGGGAATCGGATTTCGCTCAATTTCTTGGTCATTATGAAGGGTGCATTATCATTGTAGTTGCCTTTATCAAAGTCGATGCGAGTTGCACGCCAAGGAGCCTCAAACTTTTTGACTTCAATATGCTTTGGGCTCCATAATTTATTTATGCAATAATGCAAGCTCGTTGTACGAGAAAAGCTTTTTCGCATTCATACTAAGGAATATATATTTTTCGCATTCATACTAAGGAATATATATATATATATATATATATTAACAAAAATTTAAAACATAAAACACTCAGCACTATTTGCAGTCTCACCAAAACTATTTTTTAGGTTATTTTGGTGGGTCAATTTGGTGAAAAATCCTTAAAACTTTCATTTTCAGCCTTACCAATTTGACCCAAAATTCACTCGCCAAATGAATAAACAAACTTTTTTAAAAATATATTCAAATAGAATAGTGAAAGTGAATTATTAAAATAGATAGGTTGTAGGGAATGTTCTAAAAAAAATGAATAGTTAAAATAGAGAAAAATATATTTTAGTTATTTTGGTGAATAAAATTTAGTGATGCTGCTAATAATACTCTCACAAAATAGTTTAAAACATTTTTTTCAAAAAATAAAAATAAAAAACACCCTCAAACAAACTCATTATTTTCAAAATCATTAATTAACAATTTAAAACATAAACATAATTTTCAAATATAAAGCGCTTTTCACATTTTTTTTTTTCAAATTAAAACAAATAGTATCTATTTTAGGTGGGTTTTCCAACATGGTAATCAAACCTGGGGCACAAATACAATTCATTCCTATTGCAAAACGACAAATCTTCCAAAAAAGAGAGAGAGAGAGAGAGATAGCAAGGACAAGGAGAGAGGGCAGGTTAATTGCTCACGTGACATGTATTACGTGGTTGAATTTCAGTGGTCGATCCATGTGAAAGGGTTGTAGAATCATCCACAGAGAATAAAAACCCCCGTCCTTGATATCCCCCTTATAGCTATCTATCACCACCACCGACGCTGACGCGGTGATCACACCGTTCTAGTTAGTAGCGCCCCATGGTCCAAACTCCCATTACCTTAAAGATAGAGAGTTGAGTTTTCCTTTCAAGATTGATTACTAGAGAGAGAGAGAGAGAGAGAGAGAGAGGAGATCCATCAAGTGGGGCCCGGGCCGGCTGACGATGGAAGATTTCAGATCCAAATCGTGGGGTGATGGAAGGATGGAGATGGAGAGGTATGGTGATCATGGCGGGATGGGACCTACCACATCTGGGATCAGTGGTATGCAAGATCTCAGGTGCTACAGCGCTTCCTATGCAACCTCGGCACACCCGAGCCAAACCCAGGTGGGAAATGATGCAAAGTTCAAGAAGGGGAAGTCGGCAAATGGGTCTGCTTCTAAGAGCTGGAGCTTCAATGACCCGGAGATGCAGAGGAAGAAGAGGGTGGCAAGCTATAAGGTGTACACGGTGGAAGGGAAGGTCAAAGGGTCTCTGAGGAAGACTTTCAGGTGGCTTAAGGACAGGTACTCCAGAATGGTGCATGGGTTGTAGTAACTTCTTGCTGTGTTTTTAGCTTCTTCAATTCACCTTCTCTACTGCGTTCAACTACTATTCGAGCTATCTGAGTGGTTTGTTTATTTATTTATGGACTGAAAATATTAGAATTTTCCCAACAAAAATTGTTGATGAATAATTGTTGCAATGCATTGTATATTACTATATATTAGTTAGGGTACGGTTTAGAAATGATTGATTCTAACGAAGCCTTTTCATTTTTCAATGATTTTTGTGTTGGGTTTGTAATGTTGGGGATGATATGATCGGATAGAAGCTCTATTGGGGAGGGGATGCATTGCCTCCTGAATTCCTTTGCTCTATATCACCGTTTGAATTAGCGGTTTTAAATCCCAAGAGATAGCTCAATCGGCTAGGACCACGCCTAATGAAGCGGAGGTCACTAGTTGAAATCTCCCTCCCCTTCTTATGCTGACATGTAAAAAAAATAAAAAAGAATTAGCGGTTTTAAAACGTGATGTTTGAAAAATTAACATTTCAAAAGGCTATTAATGCAAGAGCAATTAATGGTTGTGCTAGTAGTTTTTTTCTCTTTTTCAGTTCTTGTTTTTTTTAAAACAAAAAAAAAAATATATATATATATATATTAGATTAACGACTAATTTTTATTGTCAAATCATCTAATTTTATGACAATTAAATAAGAGTATTAAATAACTGAACTTTAAAAGAAATAAATTTTTTTAAAAATTTAAGTTAAAACAATTGGATTACAATTTCAATTGTAATTCTTACCTTTCAAATCGAGCATTTTAAAAAGAGCACGAAAATGTTATTGTTTTAAATACTTTTAAATCCCTATTTTTTTTAAATGACACTGTTCGTAATTTTGTAGAAACAAGATTGGCATTCAAAACAACGCGACCAAATGCGCTCGAAGTTTGCGCAAGAGGTTTGTTTTATATATATATTACATCTCCCGTTGCTATCAAGCTTGGCCTAAAAAGGGCTAAAAAGCCTAAAACAGATCATAGTTATTGATACTTGTCAGTTGTAACAGGTTCAGGTTTATATGCCCTATAATGGTATACACTATTTAGAGTGCTACCCAGCAGTCTTGTAAAGTTTGTTTTTGTTGACTTTTAAGGTCCGACATTCCCCAATCATTCAAAGCCCTTGAGAGATAAGAACATAAATTTGAATGAAATTTCTGGGAATTCAACACTACCTAAAGAGAAATACTTGATACAAAAAGGATATACATATATATATCACATAAAAAAATGAATAAAAAAAAATTAAGTTGAAAAGGGGGGGAAATACAAATGAATCAAGAAAACACAGTATCATCTTGAAATCTACAGGCATAACAAGAAATTCAGTTAGAGGAACAGCTACGTGTGCTTCATCAAGAAAAAAGAAAAAAGAAAGAACAAAAAAAAGAAAGATGCTGCGACCTTCTCCATTTGTTCCCTTCCACGCAATTACTTAAACCTGCATCTGTGCTCAGCATAATGTGTATAAATTTGACAAATACAAAAACAGGAAGAAAAAAAAAAAAGGGGGAAAAGGAAAGAGCCTAAGAGAATATGAACACATCGGCCAATTTACAGTGCCAAGTTTTGGCCTACAAGTCGTACCAACATTGTAAGGCATCATAAAATCAACAAAATGATCACAGACATCAGGGATAAAAAGTTGTAACGCAGTAGCCAGAATGGAGAAGCCATACGAACATAACCTGAGCTTTATAGACAGCCGTGCCCGGAAAAGTTCAGATGAGTGCAAATCCAAACCCAGAATGCCCTGAGTTTCAAGTCCCAACAACTCAACTCCAACTTCCTTCACAACTCAACTCCAAGCAAACCTATATTCTACCGCACGCATAATATCAGCCCACCAGTAAATTCGTGCTTTCACAAGAATGCACCAAGGTGAGCATTTAATACTGAAACCTCTCTTATCAATTGTCCAACTGCAGGGTCTCAATGCCCCTGAGGGTACTTTCATAGTTCCGAGTGGTATTTCTCCCAGATGTAAGCCTGGGGTCTGAAGATCCAACTGGCAAAGTTCTTTGTGCACTTGAAATTCTGCGTGCTGCGCCAGGGCTTGCCTCAGTAGTACGAGAGTGATGGGGATCTGACTCACTATCAACAAATGCATCACGGCTGCTTGAAACAGCAGCTCGCCTTGATGATCCACTTGGCCGGCTCAAAACATTGGAGTTTGATAGCTGCGTGTTCCAAGTATAGAGTGCATTAAGTGTAAGATAGAATGTGAACCAAAGGGACAGTAAAATTTTACAAGAAAAACCATACGAATATCATATTTTCTATTATGCAATATGTCATGCATTAAAGTGAGGGGAAAAAGTAGTAAACTGGTCAGCTTAAGCTTTAACCTATGAGATCGAAACAGGCTTTAAACAACTGATGCAATAATTCAAACAGTTCGGACAAAGTTACAACTCGACAGCAACTGTAACAACTCAAGAAAAGACCTAGTCACATTTGCGCTACTACTCTAAAAAGAATATTCAAGTTGCAATTAAAACTCACTAAAATCACTTAAAATGCCCATCGCTAGCAAGGAACAAATATGGGACTTACCACCATGAATACATTTATAATCAACCCGCCCAATGAGACTAACTTTTCAAGGTGACACAATATTCCTCACTCAAATCCCCGATGTCTTCATCATGGCCCATGTTATGTAGTGCCTTAACGTTATATGATGTTACTAAATTACTTTAATATTGGTAATGACCTAAGAACAATGCTAGCCACATCAGCGCTATTACTTAAAAAAGACTAGTCAAGTTGCAATTGGAACTCCCTATAATCACTTATAAAGCCAAGTCACGTCTAGTAAGAAACTAATGTAAGACCTGGTACCCAGGAACACTTTTATAATCCACCCACCCAATATAGGATTAATTGTCTACAATGTCATAGCAACCTATCACAGCATTCAGTGAACCAGAGTGGGGGAGAAAAGCCTATGACTTGTGCTAATTTAAAATGGCATCGCAGAAGATAAATAGGAACAGGGAACTATCCAAGTTTGGATGACAATTAAAACTTAGGCACGTTAGAAGGAGATTATACATTCCAATCAACTCACCATAGTATCATTAGATATTGCAGAATCATTAACAACTGGACTTCTCTGCCTTGAAAAATTTCCAAGATTTAAAGCTGGTCCTGATATTCTCCGCCGTGAAGAATCCATTGAAGACAAACCAGCTGCTCGCCCTTCATCCCCACCTGCAATAAAGTAGGATAAGTAAGCAGCATAAACCCAAGTTCACACTGGAGAAGTATACAGCCTCTATTTAAAGCTCAAAGGATAATCAACAGAAATCAGAAAACTAATACCAAAAGGAAACATGGAAAAAGGTAAGAGACAGTCCGATATGATAAAAAGAAGCAGCCAGAAGATATCCTTATATAGCAAGCAAAGAATAGCAAGAGAAGAACCTAATGACAAGACCACCACTTTTGAGAAACTAACAGCAGTATTGCTAGATGTAATGAAGAAACTATACATGAGAGAATAAGGTTTATTGATATCAATATAATGAGCAACACTTCAAAAAATACCTGTCTGTCTATCAACATTGGCAATAGCAGGGGGCATTCCAGAACTAGTCCCAGCACCAGGAGCCTAACAAAAACGGGCATTACAAAATGCATTTAATGCTGATGAAAAGACAACTAAAATATCACTTACAATGGTACGTGATGGAGGAGTGGCTAGCTGTGATTGCTGATACTTCAAAATGGTCCAGTCAAACACATAATCAAACTGGAAGCCTGTACAAAGACCAAAAAGAGCAATGAGAAGATGGAATACTAATGCTATTCTATCTAGGTTTCAAACAAACTTACAACAATAAAAACCTAGCTTCCAAACAAGTTAGCAGAGACCAGCATAGATGCCTTGCAAATATAAAGCTGTGTTAAATTGAATGAAATCTCTTTTAGAGGAAAATAAAATCAAACCTTCACGGATAAAAAGGTCACGAAATATTCTTTTCAGATAAGCATAATCTGGTTTGTCATCAAATCGAAGAGAACGACAATAGTGAAAGTATGATGCAAATTCCGTTGGATAACCCCGACACAAGGCCTGAAAGAAGCATTAAGTACACCATTTACAATTTGCAGAAGCTGGACATAGAGATTGGATGCAGCCACCTTTTACAAACAACCAACCTCAATCGAAGTAGAAACTTTCTTTTCACTGATCTTGTCATACTTCTGTTTCTTAGTTCCTGCTTTCAGTCCCTGCCAAGGAAGACTATAAAGGAAAGGGGAATCACTAAAGTATGAATAGAAACCAGTGCAAGAAACAAAGGAAGGACACAGAGCAACAATCACCTTCCTCTTAAGAAGTACATAAGGACATATCCAAGAGATTCCAAATCATCCCTCCGGCTTTGCTCTATTGAGTCCAAAATAACAAGAAAGAAAGAACCATTATTATGAAATCCTGAGAGGACACTAACTCGAAGGGCCAAGCTTTAGAAAGAACACCAAGAGCAAAATGACAAGACAAAACATACCTATACCAAGGTGAGTGTTCATGCTTGCATATCTAGCGGTTCCAGTCAAATTCTTGTTTTCTCTGCAAAGTGCATGACCAAAACACAACAAACAGTTGGCTTGTCAAAATTACCATATTTGATAAGGGCTTGCCATCAGAGTGGACATATATGAAGACCGGGGTAGGCCCCAGGTTTGGAATTTGTATTAAATATACTGCAAAAAATACTAATTTTTTAAGAAAAACAATTATTTTCTGTCTTTTATTTTGCTTATATTTTCTTTTTTTTGATAAGTTATTTTGCTTATATTTTCTTAACACTCAATAAATACTAATTTTATTTTTTATATGTTGATTTAATCTTTAATCTTAATATACTTTTCATCTATTTTTTGGTTCCCTGTTTTATTATATATTTCTCCTTCATACTTTGGCCCCGTTCAATATAAATTCCTAGTTCCGTCCCTGCTTGCCATCATTCAAGTGCTATCCACAGATTGATATGAAAAAAAAAAAAAAAAACTAAATAGAAAGAAAAGGTTAGATGAGATGCTGGCTGGCTCAGATACTTTTCTAATTCTATCAAAACTAGGAAAGGAAAACGAGACAAGGTTCTAGAGTGCTGCGCAATGAAACAGAGTCAAGAATTTTCTTGTCATCAAATATCTAATTACCACCCAACCACCATTAAAATCATCCTTTTACTTCACAAATCGTACTCATATAACACCTAAATTTCACCTTGCCAATGCTATAGGAACAAAAGAAACAAACTTTTAAGTCCATAAAATTTAACATATTTAAACCAACATAGAATAATCCGTAAATGTTCTTTTAAAGAAAGTGGTAGCAATAACAACGTAGTTGGTTTATGTTAATACGAAAGCCCCCCAAAAAAATATTGATATCTAAGAATGTCATTTGCAAATATAAAACTTTTTACTTACCATCCCATACTTATTCAGCTTAAGACTAAACCATAAACAGATATAGGTTTGAGCTATGAAATAAGTTAACAAATGTTTAAGCGTGTTTGTGCAAGAGAGTACAGCACATGGAAACAAACTCTCGTAGCAAGAACGAGAAAAGAAGATGGGCAAGACGCAACACAAATTATGAGCTAAAAGCCCCAAAGCTAAAAATAGATTAATAGTACTACTACAAAAATATGCCTTCTAAAAGAGGATATAAGAGGTTCAATAACTATTTTCATAAATTACTGATGGTGCTTGTCGAAAAAGAATTAACTGATCTATGGCAGGAAAAGGAACGACCAGATACAAACAAAACATATAAATTCTTAGCACACATTTAATAGTTGATGTCGAGAAGAACATGGGTTAAAAAAGGTGGGAAAAAGGGGGCAGAGAGAATGAATTCTCAAGGTTAGATAAAACTCCAGGGGTTCAGAATTAAACCAAGCAAACTATACCACAGAGCACAAAGGTGCTTTGAATGCAGATAATTAAGAAGGTCATTGTTGTTCTAGTAGTCAACCATGCAAACTATGATATTTCTTCCCCAATCTTTTTCAGCATACCACAACACACAGAGAAATGGATCAAAATCCCACCTTAAAAACACACACCCCAGCAAAAAGGAGATATTACACATGCATGCCTCTCACCTGTAAGGAATGTGCTGATGGGTTGAACTATCTCTATATTTCTTAGCAAGACCAAAGTCAATGACGTAGACCTACATGAAGTAAATAGCAATTTTCATATCAAGATCAATATCCTGAAAGAAATAAATAGAATTAAATATATAAAATTTGGAACAGTGACCTGATTTGCACGCCTCCCCAAGCCCATAAGAAAATTGTCAGGCTTGATATCTCGATGTAGAAATGATTTAGAATGAACAAATTCAACACGGTTGATCTGAAAAAAAAAAATCAAAAAAAATTTTTAAAATTTTTTTTTAAAAAAATGGCACAGATTGATGAATTACAGAGAAGCATACTAATTAATCCGGCCCTGTGCATGAAGTATAGGGAACCTACCATTTGATCGGCAAGCATAAGAACTGTCTTCAAAGAAAGCTTCCTACTGCAGAAGTTAAAAAGATCTTCAAGACTAGGTCCAAGCAAATCCATCACCAAAACATTATAGTCTCCTTCCACTCCAAACCATCTCACATTTGGAATTCCAGCTGCCAAGACCAAAATTGAGTTGTAATAAAAAGTGATAACAGATGAAACACAAAAACTTGAAACAAAACTCCAAAAATTGAATGATAAAAAGGACCAGTTGACCACAAAGTTGAGAAGTTTCATTACTTCCTCCCTGCAAGAGTCTGTACAACTTTGATTCGTAGAGCAGCTGAGGATGCTTTGTCTTGACGTTTTCCTGAATGTAAGAAACAGCATCAGTATCTTAAGAACAAAAATGAATCCAATCCGCATTGCAAAGAGCAAACATTAACGTAGGCAAATTTTTGGGCCTACAGAGGAAATTCATATGCAGGTATATGTCAAAGATTTCAACTGATAACATCAAACCACTTAAAGTACGGCGTTAAACTGTGGCAAATGGATCATGTTATTTAACAATGCTCCTTACCAATTCTCAGATGTCAAAATCAAATGGAACATATAATTAATTACAATAATCCAACTTTCAAAAGCTCTATCTCGGTCTACCTTTCTCGCTAAATTTCTTCTTTTTGGAAGAAAACAACACAGGCTCAACAACCGTAACAAAGACCGAAAGCAATATCTGCTAATTTATAGAGACTGATGATCTCTGAAAGCCCAAAAAGCAAGGGGTCCAATAATCAGCTTATAGGCCGCAGAGTGCTAAAATTAGAAGCCCTCGCAGCATCTTAACCTGATAAGAGTAACCATACCACCCCCTTTTTTGTCAAAGAAAGTGACGCCTTATAGCATTTAACCGAATGGGAAACCATATGCTTCAGCCTGCATTGATCACTGGACCCTTCGTTGAAGATAAACGCACTTCAAACCCATATAAAGTTTTTTCCATAAACAGATTGTATCCATTGGGCAAACATAGATTCGATTATGCTATGATTTCCAACAGAACTGGACACCTCTCCAGAATCCATCTCATAACTCTTTCTCTGACCAAATATTCACTACATTCCACGGCAGAAATAACATTCAAATAAATCATCCAGAGCAGAAATTAATTTCAACATTCACATAATAGAAACAACCAAAAAAAAAAGCATCAAATGGAAATACAAATAAAAGTAACAAATTGCAGAAAGTCATGAATTTACATAAACGTGATCATTGATCAGGTCAACAATACTCACAAGCTTAATTGCAACGTCTTCGTTAGTCTGAATATTAGTACCTACACCAAAATTTCCAATTACCTATTACACTCCGAAACACCAAATTATCAGAAAAATACAAAATCAAAGACAACAACAAACATACCGAGATAGATCTCGCCGAACGAGCCGCTTCCGATCTTCCGGCCCAGCCGAAACCTATTCCCTACGCGATGCTCCATTCACAACGAAAACCCTATCTACAACTTAAAAACCTAATTTAGAAAGAAAAAAAAAATGAATCCAAAAAATCTTAACGCCGAGAAAGCACAATACTCTGCGCCGATTCAAAGCAGGGAGGAAATTTTACGGAGAAAAAACGAATTGAAGATCTAGGGTTAGAAAACGCTGTCGTGGCAATTCCCTTTTGGGGTTAATTCTAGGGTTAGGTTAAAAGAAGGTTTGGGTAACAAGAATGGAAAAAGAAAGTGAGAGACATATTCGTGTTTGATATTTTTTCTTCCTATGGCATTGTTGTGGTGCTTCTTTTGATCCAATGGGAGCAAGGACTTTGAACGACGACAATCTGCGCTAAATGCTTCTTCACTTAATTTTCTTTTGTTTCTTGGATTTTTTTTTCTTTTTACACTTTTTTGGGAAAATGCTTGTGCACGCGTGTTCAGTACGCGTGACGAAAGTGCGCTCTCCGATAGTAGGTGGGGACAGAGAAGCTTTTCGCCGGTGTGAGTGGGGTCCGTGTCGCGTGTGTTTATCCACCAAATTGGAGCGTACATGTCACGTAATCTAATTGCGTGGTCTTTCTTTTTTTAAAAAAAAAAAAAATTTTCATATCAAATAAAAGAGAAAAGAAAAGAATTAATGATCCCCGCTTCATCAGACATGATCATAGTTGATTGGACAATGCCCCGTAACGACAACTCGTGTTTAATTCTTCTTCAAATGTAGGGCCATTAGTCTGAATTCCAATAATAAAAAATGGATTAATATTAAAAACAAAATTAAAAATGTTCTATCATGCAGATTTTTTTTTAATTTTAATTACTACTTTCAAATTAATTTGTTAAATTTTTTATAGAATAACTATGCAAAAATGAAGAATGCTTGTGTGATAATATCTTAATTAACAAATATTTAGAGCATTGGAATAAGTGAAATGGTAAAAATATATTTTAAGGTTCAAATTTTATTTTATTTTATTGTATCTAATGGTGGTGTAAATTATATTACGTCATTTAAAATGATTAATTCTATATTCATAAGTGGGCATCATGCTCCATCATAAAAATTAGGGTTAATAACTTTTTTGGTACTTGAGTTTTGAGATTTTTTTAATTTTTACTCCTATGTTTTAAAACATGACAAAACTAGTATCTTAAATTTTGGAAAAGACTAAATTACCACCTCCAGTTTGAAAAATTTTGTGAGAGTGGCCGAATCACCCCCACCTTAGGGGAGGCTAAGCCACCCACAATGCCGGTTTGGGGGTGGTTTCGGCCACCCCTTTTTGGCCCTTGGGGGTAACCAAGCCACCGAGCCACCCTCGATATAATTTTTCAAACTGAAAGTGATGATTCAGTCTTTTCCAAAATCTGAGCTACTAATTTTGTCATGTTTTAAAACATAGGAAAAAAATTAAAAAATCTCAAAATCCAGGTATCAAAAAAGTTATTAACCCTAAAAATTTAGTAGAAAAACCTAAACAACGTTTTTGTGAATTTTTTCTTTTTTGCACCAAAAAATAAAAATAAATGGAAAACAATATACCCTTTGTCAATTGTCAACGGTTACTCAAAACATACATATTACAATAACTAGTCAATGTTCGTAATTATGCAATTTCATAACTGCGAAGGAGGGTGTAACGTTCATATTTATTTATATTTATTTATCGTACAAAATAAGTGATAAAAATTTGATAAATGCAACGAAAGATCTAACGTTCATAAAAAAATAATGATAGAAAAAGAAAAAGAGAAATGTGCGTAGCACTCCCAACTAATAAAAAAAATATTAAATAATTGATAATTGATTTAGAGTGTCAAGCCAACTTTGTGGGACAATTATAAAATAAAAATATAATGTCTTAGGTTACCAAAAAAAAAATGATAAATGCAAAGAAAGGAGGTTCTATGTACATTGTCTTGTTAACCTTCCGTTAAGAAAATTTATGATCTCATTTATGCTCCTATTTACAATTGGACTATTATAAAGTTTCTAGAATTAAAATATTTTAATTGAAAAGTGATAGTTCAATGATCAAATTGAAAACATTTACAAATTAAAGGGACCGAAAATATATATAGGGGAAAGTCTTCCTCCAATTACTCATAATTCAGTTTATTAAACTGACATATATTTTTAGAGCACATCATTTTCATATATAATAATCAAATATTCTAAAAACATCATAAGCTGAATTGAGAAAATTCCTCCACTCGAATTTTAAGAAAATCTCTCTCCATGTATGTAATAAAAAAAATAAAAAATAAAAACTAATTTCATCAATAATAAGGAATAACGATGTGAGTTTATAAATACTCGAACCGTATTTTTCGATGAGTTTGAGACACGTACTTATGCAAACCCTCTCCACCCATTGACTTTCAAAAACTACCAAAAGTCGTCAATAATTAGCAAAAGTCATTCCGTCAATTTTTTAAAACTTTTTTTTTTAAAAAAAATCCTCTCAAAAGAAATATCATATAACAATTTTCATTTTTATATCACATCAAAAAATATATATATTTTTTAAATTTTATAATTATATTAATAATATTAATAACAACATTGAACAAATGTAATAAATCCATGTTATCTGTCTTTATATGGATGGAAATGGTTAGGAAAATGAAGCCTACAATTTCTCGATTTGAAAGTTTACTCAAGTCTTAAATTAATCAAATTTAAAATTGGGATTAAAAAACAAATTCATGTAAAACACGTGGGGTTATAAAATATTTTTACTTAAATTTATGGTTTATTTCCTTATATTCTATGGACAAACTTTGCAGGGCCTTATCCAGATAAAGTATGTAAACAATCATTGCTGAACAGCTAAAAACACTTTAAATAAAATAAACTTATCTTAAGGTTTGGTTTATAGGCAACTGTTGAAATCATAATACCAAGATTAGGCTGGCCACCTGCTCCCAACACTCCTACCACTCCACCTTCTTCCTCATGTAGCCAATCCAGAGAATTGATAATATGTGACATGACAGGTGACCCTAGTGTCCCATAGGTCATTGGATTAAACATTAACTATATCAAATTTTCTTTTGTTTTTGTTTTTTTTTTTAACATTTTGTTTTATTTAATTAATAAAAGATTAAGAGCATAAAATTCTTATATTATAGAGCGTAAAACTCTGATAAATCATAGCAAAAAATTATAAAGTTATAAAATCATTAGATACAATAAGAAAATTCTTACAATCAAGTATTATATACGACTTTAGCTTCTGCTAACCTATGTACAATTACAGTTATAAAATAAATCTGCTATGAGCAGACTAAATCTAACACAGATCACCGATCTATTCCTCCTCAGCCTAAAAAGTCAGAAAAACAACTCACGTCCTCAACCCAAAGACCAAGACAAAACTAACCCAAAAAAAAAAAAAAAAAACTAAACTAAACTAAAAACTAGCTTATATTATATTTGTCACATTCTGTTCACACAAAAAAAAAAAAAAATTAAGATTCATAGATTATGGACATTTAATTAGTACATAATTTTTACATTTTATGCAGCATGACAGATCATATGCATAAAGACATTAATATTATTTTTATATATTAATTGTTTAAAAGAGGGCATTGTAGTCAATCAGAGAATAAAGATAGATTTAAAAAGTTCAGAACTCTAAACTACATTTCCTCGGCTTCACATTCTGAAAAAAAAAAAAAAAAAAAGCCGAGTATTTTCTGCACACGCGCCTTTGAACTTTTGCATTTGTTCAAGGATTAAAGAAAGAAGTGCCACACTTGCATTTCCACCCTTCAGGCACGTAATTGGCATATTGAACTCCTATATGATCAGTGGTTGCGGGTGTTTGAATGGGATAACAAGGAATGCAGCCTTCACATTTGTGCCGACAGCTTGGTGGGCTTGACCCCAGCCTACTGACTTCTCCTTCAATGCATCCAAGCCCCTTGAGAGAAAAACCAAGATTAAGCTAGGAGACATACCGATACAACCCGTATTTTGTGAGTGTGTGGGGGGTTGGGATTGGCTGCCATTCCCTTCTCGGATTGCAGTATATCCGACTGCAATTGTGAGAGACTCGACATGCCCATTTGCTTGAACAGGTGCTCTAACACGTGGGTCCATTTCTACTTCTCACAATTTCTTGTCTTGTGTGTGCAATTAGGACCGACAATTATTGAAAATTGTGATTCATGTGTGCAAGCGAGTGGAATTGGAATTCCTGCACATGGGGTGCCTTAATTCACGAGGCTTCGTACAAAACGAGACCCCGGATAGTCTAAATTGTTAGCAATTTGATCTTACGGGCAGGGATCTCCATCCCATCCGTGAGTGTGGATGTGACTGAGAGAATGTGGGAGAGAGAGAGAGAGACCTGTTTTGAGTCACAGGCAGCTTGAGGGAAATGTGGAATTTGGCCTGTTACATAAAGTACATAAATTAAGAAACATAATAGTGGGAGCTGTAGTTGTACCAAAACGAGAAACAGACAAGGTCTAGAAATCAAACAATTGAAAATCAAATGATAAGAAATGATGTTCCGAGCACCAGATGGAAATATCATTTACGACAAAAGGTTAAAAGGTAGGGAGTATACGAATTTGGTAGCAAGGCTAGAAAAGGCATACGAATAGCTAACCTTGTGAAAGAGCAGCATCATGTGAGCCCAAGGGCCTGCTTGTTACTGAAAGACAGGTCATTATCTGCAGAACAGCCACCAGGAAAGCACACCTTCTTTTCTTCATCTTTCTTACAATCCCAAACGATGATGATGATGATCTTTTTATCTTATAAAAGAGAGAGAGGGAGGGGTGGGTTTGAGTCACTCCCTTCAAGTCACTCACTTCAAGAGGCCAAATCAAAACTGGTACAAGAGAAGACAAAAAATACAGGAGCTTCCCAATCCCAACATACAGAAGCCAGAAGCTACCTCCAAGGCCTCTCTCTGTGCTGTCTAGGAGGAGAGTTTGCTTCCCAAGCAAGTCAATTCTGCCTTCATATCAAACAAAATAGAGTGCAACAACAATTTTATTTTATTTATCTTGTCTCTTTTCACTACTCACCTTGAAACTGTATGATAAAAAAATAAAAACTAGAAATATTTGCTTCTAATATTTGAAGTTTTGGACGCATTTGTTAAACTAATAGTTATTCTAAAAACTTAAGCCGATAAGAAGAGGTTAATTTAATCACTTAATCATTAAATTAATACTTTACCTCACGTGTGAGTTCAAACTTTCTTTTAATAGGTGAGGCTCAACACGTGAAATATTTAATTAAAATTTAAGGTAAATTGACGGAGTCAAATTCGATCCCAACACCTTTGACTCTGATACCATATTAAACTATCAATTATTTAAAAAACTTAAGCCAGTAGAAAAATATAAATTTAATCACTTAATCATTAAGTTTACAACATTCACTTCATTGTTTAATACTCTCTCTTTCCTGTCCGCCAACAACAAACCATGCTCAGAGCCCCTTACTACATAATGTGGACGTCCTAAGTTACTCTATAGCATCTCCAAAAGATTAGCTAAATGTCTAATAATTGAACTTTTGGTGTAACATAATTAATATTTGTATCCCAAATATGTCCAACACTTTTATCATCCATTTACCAATAGTTTTTCTAAATTATTGTTTTAAAAGCATAAAATCCCTAGAGAGAAAAATATTAGGTGGAATCCAAATAAGCCAAAGTACATTTGGTTGGGTCAAATCGCAAAGATGAGTTGAATGTTGATGGGGAACACATTTGCCTCTTGAAGATGGATGGTAGTGATTGGTGATGGTGATTACACAGAAGGACAGGCAATTGGGTGTCCTCCCCTCTGATGACCAATCTCAATCAGTAGAGTGCAGACTCCCATTATTATCTCATCACTATTTTCACTTATTTTAAGCAGTTAATTGAATGAGCTTATCAAGCTCGATTAAAAGTGGAAAAACGGACCACAGCCAATCAGCCATGGACCCCTACTCTTGGAACAACTTAAATAACCTCTCTGCAACTTTGACTGGACAGTTTACTCATATTTGCACATCTGCACTTGTGCTTTACTTATTTGCAATACTTGGGGGCCTACTTGGCAAATATTTATTCTATTTTAATCTCATTTCTTTAAATTAACAATTAACTTTCTTCACCTTTTTCTTATAATCACCAGCTATGGTCCTATTGGAGATTGGTGTTGGAAGTGCTGCTTGTTCTTTGGGCAAATGGGATGGTCTACAGACCTCCAAAGCTCCCGTTATTAACCGAATTGATAAGAAGGATTTGATAGTAATTAAGGCTCCATTTAAGTTACTATTTAGTGGACAATAACTATAGCAAAATTTGATTAATGTTAGAAAAAAAGGTAAGAATGCTTAGTATGAAAAGGTGAAAAAAAAAAAAAAAAAAAAAACTTATTTTGTATTATTTAAATAATAATAAAAAGTTATTCATATGATGTAAAAAATAAAAATGTTAAGAGTTAAAATTTTTAGATATTCAATAAGTGGATCTTGCCAAACAGTGCCTAAGAATGTTTCACTATAACCCTCTTGAGTGCTTATTGTTGCGTTCCAATGGGTGATTGAGTGATTCGATCAGTCACTGTAGACTCTGGTCCAGTCTTCCATGGTCTACTTCACCTCTAGTCTTTTATTAATATTCAAATAATTTTTTTGTTTTTTTTTTTTTTTACTTTTCCATATAAAATCTTTTAAAATTTTATTTTTAATTTATATTACATCAATCATTTTTAGACTAAAAATCACATACCAAATCCATTACCAAACGGGATTTATATTTATTTTACTTATTTTATGATGTAAAAAGTTTTCAAATGCGCTTAACAAGAGTGAGGTTAGGTTTCCGAGTTTTAGAAACCTAGTCTCGCATTTTGAGTTGTTTATATTATAAGTAAAATGATTAATTTTTTTTATTAATTTAAATTTTTTTAAAAATAGTAATTTAACATAATATCAAATTAGCAATCATAAATTCAAATTCTATCTCCGTCACCATTCGAGTGAGTAAGCAGATTCATGTGGACTTTCTTTTATTAGAAGCCCAAATTAGTTTAATTTTAGTTCGTAAATTGCAGTGAATCAGGATACAAAGTTCTCATACCAATCGTGACTTAATGGAAAATGTTAAAGAAAATGAAAAGCAACAAAGGAGAACTATAATAGAATGATGTTGTGTCACTTGAGACTTGTATTATTACTTCAACTTTGTGTTTTACAAGAAAAAACAATGAAATCCAACCCAAATTACAGATGCCAAAATTGGGAGGATAAAAAAACCTATTTGGCTCACTTAAGCCCTGTAAAAAAAATGAAGCAATAAAAATATAAAATAAATAAATTAAACATTAAAAATCAAGGGGGGAAAAAAATCATGTTAGTCCCTTTGTCCCCTAATTTGCTAGAAAAGACTCCACATTGTGGGCACTAGAAGTGCCCTTGGTTCCACTAGTTTTGAACCATTCTTAAGTAACAATTTGTAGCTCAAATTGTTAGCAATTCTTGTAGCAAATGTGAGAGAATTCTCGTAAAATTCATTTGCCCTAACTGGAGAATGAGCAGCTCAAAACCCGTTCAGGCAAGTGGGTCCTTTAAAAATTCTCTCATATTTACTATCTGACTCGTTAACGATCCAAACACTCTCTCTATCCATTGACCCAAGCCATTGAATCACCTTTGGTGAATTGGCTTAACTAGATGCAGTAATTGTGGTCCTCGGACTAGGGTGTCCCATGAATGAAAGTCTAGGGGAGACCCGGACCTTCGGACTGGGCCGTGGAGAAGGAATTGGGCCGTAGTTACCGACAGACCCAGAAGGCACCTTAGGCGATAGGTTGACTTGTTCCAGTGCTCTCGATTGTAGCGCAGCAGGGTAGTCCCGGACGCACCCAATGCGGGGCCCAGCGCCTGTGCTCCACTTGCAAGATAAGGGCTTGCCCACGGGAAAGACCCGTGCATCCGCATTGGCATCATTAGCACTCTTATTTTCTTCTTGATGAGCGGTCGTGATCGTAGCCTGCTCCTCCGCTTTGCCATCTACATCAATTGTATTTTCAAAGTCTGATTCTGTAGATCTAGAACGACCCATAATCGATTCTGATTTTGGTTCATCAGTGACCTTAAATGAAAGGCTGTCATCATCAATTGCATACCTCTGCATATGAAAAAAGTAAAGATCAGATCAGATCAGAATCAGCTATTTTGCACCGTTGGATGAAAGTTACATGGTAAGATAATATGCACAAAACGTACCTTAACATTGGTAAGATCCACATGGTGCTCTTGAAGGAAGCTAACGAATTCCCTGAAGTTCTCCTCTGTAGGGTGATAATGACCACTGTACGGCCAAATGGCCTCAAGAAGGCCCTGATGGGCAACTAATCTTCCGGCTGCAGTTGTGGCACCCCCGGCTAGAAAGCTGGAATGTTGAAACGAGCCTTTCTTCTTCTGACCCACATACAAAGATCTGGTTGTGCTGAGGACGAATATCCACTTAGAGCCTTCTATGGTTTCCAAGGGCTCTCCATTTGTCCGATACAAAAGCTTTCCATTTTCAACTATCACCTCATATGCTTCCCTTTCTTTCTGAAATGCCCACATCAAAATTAAAGATACATTAGTTACATGGCAAACTTCTATGCATGCAAGAGTTGCTCGTCAATTAAAGTTATGGCATCGTTCAGAAATACAACTTACAGGTCCGAGATATTCGATGCATTGGCGTTGTAGAACGTTCCTCAGGCACTTCTCGAGATTTATTTCCTTGCCATCTCCTACATCCAACCTTCATTTCAGAAAGTAGCAAGTTAGAAAATATTACAAAGGGGAAGTTTGCTCATAGATAAATTGGTCCTATTTGCCCCTTTGGGTGGCTTAATAGAACACCACCAAATTGGTGAAATTTTTTTCTAATTCATCCTATTAAATTGAGATTTATATTTTTCAAGCGCATTTTTTTTATAGGATTAACACATCGAATAAGCTTGAATTCACATATTTTAAAGGAAAATGAATAAGACAAATTTTTCTTAACATATTTTAAAGGAAAACTTTGGTCTTTTTAGAATTCACTAATCAAGTTGTGCATGTGAAACAAAACATAAGACTCCAAGGAGCTCTCTGTTCTTAGTTTCCAACGGTGACAGAGCAACCAAATTAACAAAGTAAGCATAGTGATCAAGGGGTTTTACTCACCAATAGAAGAAAGGTTGAACGCTCTCGCTCTTAAACCAGATATCATAGTATAAGTGTAGATCGTGCCCGTACCGATGGCGTGGATCAATCTGTAGAAAGAAAAAGAAAAAAATCGTATAAGTATAGGCAAGTAGAAAATCTTTACAGCTACAATCTAAGGGGGTAAAAGCATCAAAAAAGGGAATATGAGGACTCACAGCTTCAAGCCAGTGTTGGAGGGCTAGTTTTTGAGCCTTCTCATCCTTGGACAAGCCCTTTCCCACCTATATAATTAGCAACTCTCATCAATATCCAAATAATTTTCCAATATGGGAAAGAAGAATAAGGGCATTTAGAGAACATAAAGGTGTAAAAAAAGTGTACCCTGGCTGCTCTAGTCCTTGCCCTCGCCCACCTTGAGACAGCAGTTTCTGGTTTCTCAACATTGAAGAATGACACAGAACTCTGTTTGAGAGCTAGAGAGTCAAATGCCTTCCACCTGCATTGTTATATGTGTAGAAATGTGTTAGAAAATATATCAAACACATATGAAACATCAAATGGTTAAACAATGGTAAGAGACTAACCAAAGCTCCTCCACCACTACTGCACAATCTGCAAGGTTTCTTCGAGTTCGGTAACTCTTGTAGACTTTTTGGACCTTAACCGCGGCAGCATCAAGCTCACTAACGGGTCTGGGAGAAAAAAATATTGTTGGTTCGGGTAGAAAGAGTGTGGGAATTGGCTTATGTTTCAACCCGTTTTCGAAGCTGAAAGTATCCGAACCCGAGTTCTCCCTGCCTTGAACAAGATTCTTGAATGACAAACTCCTTTCAAGCACAACATTTTCGGGTTTGCAATGGCTCAAGCAGTTTATGTTGTTGTTGGTGGTCATCTTATTACACCCATTTGCGAGGGACATGGTTTTTTCTGAATCTGTTTTCTTAAAGCTGTCTGTTCTCAATGCCACACCTCTCCCTTTCGGAGATAAACCGATGTTGTACGCCAAACCCATTGATTTGAAAGCACCAAGAAACTCAATTTGTGGGAAGCCAACCCAGCCCCTGCTCAAAATGATTAAGAAATCCATATTAGACCACAGAGGAATCATGAACAAGACAGAGAAATGGGTTCGACATGCAAAAGCCACACAACAAACAGAGAAAGAAAGAGGCAAACTGCTATTCTTGTACCATCAAAACTAAACCATATATCAGAACCCAACATCGAAAGGTTTAATGATTATGAACCTACCTTCAATAGGTTTCCACTTTCCACGATATCCTTTTGTTTTTGCAGTCAATTCCAACCAAATTCTGAAAAGATGAATCAAACACCAAAGTGCAAGACGCTATGACTCTCAGTAGTTCCCGTTGCCTGGCTTATATATACGTTAAAGGAAACAACTTTTCCACGTGACCTTCAAATACGCGTCAGAAATTGGAAAAAAACGAACAGAAAAAAAGAAAAAAGTAAAGTAGGATACTTTGGGATTGGGGTGTGATATATTCAATGGTTTGTTTTCTTGGTTCAAAGCCACGAGTGCTTTGATAGAGTCAAAGATTGATCCTTTGAACACCATTATACAAATTGGAGCTTTATAGCGTTTTCATTTCCCCACGGTATGGACCATTGCAGGGGGGGCTAGAGATGGAGATGGGCGGTCAAAGAAAGTACCCTTGCCACGCTTCCACGAAAAACCCACAACTTGCCTTTCGCCAAACGTAGCCCAAACTTTGGTTTTCGTGTCTCTCAAGCTCAACCATCAACAACTCTTGTGGGTAATGGCTTCGGTCACGCCTGCGACTCTTCAAGTTAATGCAGCCCTTTGTTGCATAGTGTTGCATTTTCTATGTTTGTTTTCTCATCTTCTATGGACTTTTCCTTTGGAGCCCCCACCCCCAAAAAAATGTGGTTACGAAAATACCCTTTTGACATTTATAACTACTTGCAAATGCCACGTGATTTACCAAGTTAATAAGCATTCTAAATTAAGATTAGTTTGAGTTTGCGATTTGGAAATATGATTTTAAAAAATCGTAGTTTAAGCGTTTGGCAAAATCATATTTTGGCTTTTAAATTACATTTTCAAATCATAATTTTTGAAAGACAGCCCCAAACACGTAAGTTTCTGGGATTTGGTCTAAAATTATACTTTTTGCCTATGAGATCGTAATTCCAAATGCATTCATTCTTAGGGCACGTTTAGAATCGTATTGAAAAATAAACTTTTAAAGTGAAAAATTATTGAGTGAAAAAAAGTCAAATAAATGCTCAGAATTTTTACTAAGCAAACTAATTTTTTATTTCACAAATTTTTAAATGCTGAAAACACTTTTTAATATTTATAATACAATCCCTGTCGACATGGTGGAGATGTTTGTGGCCAATAGGATAAACCATTATTATTTATGGTTGATATTTCCCAACAGAGAAAGAAACAGGCAAGCTGCATACTAGGTGGGTCAAAATCAACAGAGATTTGTCAAAAATCGAGACCATCGATGCGTGTTTGATTTGATTGGCATTAGAACTTTGCACTTTCTCTAGATTAGACGTTTAATTTGGAGTGCTTTCCATTGGAAAAATATAGAATTAAGTGTTTAATCTGGCTTTTGATTATGGGTAACAAATCTAATTCATATATTAATAAAAAATTGTTTGATTCAAATTGATAGAATAAAATAACATGAATAAGAATGATGTGTTACATAAATAAGCAATAGGGATTAGGGAATATTGATTTTGGATATGATGAAATTATGAGGAAAATAACAATTACTCTCTTCAAACTATACCCAATTTGGAATGCTTCTATACCCCCACAAGGCACAAACTACTATAACTTTACAATATGCATTTTTTGTTTGGTCGTAAAAAAATAAAAATGACTCTAAATTTTTACAAAAAAATATACCTATAGATTCAAGAAAAAAAAAAATGGTCAGAGGGGCTGTTGAACCACCACATGGCCTTGACGTGGTTTGACCCAGTCGGCCCTTCTTCCATTTTTTATTTTTTCTTTTTAGGTTTTTTAACTTTTTAATTTTTATTAAATATATTTTTGTCATTTGATGCATATTGCAATTTTTTAATAGTTTAGGAAAATATTAATGCAATATTTAGTTCAGGGGACATTGTAAATTGTGTTAATTTAAAAAAGATATGTATACTTTTTTTATATGAAAAAATAAAAATAAAAATACATGTAGCTTATCACAATTAATATTAAAATCTATAATATAAACCATGATTTAATTGAGATTGATACTTAAGTGAATTGAATTCCCTAGACTCTTACTTACAAACATACCTAAAGACAAGTCATGGCTACTAGCCTACTATAGCTATAAGGCTACATGAAAAAACACAATGAACACTTGCCATCTTTGTCTAATGCATCATTGCATTGCATTTATGGGTGTTTGCCTATAAATGTTTGAAAACATATAAACATATTTGAAGGATAATATTCAATTTCTCATCATCTTGTTCCCCCACTACCCTTTCAACCGAAGATGGTCAAGCATCACTTCCCAGTTCCCATAAGACGTGTCTCACTGTTCTTTCCACGGTTGCAAGTCTACATCAACTTTGAATGTAACGTTTTATGCGTTGATCACACGTCTCAAGCCATTGAGATGGCGAGCATGAACCCTTCACATTTTTGGAAAATGCATGGCTCCGGCCGGCAAACTCTTTCCTTTTTTCTTTTTCTTTTTCTTTTTTTTTCTTCTTTTTTTTTTAAATGATTATTATAGTATTTATGTTACGATCATAAATATTTTACATTTTATATATATAAAATGTAATCATACTCGTGGCCACTCATATGGCTTGAAAATGTAATCATAAGTAATTACATTTTAAAAGTTACTGAAAGATGGTTTTTAAACGTGAATTATACTCGTGGTTTGTGTCAAAACTAGCCACCACGTTGAGTATGAGATCGGGTGCAACCTGTCGACTATGGAATCGAAGGAATTGCAGCTTTGTGGTTGAGTCACAGAAATAGTAAAAAAATGTTATCATCAGATTAATGCCGATAGAGTGGGTCATCATGGACACTGGCGACAAAGTGTAGTTGTATATTACGATCCTAGGTGTCCCACATGACTTAAATACAACCTTAACCATGTGTGTATAATCTCTCAAGCATCATTTCCTTACAAGTCAGTTTCCAATTGTGAGTTTTTCTCAATGTTTGTATTATTTTATTACAATTTCCTTACAAACTCATGTGTTATTGTGTTAGTACTTCACATTTTAGTGACTACAATAATAAGTTACAAAATTGACTACCACGTTAATTTGTAAACACGATAAATGTAACATATATAGATGGTCACATGCCAATTTATATTTTAGTAACTAGCATTATAAATATCATATCGGTCGTCACATTAATTTGTAATAAACATGTAGTTTGATTAGGAATATAATTAAAGTATTGTTGATGCAATTTTTTGTCCACAATACAGCTTGTCAGCAATTTTTCTTCACTGCTGGGCTGAGAAGGAGATTCATGTACATCTATGGTATATCTACAAAATAAGAGCACGGTCAGAGGTCTCTGGTTGCCAGTTGAGGTACCGAAGACCCTCCGATATTCAAGTTAGCGTCTCATATACAAGTAAAAATATATACCTATAATATGCCCCCAAATACTCAATAATTTGTGTATAGTGAGATGTGTGAAAGAGAATAAGATAGACAGGGACGGAGCCAGAAAATTCTATGAAAGGGGGCCAGCCAAATTTTTTTTTTTTTTTTCGGTTTTTTTTAATTTTTTTATTAAAAAAAATTATTTTGGTTGTTTTTTATGAACTAAAGACTACTATAAAGGCCAAAAAAAGTGGACATTTGAAAGTAAGGACCAAAAAAAAAAAAAAAAAAAAACTTAGTGGGTATGGGCCAACAAAATTAAAAATAGGGCCAAAAATTTTTATTGGATATGGCCAAAAAATTTAAAAATAGGGCCAATTTTTTTTTTTTGGAAGGGGCCAAATGACTAAAATTAAAACTTTAATTTTACTTTTTTTTATTATTTTTTTAACTTATAATTTTTTTTTTCCTTATTTTGGGGTTTTTATAATTTTTTTTTCCTTATTTTGGGGGGGGAACCATGGCCCACCCCGGTCCCCTCCTCCCTCCGTCTCTGAAGATAGATATAAGGGGGAGAGAAGAGTTTAGAGTCTCCCGGAGAAAAGACCGAGTGAGAGACTAAGTTAAGGAGAAAGACGGACATTTCTCATTTTATAAGTCAATAGTGACACGTGTCACTATATGAGTGACCAATGGTAAAATGATAAATAAACCCAAATAGATGGACATATTTTTTCCCCAACAATACTTGTTGACACTTAGACTTGCGTTATTGACACACATTTAATAGAGTGGAAGTCGTCAACGTGATTGAGGGAGAGCAAAATTAAACAAATTCAACGCGTTCCGTTCATGGTGCTATCTTATGAATTTTCATGTAATTTTGAGGTGTTTGTAGACGATTCAATCTGTCATATTATTGGATAAAAGAGTACGTAGAAAATCTATCCCCAAAACTTCAAGGAAAAGGGGATATGGGCATTTAAGGAAATCCACTCTAGCTTGACATTTTCCAATGTCCCTATTTCCGCCACAGCTGTCACGGCAGTTGACCGTTCATAATGACCACGTGTACTACTTGGTCGTTTGCGTGGTTTGAGCTCCCGTCCACTGTTGGGAGGGCCATGCCTCGTCGTTTTCACCATCGGTTCAATTATTGAACAATAGAGGCCCACTTGGTTAATGGTGTCTCCTTGCTTCCTGCACCGGCCCATACTCCCCGTCATGTATATCATTCCAAGTGTTAGAGACATTGAGATGGCAAAATTAAGAAAAAAATAATATAAAAAATTAAGGTGGCTTTATATCTATTATTCTATTGATTAAATAATGAAGTTTAGAGTCAATTTTAGCTTGAAAGACAACAAGACAAAGAGGAGCTTGAATCACATATAGAATTCGCTTCTCCAAATAAGTTTTGGGCTATTCAAATCACTTATTTGAACAGATGGGTTTCATATAACCTCTCTTACAATTGTTGTCAAATTGTTACTAATTTGAGCAATAAATTGCTAGGAATTACATTTTCGTTATTTCGTGCCTGGCTAATTCAAACTTGGACAAAAGAGCGAATTTGAAGCGTGTGCATTGGAGGCCGAAGATTATGGTCGCCCATGAAAGCGTGTGAGATAGTAAAGAGTAATGCCATTGCCTATGGATGATCGGTCAACAATTGTTGAGTCCAACATGGGATCCTCAGGCTCCTTAGACTTTAGTGATTTATTTTTTTAGGAAGGTAGCCTTGTGGTCGCTAAAGGATTTTCGGTAATTGGCTACATCGATATTAAATCACTAATTAAATTTAATGACTTTTGCAAACATGTTTATTTTGTAAGGACTAACTTGTTATTTTCAAATAATGATAGGAATGGTCGCACTACCACCTCTTTTTTCCATTTTGTGTGATAAAACTTATATATAAGAAAAAGAAAAAGAAAAGAGACCTACCAAATGGGGGCATTAAAGAAGAAATTAAAAGGCAAAGGGAACCAAGATGAGCATAACCAGTGGTTGACGAGTCCAATTTGCCGCCTCAGACCAAAAGTTTGGTGAACTGTTCACTTGGATTGGATGCACAAAATATCAACAACTTGGACAATTCCCATTGCTTTTTTTTGAATGCCTTATAGAATTCATGTAAAATTCACGTTCCATTCCATGATATGTTTTTGAATTTGACCTTCCTATTGAATACTGTATGCCGTTGAACATTCATCAATTAAAAAAAAAATAAAAAATTGCAATTTATTTTTTCCACCAAATACAATGCTGGATTTAATCATCTCATGAAAATATAAAATAAATCAGCAAATATTATTATATGTTCATCACGTGTGAACGATGAGACTTGGGCCGCTTTTGTTCTTGAAATTTAAATATTTCTTTTTATTGGTCGTGATGACCAAAAACTTTCTTCTTTTTGCTCACGTAGAATTTGTTTTGGTCCGAGTTCTATAGAATATTCAAACTTCGTCTTCTTACTCAGGGCTAAGTTTGGGCCTGATTTGCAGATTGGACAGGGTGGGACCGTATGTTTCCAACTACATGAAATTTGAGTCATTGGGCCACATGCCTAATAAAGATGAGGCTCATCTCTTATAACTTCAATTATATTTCCCATAAAATGAGTTGGAAAAATTCCTTCAATCCAACTTGTAAGAAAATTCTGTCAAGATAAGAGGAAGTAATACTGATGTTTAATATAGAAGCGTGTATGATAAAGGTTATATTGAATATTTCAATGTAACATATTAGGGTTTTAATTGGAAACAATATGTGTAAGTGGTGTATAGTAAAAAATTAGTGACTTGTTAATGTAGATATAAATACATTGTCGAATATCTAGATCTCTAGTAATTTGTTGTTTAGTTTGCTAGTAATCTAGACAACAGAATGTTGGGAATCTCCATCCCACTATCGAAACTGTTAAATTTTGTATGTATTACTTTTTCTTCATCGATTGCAGATTGGACAAGCTAGGACCAGTGGCAATTTATATTTGTGTGTCAAGTTTGAGTATGTCGATATATTAGAATTCTATATAGGTAAACCATAACTTACTAATTTCGTGTTAAGTTTGTGTTAGATTCACTAGTCATGTAAAAATATTTGTTAGCCCTTAATGTTATGTGTTAGATTTAGATCGTATCGAAATATAAGTATAAGACTACATAGGTCAACTATAACCTAGCTCATTTAATGAATGAGTCAGACTCTTAACTATAACCTGTTAATTTCATGTTGGGTAGGTTACATACCCTTATTTGTAGGACTAGGCAAAATGGCCGCTTGTCACCTTAATGATGATAATGCCCTTCGTAAAAAAATGGAAATTACTGACATTTCAACTATAGAAGAAAATAAGATTTTCTCTAGTTATTATATTTGAAAGGCATTTTTGATTCAATATATATATATATATAAAGACAAAAATATCATTCAAATATAAAGAATTGGATGCATCTAGTTCCCGATAGACGAGCTAGTAGGCGGAAATGCCTTTATTGACCCCGAAAGCCTACTTGTCCAGAATTAAATGAAAAGCTCTTAAGCGGTGACACCTGGCCGAATGCAAGGTTCACAAAACTTTATACTTGCAGCTGATCCAACCCGCGATGCTGGAGTGGGCCAAAAGCTGCTTTGTCCAATCTGGCATACGGATGATATCAATCCCACGTGTTGATTGGCAATTTGGTACTCTATATATATTCTTGGCGTCCTCGGACTGCTTTGATTCGACGCATACTTCCATAACATCCTACGCAAGCCTGAACCTCTGTGCCCACGAACTCAGATGGCCGAATCCAAACCCGACCCAACAACACAATCTCTCTCAGGTACCATTTTTTTTTTCTCATTCTCATACTGTTCCTTGTGCTGGGCTTGATTTTCTCGGGGTTGGAAATGAAAATCTGGAACGTTAGGCGAAATGGGGATCCGTGTTTGGTTGTGTTGAATATCCCATGTTTGCCTAATTTACACTTTTTATTGAATCAAATTGTGCATATATGTTTCTTTAACTGGTTTATTTTAGTCTGTCTTTAATGGGTTTTCTTTCTCAAATCCTTTCATGATTGATTATAGTAGTAAAGTTTGGAAGCAAGAATAGGGGTGGCATACGCGAACCGGTGTTTGTAAACAAAATGAAAGTATCGGTTTGAGGGTTCATTTGAAAATTTGAAAAAATCTAAGTTGAAAGAAAAGGTGGAAGTACAATTTTAAACGCCAAACGGTAATTTTATCAAAGATTTACATGTCATACACATGTAGGAATTTGTCTTATCTTTGTTTGGTAGCAGATAAAGAAGTAAAAGCACCGAATTTGTTTGAAAGAGCAAAGGAAGAGATTGAAGCAATTTTGCACTCTGAGAAATCTCCTCATCACCACAAGGAAACTCATGGCAAGCGAAATGACATAGATGAGAACACCCCATTAGACGATGTTAGAGCTCCAAATGTGTTTGAGAGAGCAAAAGAGGAGTTTGAGGCTCTCGTTGAAGCCATCCATCCCAAGAAAGAGTCTCCAAACCATGAAAGAAGGTTAGAATTCACTAGTTCTCAATGGGATTAAAATCAAGGAGTTAAGATTAGATTTTCGACATGCTTTGATTGCTTTCTCAGTGTTTTTTGATATTTAATTGCAGGGATGAAACTACAAAGACACAGTCCAAGCAGAGTGAAGCAGATTCTCTATCAGGTAAAATCTTTTTTGAAATGTTGTTTACACTGTACAAGTTAATGTGACAAGGTCAGTATAGAAAGCAGATTCATGGCTTTGCCATTTTTATGGTTTTTTGTTCTGTAATTGTTTGCTTGGCATTCCTTAGTTTCTCATTCTTTCAAATTTGCCATTATCATTTTGCAAAGCCTTTTCTCTAGACACCGTAGTTGATGGAAATTGATGTGAAAAAAAAAGAAAGAATATTTGGTATAATAAAGTGAAAAAGTGGTATGGACAAGTAAAAAAGTTTTGTTTTGTAGTAATTTTTTTTATTTGAATAATAATAAAAGGTGAATGATGTGATATAAAAAGTGAAAAAATTTAAAATGTTTTGATGTTGATTTTTTTTTTTTTAAAAAAAAAAATTGTTATTTAATCTCATCTCCCAAACCGAAAAAATTGAAAAAGTGAAAAAAGTAAAAAAAAATTACATTTAATCTGATCTCCCAAACTTACATCCCATTTACACTTCGACCTCTACACTTATGACTCGCTGCAACTTGAACATTGTGAGTTGCACCGTGGGTCAAATTTAGTTGTTATTTGGATGGAAAACATTTCACGTAACTACCACTTGCATTTCCGTTATTTTGAAGTTACCAATTTACCTTTACTGTGAAACTGCACAGTTTTTTTTTTCTTTAAACATTTTTCTTTGGCAAGTACAAAGGTTTCACCTTTTGTCAATTGTTATAATTAATGAATTACTTTGCACAAAAAATTCAAGTTTCATCGTATTAATTTTTTTTCATGTCCAAGAAATTTATGTTGATTTCTTTTTTTCTTTCCATACACATTGTATACCAACAGCTCGAGGTGGTCACTGTTTCTGTTTCTATTCTATGAATACTTTGCTGCTCTCATTAATAGGAATTATCAGACTATTTCTACCATTCTTTATATTCAGCAATGATCCAACCATGTCTTCTTAATTGGCTTCATATTGTTTGTGTAAAGACTTCAAAGCCTTCACCTAGTCTTCTTAATTGGATGCTTTTATATTGGCAGAGAACAACGTTAAGGAGCCCAATTTTATTGACAGAACTAAGAAAAAGATTGAAGCAATTACACACCATCATCATAAAGAAACTCATGGAAATATTGATGAGAAAACCCCAATATATGATGTGAAAGCTCCAAATGTTTTTGAAAGAGCAAAAGAAGAAATTGAAGCTGTTATTGAATCAGTTCATCCAAAGAAAGAAAGAGGAGATTCTGTTTCGTCACCACATAAAGAAGGTGGATTCGGGTTCTCTATTGGAAGAACATTGGAAAAAGTTTGCTCTCGTCAGGATAGTGTGAGAGATTAATGGTGAATTATGGCAAACTTTTTGGTTCTACTTGTTTTCTTTTTATTTACAGACCATGTTGTATAAATCTTGTGCGATTGGGTTATTTTTATTTTGTTCTTTTCTATTTCTTCGAAGATTATAGACAAATACAAATACATTATAGACATGAATCATGCTTTTAAGCCGTTTTCACTGCTCATTCCCTCATTCAAAGACATGAATTTATTGTTTGCATTCTCATTGTTGAATTCGTTTCATTCTTAGAATGTATTTCTACTGAATTTTTCTGGATTTTCTTTGTCAAATTGTTTGAGTAAATATTCATATCGATTTGGTTTTAGAAAAGAGTGCTAGTAGTGTGTATTGGACACCTATTTTGGTTTGTTTTTCTGGTTGGACAACTGTACACCATGCTACAGTATAATACTCTTGTACAGAAAGATGCGAAGGACTGCTTTTGTATCAAAAGAGCACCTCTTTTTTTTTTTTTTTTTTTTTCAATAAATACACAAGAATGGGTGCGCACTGCGAGTTGACACATCTCCTAATCTTTGAGGCAATCCAGCTGTGGAAGAGTTGGAGTTAACGTTGCTGGTGGATGTCTGAAATGGCAGCAGTTAAATGACAGTCCACTGTGAGGCAGGGGTTGTTGATTGCAAGGATAACCACAAACAAGGGAGTCTCCTTCCAAATGAAGACGTTTTTGTGTACTTGTGGCTTGTGAGGCTGGCAGGTTCATTGCCAGCAAGGCTGTTTGGGCTTCTTCTGAGTCAACTTCCTGCTGAGGTAGGCGTTTGGCGTAGGCTGCAAACATGTCGCCTTCATCATTACTCAGGACAACGGCGGCTACGGTAAAGGAAGGCCTGTCTAGGGACGGAGGTAGAGTTTAGTATGAATAGAGACTAAGAGCCAATAAATTGTATTCTTAGGGACCAATATGCCAAAAAAAAAGAAAAAAGAAAAAAGCCCTTATAATTTTTTATTTTTTATTATTATTATTTTTTCTTGTGAGTTGGTAGGGGTGTAAAAACCGATTACCGGTTAGGATAACCGGGTACCAACTGGTAATCGGTCGGTTATACAATAACCTAGTAACCGGTTCCAGTTCCAGTTTCAGTTTTTTAAAATAAAAAACCGAGTACTCTGATTTCGGTTCCCTATTTTGGCTAATAATCAAGAACCGAAACCAAATTTACACCCCTATGAGTTGAGGGGTGGCCATGACCTATATGGGCCACCCCCTTCATTCGCCCTTGCCTACTCCAATTATTATGTCAAAATTACCTTTGAAGTGATCAAGGGGTTTCAATCTTCGGGCCTTGAGGTGGTCAATCTCAACTCTCAAGGCATCTTTGTGGGCCCAAAAGGATTTTTTTGGCTTCCTTCAAGATGGTGGGAATATCGAATTAGGATCCTCTCTGGTTCAAATGAACGTGAAAAATATTCAGTTAATTATATTGGAGGAGTGTTTTTGTCTAATCAAAAATTAAAAAAATAAAAATACCCATCAAATATAACTAATTAGATACTCTCCCATTCATCTCAAACAAAATTCCAAACATGCATTAAATAGAAGATAGATAAACCACTCCACGCATGCGTGGTCAGTTTTGCAAGTTGCAACCGGCAGTCACTTTCAAATACGTACGTACATTTAAAGTAGATTACTTTAAATTTCCTAACTCGTCTCTAAGTTTATCTACTCATATTTTATTATAAAAAGAATACGTGAAATTTCAAGTATTTTCCACTTGCAAGTTGCAGCCATATTAATATTCAATTTGTTTAGACAAGCAAAAGAGAAAACAAATGTGTTAGGTGACGGTTAATGAAAGGGCCATTAATGATTAACCTCTTAGATTTTTTCCCTTATAACTACCCACCAACTTACAAAATGAATCTGTTTATTATAAATAGATTTGTTGTTTCCAACTTTGCTGGACCTCAATGGTTATTTGAAAGAACATGGAAAAGTTATTTTATGGTCTAATTGGAGTTCTAAAACAATTATTTTTCTCTTGAAAATGATTTTCAGTGTATTGCTTCTTTGGAAATGAGCGACGGTTGTCAACTTCTGGTGAAGGTCTGATAATTTGATAATGAGAAGTTCAAAAGTCAAAAAATAGTTTACGATTTTAAAAAGATAAATTATTTGACGGAAATTAAAAGAAAAACTGTTTTATTTACTTTCAAACTTCTGGAAGGTAAAAAAAAAAAAAAGAAGTTAAAAGAGTAATTTCCTTTGATCTATTTATCTATACGTCTTCAGCTTGGTAGGCCGGGGAATGGGATGGCAAATTGACAACGATAACTGGGTGAAGGCAATGACAAAACGCGAAAACGGCTTCGACGGGAATTCAGCTACAGGCCCTCTCACTTATAACCGTTTTACGACACGTCGGATTTAAGAAGTATATTATTATTTTTTTCTCCATCTGGTGCTAGCCGGGTAAAGTGACGTCCCGGCAGTACAGGGTCAAGGTTAGTGGGCCATAGCTTTTGGATAAAAGTCTCATCCTCTACCGTGATATTTTATTTTGGACCGTCCATCATAAATGAAATTCCAGATCAAATAAGAAATTAAAGATTTATTTATTTTTTTTTATTTTTTAAGTGGTGGTATGGTGGATTTTGAGGAAGGGTGATTATGCGGTTAATGGTTAAAACTGCTAATTGTAGCATTTTAAGCGGTTAGTACATTTTACTAAACCGCTTTCGTTAACTGCTTTTTTGAGCTTTCTTTTTTAGCCAAATTCGAAAATTAAGCTTTTTTGGGTTCACTTTAATTTTTTATTTTTTATTTTTTGCATTTTGGTCCAATTTTCAGTTTTGGGCTTATTTTGCATTTATATATATATATATATATATATATATATATATATGGCGGTTAGTGGTTTTCAAAAACCCACTAACCACTAACTGCTTTTAAAAGTGGTTAGTGCAATTAGCAGTTAAAGTGATTAATAAAAATCGCATAAACACTCCTAATTTTGAGATCGCCACTACCTCAAAATGGTGGTTCCGAGATAGTCACACCACCTTTAGAGCCATTGAAAGTAGGGACGGAAGAATATAGGGGGGAGGGGGGGAACACAAGGAATTTTTTATTACTTTTTTAAGGTTAAAAAAATAAATTTTACCTTATAATTTTTTTTTTTTGCCCATTGTCACCAACCCACTATTTTTTTTTTTTTTTTGGCTCATAGCTCCTACCCATACAAATCTCTACCTCCATCACTGATTGGAAGGTGGTCGCGATTACTCCTAAGCTGATTTTCACCGCCATTTTTATTTTGTTGTTATGATTTAGACCGTTCATTTAATCATAATCTTTTAATGAACAATTCAAAATCAAAAATCATCCATAAGTAGAATTAAACTTATGAAACAATATTATGAAAAAAAAAGAAGATATTATTTCTTCCAAATTTACTCATTTTTTTGAGAGTTGAAGCAAAATAACGGTCCTGATTAGTGATGTACGGACGAAAATCCCAGTTTTTCTGACCTTACATTGGATTTTGGAATATGACACAAAAACGGCAAGTCGTATATTTTACATACAAAAGTCTCCAACTAATTTTCACTTCGTCACCCATCTTCTCTCAGCCGACTCTCGCTTCTGACTTTCTCTCTCGCTCTCTGCAAATTCACGCCAAAAATTCATGGCTTTTCGTCTCAGACGCCAAACATAGTCTAGATTCCCTCTATTTCCCTGCAAATCAATCACTCTGATTCTCCCACTTTTCGTTTATCCAAAGATCTCTCTCTATCAATATCAATGCCTTTCCATTTCACATAGTCTCTCTCTGTCTCTGTATGTGTGATGGATAATAGATTCGGTTTCTCGGATTCGAACGAACTCAGCAATAGCAGCAGCATATGCTCCGTGGCGACTAACGCCGAAACCCTCTCCTCCGAGCCATCACCGGCTCCGGATATCTCTGCCCTTCGCCGACTCTCTGAGAATCTCGAATCGATCTTCGTCTCGCCCGGCTCGGACCACTTCGCCGACGCCAAGATCGTCCTCAGTAGTACTACTACTAATGGCCGCGAAGTCCCAATACACCGTTGCATTCTCGCGGCGAGGAGTCCTTTCTTCAAGAGCTTGTTCTCCGGTTCCTCTCCGGCGGCGAAATGCGGCGAGTTCGAACTTAAGGAGCTAGCGAGAGATTACGAGGTCGGGTTCGATGCGCTAGAGGCGGTCTTGGCTTATCTGTACAGTGGCAAGGTGAAGCCTCTGCCTAAAGATGTATGCGTTTGCGTTGACGAAGATTGCCCCCACGAGGCATGCAGGCCCGCCGTGGATTTCATGGTCGAGGTGCTCTATGCCTCGTTCACATTCCAGATTTCTGAGCTGATAGCTCTTTATCAGGTAAGAGTAGCACTAGCACACGCTAACAGCTTGAATATTTGTGATCAAAGCAGGAATTTTAACCAAATAGTTTATTTGAATGTTTCACATAGCACCCCAGGTTGAAAGCCTTCAATTTCTTAGAATTGTGGGATTAATGAAAAGACTGATATTTGTCTGAAATCCTTGAAACATGTAGAGCCACCGATTAGTAATTAGCTGAATGCAAAAATTGCTAGCAAGCCATTTCTGAGAGGATTGTTTATGGCTTTTAGACTAATGGACTGTGAAGCATTCAGCTTAATCAAGGTATGGCTGGGCGGTGATGTTGTTGTTGTTGGGTCTGTGTCCTGTGCTATGACTTTGGCATAAATGTGATATACATACCTAGAATTCTCTTATTGGTGATCATGTTCCCACCAAAAAGGGCCGCCAAGTTCTTACTAACTCATGCCCCAATTGTCTCGGTTATATTGTTGGGTTCTCTTGTGTGTTGTTTTAATGCAGGTAGCACCTCGCTTTTGGACTTTCTCTTCCCTCAGATTGATGCATCTAGTAAATTTATTCCGTTTCCTTATTACTTTTAACATTACAACTATAAATTTGAATGTTCTAGATTCTTATCACTTTTATAACATGAGACATGGTTAGGTTATGCTTATAGTTACTGCTAATAGGAAATAATTGCTGCTTCAGTTTTCCGCATTTTTTATCCCTATGGGTATTATGTTTTGATTCTTTTCTGAATATTTTGTTAACTTGTCTTTGATTGTAGAGGCAACTACTAGGCATTCTTGAAAAGGTTGCAATAGATGACATTTTGGTGGTTCTATCTGTTGCAAACATGTGTGGTAAAGCATGTGAAAGATTGCTGGCAGGGTGTATTGAGATTATTGTCAAATCTGATGTTGACATTGTTACTCTTGATAAAGCCCTTCCCCAACATATTGTCAAACAAATCATGGATTCACGAAAGGAACTTGGCTTGTACACGCTTGAAAGCAATAGTTTTCCAGATAAACATGTAAAGAGAATACATAGGGCCCTGGACTCGGATGACGTTGAATTAGTCAGAATGCTACTAAAAGAGGGTCATACTAATCTAGATGATGCATTTGCTCTCCACTATGCGGTGGCATACTGTGATGCAAAGACCACAACCGAGCTTCTTGATTTTGCTCTTGCTGATGTTAACCATAGGAATTTGAGGGGCTACACCGTGTTGCATGTTGCTGCGATGAGGAAAGAACCTAAGATCATAGTATCCCTCCTAACAAAGGGAGCCAGACCAACGGATCTTACATCGGATGGTAGAAAAGCAATTCAGATCTCAAAGCGGCTCACGAAGGCCATGGACTATTATAAGTCCACTGAGCAAGGAAAAGCTTCTCCCAAGGATCGGTTATGTATAGAGATATTGGAGCAAGCAGAAAGAAGAGATCCATTGCTAGGAGAGGCTTCTCATTCTCTTGCTATGGCTGGCGATGATCTCCGTATGAAATTGTTGTACCTTGAAAATAGAGGTTAGTTGCCCATTTGGTCCAAATTTCTGCTTTATTGTCATTTGTGTTCCTTAGCTGTTCATAGTCTTTTTTCTTCAAATATATCTACAGTTCAGCATAGAAGATTTAACTTGGTGTCTTTTATACTTTCATTTCTTCTTTTTAGTTTGAACTTCCTTTCTTTGTTCTAGAAAATCGTCAAGAAGCTTGGTGTTTTTATATCCCTTGGTTTTGCATGTGATACATCAGACACATTGTTGCAGTTCCAGCTGATCTATTATAAGTTTGCAAGACAATTTTCCGTAGCCTCTACGAGATGGTAGTAATGAGCATAAAAAAGATAGTTTTTTAAAGGCTTTTACTGGGGGGCATAAAATGCATGTACTCTTTAAACATCGTAATCGTCCAACCAGCCATTCACAGTCAATAATAAATCTTGATTCCTATCAGTTAGCTGAAGCAGAGTTCTGGTTGTTTAGATAGAGAATAAAATTTTCTTGACATGAATGGGAGGACTTACCTTGTTTTCAACTCCAATGGGAGTAGTAATTTACTATTATTTTTCTCTGCCAGGTTTGGTTAAGGTAATATGTATCAGGAATTGGCTACTGCTTCTCCATCTTGATAATCTTTGAAAGTAAACTCTTACACTTGATAATAATTATTTTCAGAGCATTAACAGGACAGAGTTATGGCACTAAAATATTTCCATGTTTTGTGCTAACATAGTCTTTCTGTTAAACCTTTTTCTGTAGCCCGTTAAACCTTTTTTATTCCTTTCGAAATTATATGTGAAAGACATAGTTGTTGTTTTTTCCTGTTTCTTGGTATTAAATAGTTCTCCACATATGCATCTTATGCTATTTTATGTTGGTCTTGATGACTCTTTCATCAACAGTTTATTGGTATTACGTTTAAATGATTTAAGAAACCATGTCTTTCTGTTAGAAAGAAATGCTTAATTTTAATGTACTTAACGGCATTGTGTGATGATAGTCACCCGTATGTGTTATCTTTATAGTATAAGATACAACTAGTTACTTGTAGTGTGATTTGAAGGAGGCAGAGCATTTGTCATATTGAGCTTGTGATATGTATAACCATTGGATTTTTTAGGGATGCAATAACTGGTATCCAGGTGCTTATACAAGGGTGTGTTTCTTTTGAAGAACATGCAGCTGCTGTTTAGGGATTCTTGCCTTCATTCCAATTCTTTGCTTCCTTCATTCCATTTATCACCTTCCTATTTCTTTGTGATAAATCTGCTAGTTGAAGTAAGGCAAAATATTACCACCATTCCTGTACTATTTTTGTTGTCTTCACCCCAGGCTAGCTGAAAGATATTAGAATTTCAATAGAAAATTTGGAGGATTGTTCGTATATTTACTATCATGACACCAGAGACTGAGATTTTTTTTTTCTTCTTTTTATTTAGAGCTACCTAGTAGCGAATGATCCCTTGAATCATTACAGTATTCTGGTTGTTATAAAGAGGCTCTTGGTTAAATCCATAATCTGTTGTTTGAAGCAGTTTATCATGATTATGGTATTTATTGATTAATTCTTAACAGTTGGACTGGCAAAACTTCTATTCCCCATGGAAGCAAAAGTTGCAATGGATATTGCCCAAGTTGATGGCACTTCTGAGTTTCCATTGGGCATGAAGTCTAAGAGTAACGCCCAGAGAACAACTGTTGACTTAAATGAGGCGCCTTTCAGAATCCAAGAGGAGCATCTGCATAGGATGAGAGCACTCTCTAAAACTGGTAATGGTTCCTCACATAAATACATGCACCTCCAATAATTATATCTTTTGTTTCATTTTAACATCAAAAGATTTGTTAAATCAGCCCTTGCAAAAACTCACCTGGATGGACGGGTTTTCTAGGCTGATGTGCCCTTTCATATTGGAACTTTACAAGATTTATATTTTCTAGATGTTATATTTGAAATAAATTTGTGAGATTGTTAGCTTTCTGTCATTAATTATAATGTTTCTTACAAAATTTCTAATCTAATTTAAATTTCGCCTTTAGGAATCAATTTCTTAAAGGATGCTATGGTTTCCTAATCTTCCCTCACAAAAGAAGTACCTAATTTTTATTTTTTGCTAAACCAAATACATGCCACTTCTGAACGATGGCAGAGAACCAATATCTTGAGATTTCTTTTTTCATTTTCATTTTTGTCTTTAAAGATGAATCTCATAGAAGTTTTATATTCATTGCTATCCTTTTTTCTGTCCTTCATACAAGGGATAACCTCTTGTCGAGTCTCTAAGGTATATGGAAGCAGAAAAATTATATTGCTTAATGTGCCTGATTTTCTCTTCCTTAATATGAGCAGTGGAGCTTGGAAAACGCTTCTTCCCTCGTTGCTCAGAAGTCCTTAATAAGATAATGGATGCTGACGATATATCACAACTGGCATACTTGGGGAATGACAGTGCAGAGGAGAGACACTTGAAGAAACAAAGGTATATGGAACTCCAAGAAGTTCTAAATAAGGCGTTCAATGAAGATAAGCAGGAGTTTGGTAGGTGTGCTATGTCATCCTCGGCATCTTCCACATCCAGAGGGATGGTGAAGCCTAATGGTAAGCACACCATCAACAAATAAATAGTCAGATAAAAAGATGCAAAATACCTCTTTTTTCTTCTTGGTTTCTCATCTCCTTTTTTTTTTTTTTTTCCCCTCGTTTCTGTGTCATATGTGTATGTATTAAATTGATTATAGGCAGAGGGGGACTGTGATTGTTATCATTGTTATCTACTTATCTTAATTGCATTACAGATTTGGAGTGATGACATGGCTTGCCTTCTTCCTTCTTTGCTTTTTTCTTTCAGTATTGCGATGGGACGTGATCACGTAAGGCAGCCCCATACGAGAGCTTGTCCGAGCACTTGCCCGAATAGATGGGGCTTGGACAAACTTTCATATGGACTGTCTTATTGCACAGGATTAAGATTCCGAATTATATGTAATTTGGCTTTGAATGTAACGTGGGTACCAATTTTTTTCTATTCGAGTCTAGAATTTTTAGGAGAGATCAATCTCCTTTATCTTTTGGTCTGCTTATTGTTGGTTAGAAAAGTTCCAGCAAGGTCTAGATTTGGCACTAGTCAAAGAGCTCATTTCCAGACTTTTCTTTAAGCCCGTATTTGCTTCTTTAGGCAACAATCTAAATCCCACTTTAAGTCACATCTTGCACTTTACCAAGAGACCCACCAACTATATCAAATACAGGAGTGCTTTTGTCGCCAAACGTGGCGCCATTTTGAGCACAGATGGATTTGCTTGAACTTTCTGGTGAAGATAGGCTTTGTTTGGCGAAGTTTTTTCCTTACCCACCGTAGTTAATGGAGATTTATGTGAAAAAAAAAAAAGAAAAAAGAATATTAAGTATAAAAAAGTAAAAAAAAATTGTTTTGTAGTTTTTTTTTTTTAATTTGAATAATAATAAAAAGTGAATAATATGATATAAAAAGTAAAAAAAGTTAAAATGTTTTGATGTTGATTTTTTTGAAAAATGATCATAAACAGTAACAAATGACTTTTATCAAGAATAGCTCACGGATTCAGCTGACATTGCAAATTAAGTAGTGGATTGGAATATTGCATATTAGGTTATAGATTTAGAGGTAAGCGTAATTTTCCTAAAAATAATTAAGTGAATATTATTTGTCAACAGACTTAAGCAGGTAAGCGTCTTTAATCCAATATTGCATATGTAGCATCACAATAGCCACAGGAGTGACGTTGGTGCCCCTAATTATCAAAGCAAGGGACTCCTTTTTGGTGAAAATAAACTTCTCATCTTAGACTGTTTAGTCATTAGATTAACTCTTTAAAAGAAAAAAAATAATAATAATAAATTTTACTGATACATGATTTCAACTAAACATAAAAATCTACTAAATAACATTACTTCATTAAAACCTCTGCTAAATACTATTTTAAATGAAAATAAATAATAAATTATAAAACCGAGATTGGAACTCATAATTTCAGCTCTATACCGTGTCAAATTAACATTTATTCCAAAAAATTACACAGAAAGAAATTAATAAATTTAATAATTTAACAGGAAGCTTCTAACACCATGTATCCAATCTAAGGTATTTATGTTATAAGTCAGACCAAGCTGTGCAATCGTGGTTCAGCAGTAAGAATTTTTACAAGAGAAAGGAGCACACAACATATTAAAAAAAAAAAAAAAAAAAAGTAGATAGAAAATATGAACATGTGTGATAAACGATCATGCCACTGCCGCCTCTGTGCTCAATGGATTAGGAGACCCGTCTTTATCCTTGAGCTCCTCTTCGCGATTGAAGCAGCAATGGCCTCTAATTAAACATACTCCTGCAGCCTGCCTATGTACCTGTATATATAATATTATCACAAAACTCAAAACTGATCAAAGCATCGCCCCAATACAACTAGTTGGCTCCACCAGTCCACTCACAAATCCACCCCAGTAATCTGGTGGCTTGGCAATCAAATCCTCCAACTCCGAATAGAATTTAGAGTCATTCAGAGCCAACTCTTCGTCGATAATGGAGTTGTCCGCCAGCAGTTTCTCCGACATGACATGGTAAACAGACGGCATGTCTGGGCTAGTGCCGACTTCAGGCATCACATTGACCTTCCGATCCTGCAGAGGACTGCACAGCACGTCGTCCATGGGAGCTGGAAAGGGTGTTTGTATCGGGCGGATATCCGCCGCCTCTTGCAAGATTTCAGAGAGATCGGATAGGTTGATTGTCATCTCTCCGTGAGGTAATTGGCTTCTGCCATTCACAGTGTTGGTGGTGTCAATGGCCTCATGAGGCAATCTACGTCTCTTGCCATACTCAAACCCATCAAGCTCTCTCTTTTGCTTTCTCTTCTGGATTAATTGCTGCACACAGCTGGGGCTTTTGACGACTTTGGTGAGGAAAAGAAGCATCTGTTGATGCCGACATTCTGCGCCTCGAATGCGATCTTCGACGGCAGTCATCTGATTCTGTGAGTCCTCTTGCTGCTGTCTCAGCTTCAGGATTTCCACTTTCAACACATTGTGATCCTTCTTCAGACTCTCAAGCTCTGCCTCCAACCCGGCCGGTTTTGTCAAATTGACACTCACCACTCCTTGCTGCTGCTTGCTGAACCGGCTTCTCCTCTTGATGTTCTTCAGCAAATGCTTCTTCCCTCTCTGAAACCCTTCGTTTGCAAACTTCCATTTATCCGTGTCAATCTTCTTGAAACCCTTCACCCATTTCACACCACCAAAACCCCATCAACATTAACACAACAAAGAGCAAACTTGTAAGCACAGTAAACTTCAAAATTTCTAGCAAGGAACCAATGACACAATCTTTCAAGCCTACGCAAAGAAATATAAAAACTTTAAAGCAATTTTACCACGTATTCCAATAAGAAAACCATTCAATGGTTAGAATATACATTACAAATTATCAAATTAAAATTCCATTTAACATTATTTCAAGGTTTAAAAGCCCAGAATAAATGGTGATTTAACACCAACCAACCGACTTCAAAAGTTCAGCAAGGACAACCATTACAGAAACCAACAAACCCTGTTGAAATCGTTTCATTAAAGAAGAAACAAAATCAAAACTTGGTTTTAGAAAACATTACTCACATAAGTATTGAGCTGTCGAATGAAGCTGGAGAAGTTCCTGTGCTTGAAATACTGAGGAAGCAGCTCTTGAGCGAACACATGCTCGTCCCACACCGTGAAGCTGTCCCGGGTCTCACTCCACGACACCACTCTATCGGTCTCCGGGTCCTCAACCATCTCGAATATCTTCTTCAGAAACGGCGGCGGACCCGGCTCTTGCAGCCCCTCCATCGGCTTCGGCACCGCCTCCGAAGACGACGAAGACGAAGGTCCATTCCCACCACCGCCACCGCCACCAGAACCATTTCCAATCTCTTCAGCACCCACTTCATCCTCTTCTTCTTCTTTTATATGTGCCACCTGGATGGCCTCAACGGTGTCATTTGATTCACAGGCCTGGTTTCTCGGTGCGGTGGATGAAGATGAAGAAGAGGACCTACCATCAAACGGCGCCGTTCTTTCTTCCTCTTCCTCCTCTTCTTCTTCTACTACTTCTACTTTTACTGTGACTTGTTCTTTCATTGGCTTCTTCCCACCCTCACCTTCGCTTTCAGTGACCATTATCATCAGTCTGCCAAAAATGGCGCTCGCTCTGTGAGAGAGAGAGAGAGAGATTGTTTTTACAGTGACAGAGAGCGACCGATTTGTCAGAAAGGCGAGAGAGTGCTGCCTCTTGGCGTATGAGTCTATTTTGAGGAAGTGGGTGGATCGCCACGTTTCACTGCTTTTGAAGTTTTTGCCATTTGTAGCTATTATGTGGACCGGACCTCCTGTCCCCACCTAATCCGAGCCCCTCAACTTTCTAGAAACTTCTAAATGACCCCTCTTTCTTTTCTTTATTATATTTGTGCAGCGCCAGGATCTCCAAGCAAAAATAGGGGACTGTCTAACCATGGCCCAAGGCCATGGGGACCCATCTATTCTCGTAAAGGCCTTTAATCTCGTGATGGAATCGTACCCGTTGGATTTTTTTACTTTCCTTTCTGATTGTTTACAAGCGTTGTGCATAGACTACGAGGTATGAATTTGTTCCTAGGGTTTTGATTTACGTAATTTATTTCCTGACATTACTCACATTTATATTTGTGATAAATCAAATATTTCACTAAAAGAAAATTATTTATTATATAACATCTACATTATTTTGCCATATTTATTCTCGTCTTGTGATGAAAAAGTAGTTAAATCATCGATTATTTTAAATTTTATAAAAAATAGTATATTTAATTATTTAATTAATATATTAATACCTTTTAATTAAGAGTTCAAATTCTCTCTTAATAAATAAGATTTAGCAAGTAAAATATTTAATAAAAATAATAAGTAAATTGTAGTTTTTTAAATTTTAATTTAATAAAAAATTGATAAATTTAATCATTTAAATAATACTTTAACAAAATTTAAATTCCACTCAAGTTTTCAATTAGTGTCAATGTGCAAAGGTTAAGAAAGTCGCCGTTACAAAAAATTTGGTCATTAGTGACAAAACTTTATATCACATAATTAAATTTATTAGAATTAATAAAAAAAAATATAATACTAAAAAATTAAATAAAATTGGTTAAAATTATCATATAAGCTTTATAAAATTATTCTGAGATAAAAATATAATATATAAATTACTTTTATTATATACTTTATCATTAGGTTAAGAAATACTAAGAGAGATCTTAGTTTTAATTAAAATTAAATTTGTTAAAATTAAGATATGTGTTTTTTTTTTTTTTTTTTTAATGTCATGAGATACGTGTTCCAATTCCCATTAAAAACAACTTAATTGTCTTTAATGATGACGATCGACCGTGAACTTGAGCGGTTGCGGCGCCGGCAATAATTAATCGCCATTGCGCGGAACGACGCCTGGCGTTCAACTTCATTCTTTTGATTTTATCTCCACGGAAGCAAGTAAGGATTTGAAGCGTTGGATCTTCTCGTGACAATTTGGAACGGTCAAGATGATGCGGTTACTCGGTCTCGGGCTTTTGTCGGTTCCTCATCTGCATGGACGCCACGCGTCATGCTTAAATCCATCCAAGCGTTCGACTGCCCTTTGCAAGTAATGCTTGGCGCCCAAGGAAAAAATCCGGGGGAAATCCGGAGTTGCTGACATCAGCCCATTTATTATTAAAAAAAAAAAAACAAAATGGAGACTAAAAAAATATGCTAGGCCGGTTCCTTCTCTTTTTCTCCAGCCGCTTCTCTCCCTTTCTCCGTCATCAACCGGTTCTCTCCCTCACTCCCTCTCTCTCTCTCTCTCTCTCTCCCTCTTTCTTTCTTTCTTTCTTTCTCAGACGCATCTCTCCATCTCTCCCTCTCGCTCTCTCTCCAGTGCTCTGAGCACTATTATCTGGTGACGGTGACGACGAAGACGCACGCCGGCGGGGTTGTCTCCGGTGGGGGTTTTCTTGCTCAGCAAACGCCGGCGATTTGACTCCGGCTCCAGCGCTCTCAACAGATCCGGCGGTTGGGCTCCGACAACGGCGGTTTGGTTCCTGCCAGGTGAGACCAACTTCAACTTCAACGGCGGTGACCAATCACCACCGCCGACAAGCGGAGGCGTCAAATGCGAATATTTGAATGTGATACATTCGACACATTGCTGCGGTTGCAGCTGATCTATTCTAAGTTTGCAAGACAATTTTCCGTAGCCTCTACGAGATGGTAATAATGAGCACAAAAAGATAGTTTTTTTAAAAGGCTTTTACTGGGTGGCGGGGCATAAAATGCATGTACTAGTCTTTAAGCAATATCGTAATCATCCAACCAGCCATTCACAGTCGATAATAAATCTTGATTCCTATCAGTTAGCTGAGGCAGAGTTCTGGTTGTTTAGATAGAGAATAAAATTTTCTTGACATGAATGAGAGGACAATTCCCCTGTTTTCAACTCCAATGGGAGTAGTAATCTTTGAAAGGAAACTCTTACACTTTGATAATATTAATTTTCAGAGCATTAGCAGGACAGAGTTATTGAACTGAAATATTTCCACGTTTTTTGCCAACATAGTCTTTCGGCTAACCTTTTTCTGTAGCCCGTTAAACCATTTTTATTCCTCTGGAAGTTATATGTGAAAGACATAGTTGTTGCTTTTTCTTGTTTCTTGGTATTATATATATACTTCTCCACATATTGTGGCATCTTATGCTATTCCATGTTGGTCTTGATGACTCTTTCATCAAAAGTTTATTGGTATTACGTTTAAATGATTTAAGAAAACATGTCTTTCTGTTGGAAAGAAATGCTTAATTTTAATGTACTTAAAGGCATTGTGTGATGATAGTTACAAGTATGTGTTATCTTTAGAGTATAAGATACAACTAGCTAGTTACTTATAGTGTGATTCGAAGGAGGCAGAGCATTTTTCATATTGACCTTGTGATATGTATAACCATTAAATTTTTTAGGGATGTAATAACTGGCATCCAGGTGCTTATACATGGGTGTGTTTCTTTGGAGGATATGGAAGCAGAAAATTTGGAGGATTGTTTGTATAAGAATTTCAAACAACCCCAGGCTAGCTAAAAGATATTAGAATTTCAATAGAAAATTTGGAGGATTGTTTGTATATTTACTATCATGATACCAAAGAATGAGATTTTCTTTTTCTTTTTATTTAGAGCTACCTATTAGCTAATGATCCCTTGAAGCATTACATTATTCTGGTTATTATAAAGAGGCTCTTGGTTAAATCCATAATCTGTTGTTTGAAACAGTTTATCATGATTATGCTATTTATTGATTAATTCTTGACAGTGGGACTGGCAAAACTTCTATTCATCCCCATGGAAGCAAAAGTTGCAAAGCCCAAGTTGATTGTTATATGTTCTAGTTACATATGAAATTCATTTGTGAGATTGTTAGCTTTATGTCATTAATTCTAATGTTTCTTACAAAATTTCTAATCTAATTTAAATTTCGTCTTTAGGAATCAATTTCTGAAATTAAGGATGCTATGGTTTCCTAATCTTCCCTCACAAAAGAAGAAGTACCTAATATTTATTTTTTGCTGAACCAAATACAGAGAACCAATACAACATCATCTTAATTGAGATTTCTTTTTTCATTTTCATTTTTGTCTTTAAAGATGAATCTCATAGAAGTTGTATATTCATTGCTATCCTCTAAAGTATATGGAAGCAGAAAATTACATTGTTTATTGTGCCTAATTTTCTCTTCTTTAATACGAGCAGTGGAACTTGGAAGTCCTTAATAAGATAATGGATGCTGACGAGATATCGCAACGAGCATAATTGGGGAATGACAGTCCAGAGGAGAGACACTTGAAGAAACAAAGGTATATGGAACTCCAACAAGTTCTAAATAAGGCGTTCATTGAAGATAAGTAGGAGTTTGATAGGGGGGGAGCTGGCATAGACTCTCACATAAGATGCCTTAATGTACAGAATCAGATTGAGGGAACCCATTTTTTCTATTTGCGTCTAGTTTTTTTTTTTTTTTTGGGTACAGCAGAAAACAACAAACAACAGAGGAACCGAAAAAACTGAACAATAACAAATTAAGAAAGCGATAGAGACCGGAGGATCCTTTCCACTAGTAATTAGGAACCGAGAGAGAAGGAAAGGCGTAACCGGGAATGCAGGTAGAGAATTTTCTAGCTGTGGCATAACGTGCCGCATAATCGGCGTAGAAGGGTGACCTTAGTTTTCCAAAAGGAAGATGCTATGATAGAGTCAATAGTATTTGAGATAATAGAGGAAATTTGCCAATTTTGAGAAATGCTGGGCTGCTGAGAAGCCAGAATAACTTGTGAATCACCTTCCAAAAAAATTTACCATGATAGAGCGAAGCCACTAAAGATACTGCCAATTAAATTGGAAGGGTTTCTCCATAAATAGGCAAACAGGTCAAACTGACTTGAGAAATCATCTGAAGAATAGAGCACTGCTACTTGAACAGAAAAAGTATCTCTAAATCAAAATTTATTTTGAACCAATCATAGGAGGAGGGATCCATGATTCTTCTATGAAAGAAGATTGATTTTTCCATGCATGAAAATGCTCCAAAGCACTTTTGTTGATATGGGCAGAAATAGTACGAGCAGCAACATTTTTGCCATCATGAAAGGCTTTAATTCGGTAGGACCATAAGAGATCACACTCTACTCTACTGAAGCAAAACTTTGGAATTTATGATGCTCAGCAGCTGGGATGGCTAGAGACAAACTAGGAGAGAGAATCACATTTATCCAATCAACCAAACTAGGAGAGCCAATCACATGATTCACATTTATCGGATCAACCATATTTGAAAAATGATATAGTAGAGAATCCAAGGCATTTCGCATAAAGGACAATAGTTGGAGGAGTTGTACGTGAAAAATATCGCATTCAATCTAGGGGCGGACCCACCTTATCTCCTTTTATCTTTTACTTTTAGTCTGGCTTTGGACCCGGGGCGGACCCACGTTGCAAGGTAAGGGGGCCGTCTGGCAAGCTATAATTTTTTTTTTTTTTTGAGCTTCTTCTAACTATGGCAGTTTTATACTTTTATATGAAGGTCCCTGACTCCCTGCAAAGTTTTGTGTTTGGCCCACCCAACAATTTTTGTAAGGCAAAGTCAGCAGGCTTTAGAAACAAAACAAGATTTCATCTCTCAAATTTGAAGCTATCTCGGTATTCAATGCCCCTATGCATCAAAAACTGTGCTTCTGATGATTCGACAATAATGCAGTAAGATAGTAAGATTGGCTTGAATTTGTCTATAAAATAGGAAAAAAAAGAAAGAAAGTAAAGTCCAGTTAACTTATCAAACTATCACTCATAATGATAATTTACCCTCTAAATTATTAATTGCGATAATTTATCCTCCAAACTACTAAAACAATGACAATATACCCTCCAATACTAGCAAAATGACAAAATTACTCTTACACAATTTTTAATAAGACAAAAATATCCTTAAAATTTTGAAGAAAAAAAAATAAATTTTAGTATTTTTGTTTTTATTTTAGTAAGGGTAATTTCATCATTTTGTTAAAATTAGGGGTACATTGCCATTGTTTTGGTAGTTTGGGGGGTAAATTGTCACAATTGATAATTTATGGGGTAGATTATCACTAGGGTGGTAGTTTAAGGGAGTTAAAGTGGACTTCACCAAAAAAAAAAAATTGATGAGGCATGCTTTTGCTCAATCCGATTATAATGCAGTAAGATTGACTTGAAGTTGTTCATAAAAAATAAAAATAACAAAATATAATTTCACTATAACTAACTAGATATTATTCAGTTGATTTGAAATGAAGAGGATTCTGTTTTGACGAGGCCAAGGTGCTCCGTCACCATGCTTTAATGTGTTTTTTAAAATCTACTTTTAGCTAAAATTTAATTAAATTTTATAAGGGGAAAATGCCTTTTATTTTTGTGAAGTTTCATCATATTTGTAATTTGGACTCTAATGTTTAAAAATTAGCAATATACTTCAACAAAGTATCAAAAATTTGCAATGTGACCCATTTATTACCCATTTCCGTTTAGTTTGACTGAAAATTTTACGCGTATGGCGCATGTGCATTTTTGCTTTTACTTTCCAAAATTGTCTCATTTTTTTATTTTGGCAGAATTTCAAAAATACTCCCAATAAAAAAAATAAAAAATAATAAAATTGGGGCGAACGTTTTGCTTTTTTTTTTTTGGGTTATTTATTTTTATTCTTTTTCAAAATATAAGGATACTTACGTATTTTCAATAATTTTCATTAAAGAAAACAAAAATTATTGACTGATTGGTCACATTACGTATGTTTAATACTATGTTAGGGTATATTGCCAATTTTTAAACATTAGATAGAAAATTGCAAATATGGTAAAACTTTAGGAGGTAAAGTACATCCTCACCTTTATAGGTTTGTAAATTTGTGGAGTGCTTTTGGGAATAAAAAAATGAATGAAAATATAATATAGTAAAATTTAGATCGCATAGGTGATAGTTAAATTATAAAAAGTAAAGAATAGAGAGTATGCTCTTATCATGCAAGCTTCTTATGGGGAGAAACTAGAAAGTTTTATTTTCAAGCAGGTGAACCTCGGAAGTTGCTCTTTTCTTGTTTGGTGCCAACAATTTTAACAAAATGTTACAGATTCCTACTTTCCTACAATAAATTATGTTTCAACTTTCAAGATGCCATAGTATGCAACATAAATACAATAAATAATTTGTTGTCTTTAGTTTCGTGGTAATTAGAAAATGCCAGCACTCAGCAGGGTCTAGATTTGTCACTAGTCAAGAGCTCATTTCCACACGCTCTAAAACCAGCTTTAAGCTCTATTTTTTTTTGTTTTTTTAATTGAATGAGGGAAAAAGGTTACAAGAGAGGGTCATTTTCATTCATGGTTCGAATGGAAGAGAGAATAGGAGACTCTGTGGGAATACTTTCAAAAACATGATTGAAAGCAGCTCATTTAACTAAAACATGTGCCCTAAAGTTAAAACATCGAGAGATTTTTAAAGCACTCTAACTTTAAAAAGAAGATAAAGCTAAACTAATATTCGAAATATAATTAGCAAAAAACCAAGAATGAAAAATAGGCGGGTTGTTCACAGCCAATACCACAACCTTCCAAAGATAGACATCTAAGACTCAAAGAAACAGTTAAACAAACAGCGAAAAGAGCTGCAAAAGCATTACCATGCAAAACATCACCCTAAACCAACTTTAAGCTCTTATTTGCTTCTTAAAAAGGCAACAATCAAAAACTCATTTTGCTTGTATTGGGTTTTCTTGATTATGTTATTTGTTGTAACCTCTTTTGATTAGAAGTCAAAAATAAAATAAAACTCACTTTAAGTCACATCTCGCACCTGGACAAGAGATGTGGCGCGATTTTGAGCACCAGGGTCAGATGGATTTACAAGATCTTTCTAGTGAAGATAGTACTAAAAATAATCAACTAACTATTATTTGTCAAAAGACTTGAGCACCTCTAATCCAATCTAAGGTAGGTATATCAACTCTAGTATATATATATATATATAAAAGGGCACGTGTCGCTGAAATGATCGAAGAAATATTACATCACAAACCAGACTTGGATTTTCACAACACGTACAGTAGACGATTACATAAAACCCACCAAACCAACCGTTATTTACAATAAATCAGACCCTGACAATAGCCGATTCACCCCTTTTAGTTTTATGTTTTGCTCTTGTTTTTTTTTTTGTTTCCTGTAACTTTCTTAAAATAATAATAATTAGACTATAAAATGTAAAAATTTTTAGGTAAATATTAAAGAATAGAGAGGAGAAAGTGTATTTTTCAAGCAGATTGAACCTCGGAAGTTGCTAACGCGCACAAGCTGTTTCCTTGTTTGGTGACAACAATTTCAACAAAATGTTACAAATTCCTACAACACACAAATACAATAAAATAATTTGTTGTCTTTAGTTTCGGACGCTCCAGTTGGTTAGAAAGTGGTAGCAGGGTCTAGATTTCTCACTAGTCAACAGCTAGCTCATTCCCATTTCCACTCTCTAAAACCAACTTTAAGTCACATCTCTCTCGCACCTTCCTGCTGGTATTGGGTTTATAGTATTATTATGTTATCTGTTGTATGACTCTACCTTTTGATTCGTTTCTGTTAAAAAAAATAATAAAACCCACTTTAAGTCACATCTCGCACCTAGCTAGACAAGAGAACCACCAACCATATCAATAAATATATAGGAGTGCTTTAGATTTTGTTCATTAGTGTCTTTGTTTTGTTTTTAGAGGGTGCTCCAATATTCATGTCACTGAGAAAAAAGAAAAAAAAACAACAACAACAACAACATTCTTTCGTTTACTAAATGGATTAATGAGGTTTTCATATTTGTTTAGTGAATTGAACTTTTTTTATTTTGTTTACAAAAGCCGATTTTTACAAGATAGATAAAGGAGCACACAACATTATAAAAGACGAAAAAGAAAATTGAAGTAGATCGATAGGAGACCCCTCGATATCTCCACACGATTGAAAGAGGAAAAGAGCCATGGCCTGTAATACAATTCCAGTTGGCTCAATAATCAGGTGGGCTGGCAATCAAATCCTCCAACTCGGAATAGAATTTAGAGTCATCAACACCAAACTCTTGGTCGATAATGGAGTGATCCGCCAGCAGCTTGTCCGACATGACATGGTAAACAGAAGGGTTGTTGTCTTCAGGCGCCGTAACATTGAGCTGAAGTGGAGTGTCGTCCATGGGAGCTGGGAAGGGTGTTGGCAAGATTTCAGAGTGATTGATTGTCATGTCTCCCTGGGGAAATTGGTTTCTGCTGCCATTCACACTTTTGCTGGCCGCCTCACGAGGCATTAATCTACGACGTCTCTTGCCAAAGCACTCAACCGCTCTCTTTTGCTTTCTCTTCTGGATTAAATATTGCTGCATACAGATGGGGCTTTTGGCGACTAATTTGGTGAGGAAAAGAAGCATCTTTTGTTGCCTACACTCTGCGCCTCGAATGCGATCTTCCACGGCACTCATCTGGTTCTTTGACTCCTCTTGCTGCTGTCTCAGCTTCAGGATTTCTACATTCAACACATTGTGATCCTTCTTCAGACTCTCAAGCTCACTCTCCAACCCGCCCGGTTTCGCCAAATTGACACCGGTTATTATCACTTCTTGCTGCTGCTTGCTCAACCGGCTTCTCCTCTTGATGTTCTTCAGCAAATGCATCTTCCCTCTCCGAAACCCTTCGTTTGCAAACTTCCATTTATGCGTGTCAATCTTCTTGAAACCCTTCAGTACCCATTTCACACCACCAAAACCCCATCATCAACAACACAACAACCAAACTTGTAAGCACATGCAGTAAACTTCAAAATTTCTATATGTTAAATAATTAATGTTAGATTCTTCCAACAAATTAAAGGGTAAGCAAAAAAGGTCTATTTCATTGAAGATTTCATTATACACTTTGTAATTTTATTTTAATAGCAACCGACCTTAAAAGCTCAACAAGCTAGGACGGATGGATGGATCCGGATTGTATGCGGTAGTTTTCACCGCCGCAAACTACACAGACACAATAAATAAAAGAGACCCACTTGTGACGTTTTAGACTGACACCATCTACGCGGTACCGTATATGTAGAAGGCTAGAAGCCGTATCAACCATTACACAAAACAACAAACCCTTTTGAAATCTTTTCATTAAATTAATAAAAAAAACACTTGGGTTTTTAGAAAACATTACTCACGTAAGTGTTGAGCTGTCGAATGAAGCTGGAGAAGTTCTTGTGCTTGAAATACTGAGGAAGCAGCTCTTGAGCGAACACATGCTCGTCCCACACCGTGAAGCTGTCCTGGGTCTCACTCCACGACACCACTCTATCGGTCTCCGGGTCCTCCACCATCTCGAATGTCTTCTTCAGAAACGGAGGCGGACCCGGCTCTTGCAGCCCCTCCATCGGCTCCGGCTCCGGCACCGCCTCCGACGACGACGAAGACCAAGGTCCATTCCCACCAGAACCATTTCCAATCTCTTCAACACCCACTAATTCCTCCTCCTCTTCTTCTTCTTCTTCTTCTTCTTTTATATGGACCACCTGGATGACCTCAACGGTATCGTTTGATTCAAAGGCCTGGTTTCTCAGGGCAGTGGTTGAAGATGAACAAGAGGACCCACCATCAAACAGAGCCGTTCTTTCTTCTTCTTCTTCCTCCTCTGCTTCTTCTTCTTCTATTTCTTTTACTTCTACTTTTACTGTGACTTGTTCTTTCATTGGCTTCTTCCCACCCCCACCTTCACTTTCAGCGACCATTATTATCAGTCCTCGCTGAGAGAGAGATTGAGTTTATTTATACACGCTTAACAGTCACACAGAGCGATCGATTTGTCAGAAATAATTGCAGAGAGAGAGAGAGAGAGAGAGAGAGAGAGAGAGTACTGCTACCTCTGGGTCTGGGGTGTGTAAATTAACAGTGTGAGTCTATTTTGAGGAAGTGCTGCATCGCCACGTTTCACTGCTTTTGAAGTTTTTGCCATTTGTAGGCTGTAGCTATTATGTGGACCAGAGACCTCCTGTCCCCACCTAATCCGAGCCCCTCAACTTTCTGGAAACTTCTAAATGGCCCCTAATTCTTTATTATATTTGTTCAGAGCCGGGATCTTGAAGCAAAAATAGGACAGTCCAGCTTTCACCATGGTGACCAATCTAAAGCATTTCAGAGTGGGACCCGGTTAACCATTTTTTTTTTTTTAATTTATTTCCTATTCCATTACCAAGGTCGAGAACCAGTAAGAACATTCCATGTAAACTATTTAACTCTTTAAATAAAAGTTAAATTTTAAAAAATATATTAAATAATTACTTTTAAAATAAATTAAATATTAAATTTACTATTTCTTCTTTTATTTTAGTACAATATTATTATTGTTCTTAATTTTTAATATATAAACTTAAAAAATTAAATAATTTTTACTTGTTTTAAAAGTCTTATTGATTAAAGTTAAATTAAAAATAAAGTAGAAAGTTTGTAAGAGCACTCATACAAGCATCATCAAAATCATTTTTCGGTTATTTTAGTAAGGCAATTTAATGAAAATGGCTTAAATTTTCACTTTTCAAACTTACCATTTTAACCAAAATAAAATTGTGAGTGAACAGTTTACTCACCTATTAATTAAACAAATAATTTATCTCTCTCCCATTTTTACTTTTCGTTTCTCTCTCTTTTCTTTTTTTTTTTTTTTTTCCCTTTTCCTTTTCTCTATAGGCCTTTCTCCATTATCTTTTTCTTCTCTCACCCATTCAGTGTTTAGCGCCATTTCTCTCCACCATTTCGCCCCCACAAGCCACTTCCCCCACAATCTGGGTGATTTGTGGGGGCGAAATGGTATTGGGACACGTTCACTCTAACAAATCCTAACAAGGACATTGTGGATTTGGGGGCGATTTGGTTTGGGATACATTCACTCTCTCCCATGTGCATCTCACATGTTATGAAAAAAAATGGCACATGTCGTAAAAATACTCCTACCAACCTCATCAAAATAGTAATTTTGGTTTAGTGAATGAACAATACTCACTAAAGATAGTGAACGTTATTATCTTTCTATATAAGTATTGGGTTGTCCTTTTTAATGGACTCTTTGTTTGTTTGTTTTTTTGTTGATGAAAAAAAACTATACCTTGTAGGAAAAATATCTTATATAGATGACATTGAATTCAAACTTATCTTACTTTTATTTTGTTGTAAATAGGAGTGCATTACTAATATACAAAACCTTGCAAGGCTTTTTTTAGAGCAAGAATTAATTATTCGGTTAAGAGCTACATTGGTTGATGGACGTGGAGGACCTCGTCAAAGATTAAACATTACAACTGTTCAAGAGCCACCAAACGAAGATGAATCAATTTCCACAACCTAGGGATTCGTAGCTTTGTCTACTCCTTTCACCAACTAAATTGCAAAGTGATGTATTTTGAAACAAATTTTAGTATCAAGTAGTCATGTAAGATGAAGATAAATAAATGCATTTTTTTTAAATGAAACTCTTGATAAAAACAACTTGTGCTAATTAATTGTAGTAGCTAATAGTTTGATAGGATCAAGTTAGTTGCGTGCTTGGATGGTGACATGCTTTTGGTAGTATTTATGTACAAGTTATTAGGACCGTTGAAAGGAAAATGTAAAAGTAAATAGTCTATTATGGTGATAAATCATACATGCATGCTTTTAATGTTTTGCTATTCATGGCAATATGATTTATTATGAACTTTATAACTTTTCGAGGTATATGATACATTATAATAAAGAAATATTGAACATGAATGTGATATCCTTTCATTTGAAATAACATGTGTGCTATGTAAATTAACTCTTTGTTATTTTTTGGTATATCATATTTACTTAATTTATAGTTTTACTTTATTTGTTTAGAAAATTCAATCCAATAAACATTTTTCAATAATTTAGATATTAAATATATTTTCTAATATAATATATACATATCAATTATAATAGTAACAATTATAGTAATACATAACACAGAGAACCAAGCACGTGTATTGCACGTGCCATCCACACTAGTATTGCTAAAAAACTTTGAGCAAAAAATTATTTTTTGATTTTATGAATAAAAAGCTTATTTACAAAAGTGAAGAGAAGCTTTTTGGAAGGAAAATTATTTTTGGTTAACTCGACAACATGCCACATTTTTAATACATAGCATTTTCAAGCGTTTCAATGCTTAAAAATGACATAAATTACGTAATTTGAGAATCTACAATTTTTAAAAAATTGTAGGAATCCTGATATGTTACAACACGCTAGAGAATATGTAGAGGTGCATGTACTACTTAGTTTACCCAGGCAACCTAATTCATTCCAAAGTGAAGCACAAGTTCGACAATTACAGGAAGAGAAGAGTTTCCAAAGTATTTCTATGCCGTGGCAGCATCAAAAAGAGTGACAAGGCCATAGGCCCTGCATATTACACTAGTGTGGCCCATCTTGTTTGAGTTATAATCAAATATTGCCTGCCAAGATCACTGCAACGAATTGGTTTGACAAGTTACTCTAAGGCAGATGAAGCTTCCTTTGCACCCTTTTTCCCTTTTTGCATAATGTTTTGGGTAAGTGAGGAAGCTTCGTTGTTCATCTGCGAGTGCAATAGCAACCCAGTTTGACACCAATGATCGAACCTCTCTAACCAGTTGGATGGATTTAAAGACATAGGAGTAATTGCAACCTGAAGTGCCAAAGGGAACCATAGAATCAGCAATCAAGGACAAGAGATTCACAAGAAGACGATAAACAAAGAGGTTGCAACTCACAAATCCATCTTCAAGTGCTCTGTAATCAAGATCCTCATCCACATGTTCCTGCTCCTTTTCTACGAACTGCAAACATAAATATAATCACTGCTCATAAAAACTGGTCTTTGAAACAATTGAATTAAGTAGGATAGTGCAGCAATGTAAAGGAAGTGAGTTCCACAACAAATATTACCCAGGGGTTCATTTGATAAAACTTTTTGGTTCTGATGTGACGTAAACATGAAAATAGTTTTAAGTATTTTGTTAATGTTTTTTGTTTGGAGTTGTTTGTTAATACTTTTGAATTTTTTTTTTTGCTAAAAAAGTATTACCAAATGAGCCCCTCTTTTTCAGAAATCGTTATCAAACGAGGTCACAATTTACTTTTTCCTCTCCTCCCTGCCATCCCAAAACATAGATAACGAGTAAAGAGATTTGGCTGCTACTGCAAAGTCATGTCGTTAATTTGTACCTCTAAGCGGAAGTATTTCTTCACAGTTTTTTGGGAATTGCATTTTCCTGCTACTCCAACTGATTCAATCTCCACATTCTTCCGATGTGAGTTCAAACGACGTGCTGCACCCTAAGAATTTCGGAGGATATGCCTTTTCAGAATGACAACATAAATATACCCAAAAATTAAAACTATTGTAGCATTATGGTATCAAACACGAAGAACTCACAGCAGCAGAGGCATCTCGGCTGAGCTGTGCCAGCTTCATACCAAGGCTTTGCTGATTGGACATGAAATGGCCAGCAGAGGGATGTCTGTTTGCTGACACAGCTTGCCAGCTTAGAGAGGACCTCCATAGACTCTGCCTGGTCACCTTGAAGCCCTGTCAAACAAAAGTATAGCCCAGATAAATAAACCATATAATTGCAACTAGAAAGCACTCGAATATCACCCGAGCAAATGTGATGACTCATTGAAATGCTTGTGAGACAAAAATGGAATGACTTCAGCCCACTGAACATCCCGGCACTCTAAAATTCCACAGACATGTGACCCATCTAAGAACAGGAGGTCCTTGGCCAGGGCAATATAAGCCTAAATATTTGTACAAAAACATTCACAAGACTGCAAATAAGCTTCCATTTTTGTTTTATTTAATCATCCTTTATCAATTTTATCCTGACCTGGCGCCTAAGCCTAATCTCACATAATGCTTTGAATCCGTATTCCTCAGTTACGTATTAAGAATAAAACAAGAAGAGAAACGTAAGCATAAACTCTCATCATACTTAAGATCATGACGTTGGCTCTCTTTAAAGGGTATCAATATCACTTGCTACATACGCCTATTTTGGACATCTACTTCATTGATCTATCTAAATATGACTTCGATTATATTTCCAAAAGGGAGCTTGACTAACAATACAATCTCAAGAGTTGAAGGAAAGCGAAATGTGCCATGGAAAGTTTGCAAAATTTTTTAACTTCTTCCATTGACCACTGACCATCTGCATCTGCCCAAATTACAATACTTGCACACAATCCAAAAACATAGCAGCACAAGAAGCAAACCTTGTTTGTCAAAGGACAACTGGGAATCTCAATATTCAGCAAGAAACTTTTTGGGAAAGTTCCTTTCTCAATATCTCTTACGGTCGCATGTATTAATGGCAAACAAACAACGACTGCATCCTTCAAATCACTCTCACAGCTCACCTCCTTCTTCCTGAAAGAGACTTTGACATATAATATACTCGATAGATACCCATTAAAGTGCGCAGGGAGGGGAAGAAATGCCAAAAAAAAAGCAGCGGAACCAATAAGAAACAAGAGCCAGAAAACACAATCACCAGTTCAATGATATACAAAGAGATGGTACACCACAAATCAGTGCCTCTCTAGCTCCAGCAACAGCCCCAGAGTAGAACCTAAGTCATGGGAACTCAACAAACATCAGCGCTCAAAGCAATAAAATGCGATATATATAGCAAACCCATAGCATCAAAACTGTCAGCTGAATTACTTTTCAGTGGCAAATCGAAACTTTGAAAAAACAAAAAACAAATAATTACTTACATGTTGTTACCACAACTTGATCCCTTGTTTACTCCACTAATGACCTGAAAATAAAAATACAGGATAGAAGGAATAATCGGTGCTCAAAATATAAACAAGCATCTCAAAAAGTACAGATTCTAAATGCATACCAAAACAGGCTTTGACCAAGAAAACAATGCCCCAGATAAAGCTAAAGATACACAATCAGCAGGGCTTCCTGATCATATGAAAATTAACAATCAAAGCACATTTCATTCTAATTCCAGTATAATACGATAATAGCTACAGCTCCTGAAAATTAACAAACAGTGCACAATGGTCAATGTGAGCCTTCGAATTACCAGAAACTTCAAAAGCAGTGGCACCACAGAGTTCAACGGAACACGCAGAAAGCGTCTCCCGAATCGTCACCGAGTGACCGGACACCGATCTATCCCTGCACCGAGCCAAATTCATATCACTAAACATGAGCATATTCGTTTCCTTTTATTTTGAATATGGCAGCAACTACTGAGGAAGCAGGAATATATAAGAAAAGGCAATGAAGTAAATTTCAGCTAATTTTGCTGGACTCTTTTGAGAAAAATAATATAAAAGGAAAAAAAATAAAATAAGAGTTGCGAGCTTTTCTTTTCGCACACTTTCTCAGCAACCAAACGGAGGGATCAAAGCGGAAAATAGAGAGGAAAATGGCTGTAAGAAACCGATGATTGGGAAGGCCGTGAATCACACTAAGCTAAAATCACATTACCAAACATGAGCTTCACATTATAGCTAAAAAAGATTAACTAGGTCTGCCGTAGAAAAAGAAAAGAAAATTTCATTTCGGAAGCTTCTTTTTTCCCACACTTTCTCGGCAACCAAACGAAGGGATAAACGTGGAAAATATAAAGAGGAAAAAAAGAAAAAGAAAAAGGAAATGGCTATGAGGAACCGACGATTGGGGAGCGCACACGTGGACGTCAAAGCGACCGTCCCGAACGAGAGCTTCGACGAGGAATGTGAGACCAGGAGACTCTACTCCTTCCCCGTTGGTCACCAACACCACCGGCTTCGCGCAATCGCTCTCCGTTTTCGACGCGTCAGCTTCGGTTGGCTTGTGGACTTTGTGGGACTGGCATTCTACGGCGTCGTTTTTTCTGGCGATCAGAACTTGCTGAAGATTGGAGATCAGAGTCGGAGGCATGAAGTTGTTCCCCACAGAGGTCGCCATTTGAGAAGATGGGAGAGTGCGTGAGATTTTGCTTCGCGGAGAATTATATATATAGTAGTGCGAGTACTAGGGTGTCCTACGTGGCAAGGTTCGGGGAAGATTGAGAGCAATTAGCTACTAATTTGAGGAGAGATTGCGACTTGCGAGAGAGTTTTAAGCGGGATTTACGGCGATTAGCTAGCAATTTGAATAGTTACCGCTCGTTTTAAGTGAAAAAGTGGTGAGTATAAACTTTGGGCAACTAATAACTGCGAATCTTCGTTCAGTTGGACCTTTAATTAAAGCTGGATAAAAGAAAATTAGGTAAAGTCTACTTAATCTCTTCAAATTATCATTCCAATAAGACAAAATTACCCTTAATGCTAGCAAAATGACAAAATTACCCTTATAAAAATTTTAATAAGACAAAAATACCCTTAAAATTTTGAAAAAAAATAAATAAATTTTAGTATTTTTGTTTTTATTTTAGTTAGGGTAATTTCGTCATTTTGTTAAAATTAGGGATACATTGTCATTGTTTCGGTAGTTTGAAGGGTAAATTGTCGCAACTAATAGTTTGTGTGGTAGTTTAAAGGGGTTAAGTAGACTTTACCCAAGAAAATTTTAACCTCCCAATTACATGCTAACATATATCAACAAATAGTAAAAAAGTTATAACTTTATAGTATTTTTCAACTTGACTATAATAGAGCGTTGTTATGGAGTAATGTTATATATCTATACCATATTTATATGGACAAAGTTTTCCTCCAAATTGGGTTGGAAGAATTTCTTTTAACCTACTCTATAAAAATGACACGTGTCCCTTTTTTTAATAATATGTAAGATTCACATAAGTTTTTACTAAAATTTATTCAAACTTTGTCCCTATTATTAAAAAAAACATGTGCATCTCACATGTTCAAGGGACACATGTCAATTTTATAGAATAGGTTAAAGAAAATTCCTCCAACCCAGTTTTGAGAAAAACTCTGTCCTATTTATATTAATAACAAATTCTTAGATTTAATTTCTTTCTTTTTTATTTTTCAACAAGAAATAATAATAATCATTTTTCATCACATCTTTTACCCATTTTGAATTTGTAGAACCTACATATGGATCCCACAAATTTAATGATAAATTTGTAAAAAGAATATGTGGAAAATGTGATGAAGAACAATATGTAATATAACTCCTTAAAAGTTTGGGTCTACATCTGTTCAAATCTTTTGGATTAGGGTTGGGACGGATCATAAACCTGCTAAACCTATATGACCATCGTCGCTATGCAAAATCTTGATAAAATGAAAAATTATGAATCAATTATAATATTTCACTACTCTTGATAATAGAGTTTTTAGGTACTATATGTAAAGTGAATATGATCATACGCAAACATTACGTGTCTTCAAATATAAATCAAACATATAAAATATCCAACCGAATCTAAACTTGTGCCTTAATTTAATCTAAACTTTTAGCAGCAAAGTTTTTTACTATGAGGCTAAAAAAAAGAAAAGAAAACCTCTAAAGCGAAGTTACATAGAGATTGGACCTTTCTTCATGGTTCAGATATTATAAAGGAATATGTTTGAAATACAATAACTTTTACTGTAATTTATTTACAAACTTACATTATAATTTATATTTTATAAAAATAAATGGTACTTGAACTGTTTTTTAATGGATGACATGATAATTACCGCATGGCCTATCACGTCACTAACATTACATAAATTATTAGATCAATTTACAACAAACTTTTAATAAAAATTACTAATTTTTTTTTTCTTTTTTTTTTTTGGAACTTCCAACTACACTCAATTATGAAATGGGAGGGATTTTGCAATACAAGGTCACATGAGAGCAGAACTCTCCATGTGTGAGTTGCTTGATATTGTAGTCAAAATCAATTTCGTACGAGCGTGGTCGGGACACCTAACCTAGCCATTCATGATACCCATTGATTTCGCTGTCACATTACTTTTAGATATGGGCCCCTGAACATTATAACACAGATTCCTGCGAAAATGGAGGGGTGTTAGGTCACTCTGATCACTATTACAAGAATAAGAAAGCAATGATTTTGTTTGCAACTCCATGTGGTGTTATTCCTTAACAAGGTTGAATGTTTTTTTTGGTTTTTTATTATAAATTTCTTACAAATTAATGTGAAACCGTATGTAGCACTTATCAAATTTATAAACTAACGTCATATTTGTCACTAAAATATGAACGGTAACATGACAATTCACGCCAAACATTTTCATAAACATACGAGTTTACAAAGAACTGTAAAAACTGCAATAGCCCAAGCTTTTTCCTTAGGTGATGATGCTAAAGTGAAGCCAAAGTTCAAATTCAGTGTTGTGGGTCATAATAGATATAGTATAAAGAAAGAAAAGTGAGGATAATCACAACTGTTTTAACATCATTAAGTTTGACTAGGAAGAAGAAGATCATGTAGATTGGAACAAAAATTCAAATAGCTCGAAGCATTTCAAACAAATTTGAAAATTGTTAAAAAAACTTTTTGACGTATCAATCACGAATCTTTTCCTCTAACCTTTATGTTTTGGACAATGATCATAGTTTTTTCCATGATAGTAACAGCACTACTCAAAATGCTCGACAAGGTCAGCAACTCGAAAGGAATGGCCATCCACTAAGCCCAGATTACGGCCCACATACACCACAGATAGTCCCACACCGAGCAAACTTCAAACACAACCTATGCCTTCGTCCAAACCAAAAGCGAGAGCCAAGCGCTACTACATAGAATATTCCATGAATTTCTATGATGCATAATCGTTTCACATGAATTGCAAGCACAGAAAAGCCTGATAGATGTATAATTCAGCTCAGTACTACAGACTACACGCCACAAATCATACTAAATTCGTTACCCAATTTGAAGGCAAATGGGTTTACCTTTTTTTTTTTTTTAGTAGTCTTCATCAGATCTAATACTTCGGCAACAATATTGGAATAGAATCATCTCAACCCTATACATAGTGCCACGCCATTTAGAATTTTTGAATGATGTCATTTCAAGTGAAATAAAGAAAATCATAATCCAATAGTACAAACTCGTAGACATTGTGATGCAAGACGACAAGCAATTGAAGAAAGTTTGAAGAGAGAAGAAGCTGAGAAGAGAAGAGAGGAAAAGAAGCACAAGAGAAGGGAGAAATCAGAAGAGGGAAGACGACAACAGTCGATATTTTCTGTATTTCATCAAAACTAATTATCAGAGTAGAATATTATGCTTAAATAGTCTAGGATTAAACCCTAACCCTAACTCTAGTGCTACTTGGGCTGACATCCCACTAAAATAACATAAAGCCCAAAATTTGAAAAATAAGATAACCGATGTAAAAAATAAATAACAAAAGTGCCCATAATAATATCTTTAGCTCTCAATCACCCAACCACAAGGTCATGGACTAGGTATCCTTTGATGTGGTCGGTGGTGGTTTGTGTCCCATCACATTGTCACAAAATAATGCACGGATATCATTTAGGGGTTCTGATTGTTGAAAGGATATGCATGACCAAACAAACACTCCGAAAATCATGTTCATAGAACAAATTGAGAAGATAATTATTCTTACCAAAAACTCCTATTAGTATATTATGCTTTAAAATATATAACTCCTATAAGTGTTTAGTCATCTAAGTTGACTGTTTTGAGAAGACTAGACTGGTGGTTGTCCACCTTCAACATCATGGATACTTCACTAACATAGTTGAGCACTACACTCTTACACACCTCATCCTGCATGACTAATACGCATGGATTTCAATATCTAAGCGTTGGATCTTCAATCTAACAACCTCATTAACTTACCCTAATTCAAAATTTACATTGAACCTATGGAAGTCCTTTTTTTAAAAAAAAAAAAATTAGAATATTCACCGAAGTAATAAATTGACTGAGATTTTCTATGGATCTAACATACACCTGTAATATTTGGAAGAGCAGCAAAGAGCATTCGAAAAAGCAACCTGAATAAGTAGCTGCAAAGGCCTTCCCAATAAAAAAAGAACCTGCAAGGACTTGGCATCTGTAACTTGATCATCAAGATCCCATCGCAAGTTGGCCGGCTGAAAACAGATCACAAGGGTGACAAAGGTGGATATTTTCCATAAAACCATCACTGCGGTCATCTGCTTTTGCCCTTTAACAGCAGTAATAAAGTTAGAATCAAGATGAAGCCATGACAACAAGCAAGATTGCAAGTGACAAGAAGATAAACAATTACCAGAGCCTCAACTTTAAGATGATAGTCACAAGTGACTGGCTTTTCTATAGAACTGGTTTATAATATCTCAAAGAATAAAATCAATCTGAAATCCCTTCAAAGCAAAGATCTCAAGCGATCATAATCAATGAACTTCACAATCACAATGCAGCCATTCCATCTACATTTGAAATTTCAAAAAAGAAAAATCCTTTAGTTAGTTTTTGCCGGTTAACTATCACACCAATTAAAGGCAATAAAAACATCAATATAAAATGCAAACTACACCTGATTGACGGCTTCTGGAAATAAGCTGAAAAAATACAACATTGTGCCACTGAAGGACAAAAGAGAAAGCATGAACTATTAAATGTCTTTTCCTCAATACTGCTGTGTTTTACTCGAACTGATCAGACATCAAAGCCACAGCCCGACCACATTGGGGTTTGGCTACCACTAAGGGTTTTATTCTTTACTTTTTACTACCACCACTAGACAAGAAGTCCAAAATTTTTGAAGCTTTTGCCAAATCATTCTGGGAACTTCTAGTGATATTACTAGTACCTTCCTTACCAACATCAAGAGCACCGACAGACCGATTCATTTTCATCTTTGATTCATACTTTGTTGCAAATAGTATCAATGAGTGTGCCTTCTGAGCTGAGTTTGGTGCATCTTTGTATTTCACAGATGCTAAGCCGTCTGATGATTGACCGGAAGCAAGTGGAGAAGCTGGCAGCCTCAATGAGAATACACTTGAGTTTTGAGATTTAACACCTGCAGTTTGTCCCTCTAGAACGGCTCCATCAATACCAGTATCGCAACTGGAAGGGAAGCTGGCCTTTCTCTTACTACTAGAATGATCTACCGAGGTATTTCCCAAAGACAAAAAGTTCATTCCCTGTCGTGTACCTTCAGGTTGTGTCTTCTTTGGCATCTCATTCAAATTTTGAGTTGTCTTTGATGCACTTGGGCTTGTCTGGTTACCAACTTTGATGCTAACATCAATATTTGGAGACGAGCTAGCTTGTTTCTGCAAATTTAAATTGTCAGCTAAAGTTAATTTGGTACCACTGCCCCTGTTTGAATGCAAGCTAGCCACTTTTTTAGTAACAGAATCATCCAATGGACCTTTGCCAAAGGAGAGAAAATTTATTCCCTTTGGTACCACACATGGCGAAGTTCTCTTTGGAGTCTCATCCATTTTTTGAAATGTGTCTGATATACTTGGGACCGCCTGATTCCCAACTTTGGCACCCTCATTCCCACTTGGAGAGGACCTCCCTTGTTTAAGCATAGTAGAATTGACCGCTGCAGATTTCTCAGCAGTGAGGATGCGGCTAATTCCTTTTGGTACAAGTGCAGGTGGTTTCACTAGAGTCTTCACATTCGTGTGAGGATGTGCTCCCACAGAGTTGGACAAGGCATCAACACTCTGCAGGGAGCTACTGGTAACATTCAGTTGCATCTTAATATTTGTATTACCTGGCAAGGATGGATACTTCAACTCAGGTTTGCAATCATTCGAAGCAGTTCTTGAATCTTCCGTGGTTGGTATCTGAGATGAGAGTAGCTAATGTGAAAAGGCAACTCAACTTCTTGAGCATTAAACCCAAATACTTGGGGAAATATTTACTTATTTATTTAGTTTTTTTGAGGAAGAAAATAGTAGTTAATAAACATGAAATACAGTGTGATGTATTCTTGAACAAAAAGGGTACAGTATTTCAAGACATTAAAAGACCCAAAAGGCACAGAACAAGAAGGTACCTTGTGTGAAAACATACAAGCATCACCTCTGCTGCAGAAACCTTTAACAAAATTGTCACAGGGATACTTAAAAAGCTGATGATCAAATGGACAGGCATCCCCTTTCATGCATGAGTGACGTGCAAAATGACAGCAGGGCTGCAACAACAGAATGGGAGAGAGAGAGTGTTAAGCCATTCAAGAGATGTTACTGAGGTAGCACAAATTTGCTTTACTACACATATACATTGACCATTGAACTAGAATCAGACAACAGATGCTTATCCAATGTAATTAGCAATAGGAAACAACCAATTAAATCCTTTAATCAGACTAAACTCCAGCTAACTACAGCTACTCAGCCTAAATAGCAACTATAGTTTTATCAAACTATTAACCAGGGTAGAATGCAGATAGTAGCATCTTAAGAAAGCATAAGTAAAAAGAGTATACCGTGGATTTTGTCAAAGGTACTGTATCATGTGAAAATTGGCACTTGTCACCCTGTGAAACAAAGATGATAAATGATTGTATGAGTAGATGTCTAAACAAAAAAAACCATAGGTACTTATCCAAAAAAAAAGGAAAGAAAAGAAAAGAAAATCCATGGAGAAATAGATCATCTGAAGCAAGGCAATAACATGTTTAGACAATTATGTTACACAAATTAATTGGAAATTTGGGGGAGGGGGGAGGGGGGAAGGGTAAGGGGATAAAAAAGGGGTTCATATGCTACATCTAGATGCTCTGGAACAGAAACTATTTGTTAAACTCTTGTCACAAATTATTTTCAGTTGATGGTATTATAGGGTATGCCCGGCGACAGAAAATGATGCTCCTTTTATTATCTTTTGAGCTAAATTAGTCCATACAGGAAACAAAAGGGCAGCAAAAGACATGTTTACTGAAACAGAAGGTTCAATATCAGATTTGAAAGACCCATAAGGGTAACCAGAAAGAAATAAACAATCACCATAAAGCCAAGAGTTCAACAACCAGAGAATTATACTTCTCTATGAGATGTAAATAGCTACCCTCTTGCATGCATGAAAACCAGGCAATACTTGAGAGTCAGAAATAAAAGCCAGCCCAAAATTCAGAGCTTGGGAAACAAGTAAAATCATTCCCTCCCCCAGCAAGAATTTGAATTTGATCCAGAGAAGCTTGAAATGGGCAAAAATTTAGATTTTTTTTAACAAAAATTGTCAGGAGACGTCACAAGAACATAAACCAAACAAGATCATAATGAACCTAATCCTATTTTAGAGATGATTGTTGTAACTGCAGACCCAAGCAACTAGTAAAAATAAATGTATGCATGATTATGATATAAACATCAGAGTGCACCTTTGCTGCATGGCAAGGGTAAAGTGAAACTACAAGCAATTCAATAATCAGTATATATATATAGGGGACGTTGTAGAACCTGGCGGCACCTTCCCTTGAGATAATGGCGGCAATATGTCACAGTTTTTGGCTTCGATACTGGATGCAATTTCAACCTTTTAACACCAAGCTCTCTGTTCTTTTCTGCTCGTTTCTTTCGTTCTTTGTGCTGCAGAATATGATTGTCATAAACAAGTTGATTAAACACTTCAAAAGAAGATAGAATTGCATTCCATGCGTACTTGGTCAATTTTAAAATGTTTAAATTAATCTTTCAAATGACTGTTGAGGAATACCAAGTTGATACAGTCTAAAATCTCTTTCAGTGACAAAGGAAGATAAAAAAACCTTCATAAAAGAACACACACATACACCAAATGCATTGAAGCAGTAGAGGAAACATAGAGACATAAAATACCTTTTTCTTTGCTTTACTTTCTTTAGAAAGAGACCGCTTTTTCTTTTTGCAGGAACTAGCATCTTGCTGCAGCTGACACATATCAAATCAAAAGGGTTACATGAGAACAAACACCATAATTTCAATAACTTCCTAATTTTTCAGAACTCTAAAACATTTCTGGAAAGAGTTATGAAGAAAGAGTCTGCATCACACACTTGCATGTGGGTCTTCGTGAAGGGGGTTTATGTGCTTGAGAGAGAGAAAGATAGAGATATTTTGCAATCAACCGTTGTGGTGTTGATCAGTTATGGTTAAAAAAAAAATCACTTACCAAAGAAAGGGTCAATGCACACGCAAAGTCACTTTGGCCACAATGAGATGAATGATGGAGTTCTAAGAAAAACCATGACTAACTCCAATTATTGTGACAATAAAAAGGGAGAGAGAAAAAAAAAAACAAAAAAACAAAAACAAAAAACACTTCAACTTCATTGGATCTCAAGACCATGCTTATGTGTGTGTGTGTGTGTGTGTGTGTGTGTGTGTGAAACACACATTTAAAATACTCAAGTCATGATACCAAGTTTCCTCTTCTACCACATTTAAAATACTCAATTCTGGAAAATGAGCCAACTCTTTCTTTCTTTCTTTCTTTCTTTCTTCTTCTTTTTTTATTTTTATTTTTATCTATATCATTCAGTACAAGTAACAGAGTGTTGTGAAAATGAATATGCTTTGAACAAAGGCAGCATATCCATATATAATCACAGAGACAACTCATACAACCAAAAGAAAATAGACAATGCCAACAGATATTGGTTCATAAAAATATTAAAGCTTCCCATGAAGAAGTGCAAAACATTATTATTTCAAATAATAAAAAAAATGCAAATCAAAATCATACCACTTCTGTAGATGTGATTCCATGGGAACCAGTTGTATTTTTCTCTGATATTTGGCCATGCAAGTCTAGATTATTAGGACAAGCTGGTGGCCAACCAGCAGCCTCCTTGGTTCCTCCATCTTTTAGCAAAAGGTCTTCCCTATAAGCCTTTTTAGCTCTCATATATTTTTCATGAACAACAGCTTCAGGTCTAGATGCCATCTTGTTTCCATTACTAATCTCTGGTCCAACTTCTCTACTAGTATTGGCATTGTCGTGTGTGTCCACTTTCAAAGAAGTGAACTCAAAACTTTTTTTGTTTGCTCCATTCTGGTCATCATTAAGGAACTCTTTTTTATCAAATATATCTGGAGATACTTGCATCTCATCTACGTTCTTCTCCTTTGACACCATAGCATCTTCTACAGGCATATCCAATGACATGTCATAAGTTCCATAGTCGCCAGAAATTTCACCTTCCTCAATGTCTCCACCTTCAGCCATGTGATTGGGAGATTCCAATGAGTCACTATTACCAACTGATTTCTCCAATTCTCTCTTGGTTGAATTAGTTTTCGGCAACAAACTTTCTTCTTCCATATTCTCCCTTGGTTTTGGAGGTTCCCCGGTCATCTCTTTATCTAACGATACACTGGGGGCTTCAGAAATCTTTTGATTTGAGCATTCTCCCTCCTCAGTTTCTGCATTCTCGGCAATAGGAATAGGGAAATCCATTACCCAGCCAGAAGAAACCGACTTCTCCACTTCCATGTCCGCCTGCTGCATTTTGTGCTCTCCACACAACGAAGTAGTCTTCAATGACAAGCTGTTGTCTTTGCCACTCCCTCTTGGATCTAGAACTTCACCGATCACATTCTCATCTAGAACTTCATCGCCTTTCATAATATGCTCCAACTCGTCCATTAACATTTTTTCCATACAACACCTTTTATCTTGGAAGCCAGTCCCTTCATCGCTCTCATCAAACATCACATCCATCGGTTCCAACACATCCTCGCTTTCTTCTATGGCCAATATTCTCTCTATATCTATCACTACATGTTGTGCATCACCAAACACTCCTCCATCTTCAGCCCCAATGGCTTCACAACTCTCATCAGACACTGCCTCTTTCCGAGTTGCCAAATTTTGGCACTCCATTCTATCAGGACCGATCAATTCAACACTCTCACACTCTTCTTTCCCGGTCGCTCGCGCCACTTCATCGCTGCCATGATCTTCAAAGCAAAGAAACAACATCAGTAACAATGAGAACAGCGCGATTAAGACTGAGATTAGCAAAGAAGTACTGTTCAGATTCCTACTCTTGATTAGTAATTAGGCACTGTTTGTTAAATTCAAAAAATTACTCACTAGGTACTCTGTGAATGACATTTGAAATAACTTTGCTTGCTTTCACGAAGAAAAACCAAAGCAAATTCACAATTTTCTAGACCAACCAAACAACGCCTAAACAATTCAATTACTCAGAAGCCAAAAAGCATTGCGAAATATAGAGCAAGAAACCCTACGAGTCCTGCAAATAACAGTAAATAAAACGGCGACGTACTTCGAATACTACTACCTGGATTTAGCTCCTGAGGTGCAAATTGAGCAGCGTGAGAGCTGTGCGACTTGTCGTAGCAATGGGAAAGAATTCGAGCCAGCGTGTAGTAAGTTTCACTCTTGAGCGGCGACCGACGGCGAGTGAAAGAGAAATAAGTCTCTGAGGGTTTTGGGGTTTCAATCTGTGCACTCTCCATCGTTACCAAGAAAAGAGAATAATGACTTCAATCTTCTTTCTTATGATAATAAGAAACGCCGGGAAAGGCTTCGAGTCTTTCACAGCGACGCTAACCGACTTGCAAAGCGGCTGAGGCGTTTCGTAGGGGAAGGTTGGACTGGAGTTTCGAGAGATGTCCGAAACGGTGCTGTTTCTAACAGATTTATTTTTCTTGCTTTTCTGAAACGCTGTCGTTTACTTGCACCGCCAAATTAAACTCGATGGGCCTTTTGATCGAATGAGGTGAAACAATGGCACAAAATTTCACTCTTTTCAGTATTTGGTTGAAAAGTCATGTGCTAGTTAGTTTGGCAACGGTTTTTAGAGTAGTTTTTTTTTTTTTGCTTTTTAGCAAAAATGTAAAATTATTAATAAATAATTCAAAAATAAAATACTCATAAATTTTTTTAATTATTTTTATTTTTATGTCACGTCATAACAAAAAAAAAAACAAAAACAAAAAATTTATGTAATTTTTTTTGGTAATTACAAGGTAACTGTCCCCAAAATTACAATGTAATTTTGTGTAATTTTGGTTAATAAACCATGCGGGAGGGGAAATAAAAGATTAATTGATGGAGAGGCTGGGTCCGTGAAAAGTTTGATAATTTTCCTAATTCATGTATTTAGGGTTAATGACTGTGGATTCATTTTTTTAATTATTATTATTATTTTTTAAATGAATCAGTTCAATCTCATTCATTGATAAACGAGCATAAAACTCAAATAATACAAAGCAAAAGTTCTGAAACAACCATAACTGAAGCTACTAGGTTACAATCGTCAAAGATAACATATTACATTTTAGACTCAAACAAAATCCGTTAACCCATGACTAATTTTCAAATTAAATAGCAGATCTGCGCCAAACATACTCAAATCAATGCATAGGTACCTCTTATTCCTCGACACTGAGGATAGAGAACCTCAAGCCAAAGCTCATCATTTTCAACCTGAAAGTCAGGATAACGTTCACATCCACAACCCAAAGGTTTGGACCAAAGCAACAAACCCGAAGGGCATCAGGCGGGCAGATCAAGAGAGAGTATCGAGTATTATTACAAGCAAGAATAAAAACGATTACAAGGAAACAAAACAAGACAAAAACAAAAACAAAAAAGAAGAAAAACCAGACAAAATTACATGGAAATAAACAATATAAAAAGCACATTAAGAGGATGACAGCAGCCGGAAAGAAGAGCCGATTGTGCGCTCGTTGGAAACCGAAAATGGAAGGGGTGTTGGAAGCTCATCACAGTAGGGGTGCGAGAAAAGGCCAAGCAGAGGACGGTGGGCGGCAAAGCACGCGGAGGAGATTGGTGGTGCACTCAAATTGAGAGGGAAGTTTGAGTGAAACCCCAAGAGCATCACCCACAAAGTGTACCTAAACAAGCAAAAAAAACAACAAAAGCAAATATAAAAAGAAACAAAAACAACTAGGGACCAAAGGAGGGGGAAGAGGCGAAGAGGAATGGAAAGGAAAAAAATCGTCAAAAGAGCTATAGGCATCAGGTAAATAGGCTAAGTCGTTAAGTGAAAGAGGACGATGGGAGGGGAGGGGGGAGGCAGAAGAGGGAGAGGGGAGGAGGGCCGGAGGGGGAGAACAAAGGTTCTCCTCCTTCGGCGGCTGCTAGAGATGAAACTGGGTTATGCTATAAGGATTACAAATTTATGAACTAGCATTTAATATTTAAATCATATATAAATGCATTATTATAAGTCCTTTCCCTCATAATTGGATTGAATTTGATATTTTTAATGATTAGACTTGTATTCACTCAAACTAATTCAACTACAAAATTTCACAATGGTTGTTGTCTTTACCGGTTGAGATTCTTCATTGAGTCTTTTTGCCGTTTGTTACTGCCTTATGCGGCCCTTGAAAATGCCCGACTCGTTTATGTTTATTTTATAATCATAAATGAAACAATTGCTTGTTGTTTATTTGTACTGTCTCTTCCGTTTGGGCTATGTTGTTAGGGTGTCCACCCTTTTATTGTTGTTCAATTCCTGTAACATGTTTCCCGTATTTGAATATTAAAAATACAAAAAAAAAAAAAAAAAAACTACAAACTTTCATGATTTTATAAGATAGCTTTGTGATGGATTCTTAAAACCCTACTACTTGGTTTTAATCAAATGATTTAAATTTTATGTATGCATTTTCGGTCTTCAGAGAATTATAAAAATCCTATTATTTTAAGAATATCATTATAAACTACTTTAAAAATCTAGAGAATTGTGATTCCTATATTTCAATTTAATAAATTTTTCCTCTAAATTGGAGTGGACTACAACCGAACCAAAACACTTGATTCTTACATTTATTTTTAATTGAACAATTTACAATTAGGTACTTTAAGAATAAAGATCAGTTTAATAAATTAGTTTGTAACCAAATATTTTTTTTTCTCTGAAGATAAAAAATTGAAAATTCAAGTTGAAGGGACATAGTTTTCCTCGAAATTATGTTGAAGATCTTTATCTAACTCAATCAATATAAATGACATATGTCAATTTGCATTTGAGATACACATGCATTTTTAAATAATACGTGAGAATCATATGAATTTTTAATAACTTTTATTTCAACTTTGTCCTTACTATTAAAAATTTAAAAAAGTTAGGGATATCAAATCTTTTAGTAAAATATGGATACCAAAATGATGTGGTGCTTATTCATTTTGATATTCATTTATTGGTAAAAATTTGGTACCCATAACATTTTATTAAGGGTGTGTTTGACACTATGATTTTGTAGATAAAAAGTGCGGTTTTAAACTAAATTGTAACAAATGGATCGTTTGGAATGACATTTTTAAAAAATTGCGATTTTAAAAACGTAGAACATATGTGTTTTCAAAATTGCTACACTTAACTATGTTTTTTTAAATTATGCTTTTCAAGTTGCATATTTTTTTAAATCGTTATTTTGAAATTGCAAATTTAAATAAACCCTAAAATTTATAAATATATCTCAATTCTCAAATGGATAGAAGAAAAAGCTCATTTCCATGGTGAAGGGCATTAACTTGTCTAGGATGTTGTTACCCAAAAAAAAAAAAAAACTTGTCTAGTATGCATATGGTTCCACTTCGAAGTTTCTGGGCTTGCAAATGCAGCCCAACACCTTTTCCTCAATATTAAAAAATAAAGAAAAAAAAAAAAAAATTAAAGCTAAGCGGTGCCCCAGTGATAAAGAGAGCAGGTTTTAAAAAGAGAGGCTAGGGTTTTAGCTTTCCATTGCTTCCATCTCTTCTTCGACCCTCGCAGCTCTAATAGCCAAACAATGAGCAACGAAAAGGACAACTTCAACATGTCCGATCTCAATGCCGGTAATCTCTACTTCTACGAAACCCTAATCTCTCCCTTTTTGTCTTTGATTGTTGTGCATCTTATATGATAATCTGCTTTTTGCTTTTGGCCATTTTATGTACGAAGCTCTCAACGAGGAGGATCGAGCGGGCCTCGTTAATGCTCTCAAGGTTAGTGAACTATTGTATAGATGTCTCTGTTTGGTTGCTTAGAATCCAACGGGAAATGAAGAGGGAGCTTCAATTTGTACGGATGTTATTTTTTCAATTAAGCATTTTAGCTGGTTGTTGATTGGACTCTCTTGTGCAGGAAATTTTTTTCTCTGTCATCTTATCTTTGCGTTTAGGGTTTGATTTGCTGATGATGTTAGGGTTTCGTGGTGTTTTGTGCAGAATAAGATTCAGTCTCTGGCTGGGCAGCACTCCGATTTGCTAGAGAGTCTATCTCCGAAAGTCAGGAGGCGTGTCGAGGTTCTCAAAGAGATCCAGGCATGTCTATGTTCTTGTGCTTGTGCATTCAACTTTCTTTGGTGGAAGTGGTTTATTAAACTATGATGTGATATTGTTTATTAAATTGTGAGTATATTCGTTTAGAAAATGCATGATAAGTTCTAGTTGTTGTGAGAGAATGCAAATAGACTTTGATTCAATTTAAGTTAATTAAGCATGGAACAGATCTCGAAGTTGTTTTGTGTTAGGGGTAGGTTTAGCAAAATTTTGAGTGTATCCAGAGCATGCAAGTCTGTCACAAACAAATGGCACTTGCGTGTGATTCACATAAAATGATCTTGCCATAAGAACTAACACGTTGCAAAATTATGCACAATGTCTAGGATCATTGAACTCCATACTAGGATATAAGACACTGGAAAAATCTAACTCCAGTTCAGTATTCATATTTTTTTTCTTGTTTTCAACATACTCAAATTGAGGAAGTCCAATTGAGCTAAGTATATCGGTGAGTCTCTCTATGAAGACCTTGTTGCTCTTTCAGAACATAGCAATGGGCAATTAATACATCTAAAAGATCCCTCCTGCTGCTTTCTACTGAAATGTGTTGCATTTCTGATTTTCATACAAACTTTTAGTACTATCGAATCTCAAGTTTTTCTATGAGACTGCTTTTATTATTGTTGTTTCATACATCATGTAATAAATTACATGAACATGCCTTTTGTCTTATGCGGTGTTGTGTTTTTGCTTTACTTGATCTATTCATATCATAAAATATAGAGTTTTTTAATTTTTTTTCTAATTACAGAGCCACCATGATGAATTGGAGGCAAAATTTTTTGAGGAGAGAGCTGCTCTTGAAGCCAAATATCAAAAGTTGTATCAACCACTATACACCAAGGTATCATACTGGTCTATATTCTGCACTAAGGACGAGAGTTGGTCGGGCTCTCTCTCTGTCTCTCTCACACACACTTCATGCTCCTTGTTGTCCATTCTTTTTTAGGTGAAAATGTTGTGAAAAATGAAGAAAGAATTTGTAGAATATTTTTGTTGTTGCATTCTGTACTTACAATTTGTTACTGAGGCCTATAGTTAGGCCCCTATGAGACATGCCTCCATGTTATTGAACCAAGCCAATTGCTTGTATTTCACCATGCTTAGTGCCTTGGATGCTGACTTCCTTTTAATTACTCTGAAAGTAATTGATAAGTGGTCATCTTTTTAACATATTTATCAATTTTACTAAATACTTGCAGCGATATGAGATTGTAAATGCTGTTGTTGAAGCTGAAGGAGTTACAGATGATGCTGCAAAGGAAGGAGAGGATAAAGCTGATGAAGGTACCTTCTTGAAATTAAACCAAGACTGGAGAAATTATTTTTGGATGGCAAAGTTATTTAAAGAAGATGTTCCAATCCTTGTATACATGGATGGTAGTGTTGTTTAGATTGCCCGTTTCTAATTTTTCTGAGTTTTTGCAGTTTGGTTCTTCTTTTTCCATATTAAATGTGGTTCTCTTTTATACTTCTTGTGTACTAGAGTTGCGCTCCTTTGTGCTTTTAATTAATTTGAATTAGTTATCATGAAAAAAAAATTGGGGGTGGGATTCATTGTAGCTTGATGCTGAATTACATGTTCATGCAGAGAAAGGAGTTCCTGATTTCTGGCTCACTGCAATGAAAAATAATGAAGTGCTAGCTGAGGAGGTTAGTATGGTGTATAATAATTTATTGTATTTGATGCTTCTATAAGACTATGTCAAATTGTGGTTTCCTTTTTTCATGCAATCAGATAACTGAGCGTGATGAAGGAGCTCTGAAATATCTCAAAGATATTAAGTGGTCTAGGATAGACAATCCGAAGGGGTTCAAGCTTGAGTTTTTCTTTGACACCAATCCATATTTCAAGAACTCTGTGTTGACAAAGACATATCACATGATTGATGAAGATGAACCTATTTTAGAGAAAGCGATTGGGTAACTTTGGATCCTACCTTGCTATTTTGCTGAATTTTTTTTTCGGACTTCATAGTTTGATTATTTTATAGGCTTGTTTACAACAATTATTTGATTGGTCCTTGTTGCCTTTCAGGACGGAAATTGAATGGCATGCAGGAAAATGCTTGACACAGAAGCTCCTTAAGAAGAAGCCTAAGAAGGGATCAAAGAATGCCAAGCCAATTACTAAAACTGAAAGTTGTGAGAGTTTCTTCAACTTTTTCAGTCCACCTCAAGTCCCTGAGGATGATGAAGATATTGAAGAAGATGCTGTATGACCAAATCACAACATCTTGAGAAATGGTTGATGATAATTGACTTTTGATTGTGTTTGACGTTAGTTTTGATTTTTTTGGTCAGGCTGAGGAGCTGCAAAATCAAATGGAACAAGATTATGACATTGGGTGAGTATGTCTTTTTTCGTTTTAAATGGAAATGCTGTTCAAGCTCTGTGGCTATAGTGGTGAACTGAAATCTTAAAGTCACCATATGAAGTATTCTTGTATTTCATACTATAGGTCAACTATTCGAGACAAGATCATCCCCCATGCTGTGTCATGGTTTACGGGGGAGGCTATTCAGGAAGATGAGTTTGGAGACATAGAGGATGATGATGAAGATGATGATGTTGAAGAGGATGATGATGATGAAGAGGATGAGGAAGATGAAGAAGATGATGATGACGACGATGAAGATGAAGATGAAAGCAAGACCAAAAAGAAGGCAAGTGTTTAAGCAATTTGGATTTGCGAGAATTTATTTCTAATTTTTGCTTTAAAAACTGGTACTAATGATTATTTGTTAAATTGGTTTGGAATGTTTCTGCAGTCATCAGCTGGACACAAGGTGTGATACCTGTTTTCCCATCCCCCCCCTCTTTTCCCCTGGGTGCCCGTTTCAGAAGAATATAAAACTATTCCCAATTGCTCTTATTTTTCTTTTCTTTGTTTATTGCATTTAATTTAACCAGAATTTCCTAATCACTTATGGTGTTATAATCTGTAGAAGAGTGGAAGAACACAAGCGGCAGATGGTCAGCAGGGCGAGCGCCCTCCAGAATGCAAGCAACAGTAGACTAGAAGAGTTTGTTGTAGCAAATGTTAAATGCATGAGAGTTGTGATGGGGTCACTGCAATGTTGATCAAAAAGGGGTTTTCTGGCGATTTTGGATGGTTCCTTTTACTCCTATATTTTTTTTTCCCTTATGTCATATGATGAATGATTTTTAGCCTTTTTTCTCCTTTTTGTTCATGTTGGTTTGAAGAGACTGGTTTTTATATTAATGAGAGATGTGCTATGATTTGTTGATGCATGTAATGGTCATCTGAATGTGAATGATTCCAGAAACTCTTCTAGTATATATCTATGTTTTTGTATTATCCAAACAAACAAAAACATAGATATGTCTTTGTAGCCCTTGTGTTCCGTTTGCTCTCATGTTCTCTTGAATGGTTTGACCTGTTACTGAGCTAGCATTATCTTTTCAACATTTTGCGACTAATTGTGTGATCGACTGTTGTGGGTGGTTAGACTAGTCTAGCAAGTCGTTGATGTTGAAATTCTATATGGTGTTAATTCTGTTTTAGTCTCCTAGTAATATTCTGTGCATGTCAAAATCTCCTGATGCGATGCTTACTATTTTGACTTGGAAAGACATCAGTCTTGGTCTTGCTATTTTTGTCGGCATTGTTTTTTCTACTAATTCCATGAGTTGTTGAGATGCTGCTCGTACAACCGTCTTACAACTCGTGACAGTTCATATTATATGAAAGATAAATGATACACAACTTCTTTACACTTTTAGGTGCATGCTTCTAGTATAAAAATTATTATTAAAATTTGATTTTGACACGTCAAGGACTGCACTTAAAAGTGTGAAAATGATAATATTTGTACGTTTTTCTTTCATGAAAATGAGGTTTTTGTTTTTTGTTTTTTCCTATTCATGAAAATGAGGGTTCATGTGGCAGTTTATTAAACTAAAGTTGCGTCCTAATTAGGAGTGGGTATCGGGGGAATCGGTGACGGTAGTCGGTAATTTCACCGACTTCATCTTAACTAAGTTTATTTTGACCGTTACCATTACCGATTATTTGGTGCCGGTAACGGTCAGTAACCTGTTACACAGAGAGAGACAGAGAGAGAGAGAGAGAGAGAGAGAGAGAGATAGAGCTTTGTGGGGTGGAGAGGTTCGGTTGGTCTATTTTTAGTCGCTGCTTTGCTGGCGGGCAAATCACAAACTAGAAAGCTGGTTCTTCAAGATGAGATGATGGGCTGCTGGATGACAGCCTTACGTGGTAATGGATGACAGATCAAGTTGGGGAATTTTATATTCTTAGTTCATAAAATGAATTGGAAAATTTTAAATTAGAAAAAAAAAAAAAAGTGTGAGAGAGAGGCTCGAGCAGGGAAGGGCCTTGTTTTATTAGGTTCCTTACATCCCCTTTCCAAATTACAAAGGATAGGAGGAATTGGGTGAAATTCCCAATTTTAAGAAACCACGGTCCAAAAAAGTTCTACCAATAAAGATAAAGCTATTTGTTTAGGGAGCACATCATTTACTCAAGCGCTCTGCGCTCATACTCCATGTAAAGCTGCATTTACACTTTTTCAAGTAGAAAAAGTTTAGGATTGTAGGGCCTTTTACTGATGATCAATTCAACCTTTGATAAAAAAGACATCATATGGGGCTGTTAGATACTAACGTTGCTTCATGTCACATCCAATAATATAGTGACATGTATGAATGAGTCATGCCACGTTAAAAACTCCAAATTATTAAAAAATGAGTAAGGTTATATACTACACTTTTATCTTACTTTATTGATGTGACACTATCAATTAGTCATTGTTAAAAAAAAAAAAAATCTAATAATTGATCAACAAAGTGAGCTAAAAGTGTGGTATATGTTCATAAGGAGTAGTTCAATTGGCTGTGAAACACGCCTCATAAAGCAGAGGTCACTAGTTCAAATCTCCCTTCCTCTTACCCTTGTGTAGATATGTTCAAAAAAAAAGAAAAAGTGTAGTATATAACATATCTCTTTAAACATTAGAAGTCTGACAACTAATGCTACATATCACACAAACATCCTATAAATATCTCGCAAAGCTGACGTGATAGAGTCTAATAAATATCTGATCAACCATTGTTAAAAGAAATATTCAATGGTTACTAGACCTGGCCACATCAATTTTTTTAAAGATATTTGTGAAATTTAAGTGTAATATGTAGCATTACTCATCATCCCATCAATTTTTTCTAAAGATATTTGTGAAATTTACGTGTAGTATGTAGCATTATTGAAACTTACGTGTTTATCTCAATGGGTTTTTACCATTTTCTTTATTACACCTATCAGCCCAAGAATGGTGGGCCCTTGAATATTCCAGGCTTAAAAATGAGGCCCACAGTTCCAATACAGCACATACGGCCCAAACAGCCCAATTTATTCACTCTGCAATAAACTCACACTCAGTGACTCACAAAAGGGAGGGAAACGGGAAACCAAACCAACAACCCTAAAAACCAGAGACTCTCTGTCTTCTCTTTCTCTTCTCTTCTCTTCTTTTTGTTTCTCATACTTGCACGTGCATGGAGAGGCATATTTGTGACAGTTAAGTTTCTGTTCGGTTTATCTCTTTTTTATTTCGATTCCGAAGAAGCTGTCTTTTGGGGGTGGAGGGTACCCGTCTATGGCGAGGCTTCTTCGGAGCGCTTCCTTTCTAAAACGCTCTCTGTTCGTTCCAGAGGTTACTCTCTCCATCCATTTGTTAGAGCTTTTCTTTTTTAATGTTTGTTTTGGGACCCTGTTGCTTTTACACCCTGTTTGGTCACCAAGAAAGTTTAGGACTGTTTCAGAAATGGAAGTTTGTAAACTAAGTTTTTGGACCCAAAAACACGATTATCTCCATTCAACGGAGCATATTGCAACTGGCTGGCTCAATGGAGTTGAGTTAGCTTGTTTCCAAGAAACAAAAACAGAAGTGCTTGCAACAGTTTCTTGTTTTTTAAACCCTTTCTGGGCTTTCATTTTCCGGGCAATCAAATGGGAAAGTAGAAATATGGGCATGTCTTTTTTCTGTGTTTGTTTATCTCAAGAAAATGTATGTTTTGTATAAATATTTTTTCAGGGTCTTATATGCTTCTTCTATAGTTTATGTTTTTCGTGCATTTGTAATTAACTCATTTTAGCTGATTATTTATTTGTCAAATCTGTGCAGGGCTTTAGGACAGGGATATTGGGGACATCTTTTCAGTTTCGCGACTTCGCTAGTAAAGGTGCTGAAAGTACTTTGCTTGACAAAAGCGTAGTTTGGGAGTTCTGAAGTTTATGATTTTGTTGTCAATACTGTTGTGTAACTCTATTTCCATGTTTTGGCATGTTATAAGAGGCATGAGTCAATCAACATGTAATTAAATTTCTGGTTTTCAATTACCATGCTGTATGATAATGAATAATGTGCAGTGTAATTTATCTTGGTAGTATGGTTAGATGCAACATGTAAGATAGATTTGATTCTGTCTGCTGTTGTAAAATCTGAGTGAATGTAATATAGAATTAGCATTTTCAACTTTGTTGCATGTCTTGATAAGTGGATCGTTAACAATCTCAGTTTCTATCTTCCTGAAGGTAGAAAGAAGTCTAAGTCAGATGGAAGCGAGTCCAGTGAAGATAACATTTCGAAGAAAGATTTGGCCCTACAACAAGCCCTGGATCAGATTACATCCTCATTTGGAAAGGAATCTATTATGTGGCTTGGTCTGTCATCCCCTTCAAGGCATGTCCCAGTGGTATCCACAGGTTCTTTTGCTCTGGATGCAGCACTGGGGACTGGTGGACTTCCAAAGGTATCAGCTCTGTTCCATGAAAATTCGTGGAACTTGACCTTCTTCAGTGTAATTCAATTTTCCTTGTCTAATGCAAATTATTTAGGTTGCTGGGAATTTAAAAAAAAAAGGTTTTGGGTGGTTTGCTGGTTTTGTTTCTTATGTTGTTTTCAGCCCTTTTCCTTTTAGTGACTGTACGCTAATTATTGATCTTATTCTTTCATTTTCTGCCACTGTTATATTTTCCTTTCAGTCACCTAAGTTAGAAACCTCTTTACTCTAAGTTAAATATTATGTTACATATTTCACTTATATATGTATAATATTTGTTTTACATACACAGATATTTTTATGTATATAATGCATATATCTATGAGTGGATATGTATTTCGTGTGAGCATAAGGATGGAAATAGACAGAGAACAGACTGTTTATTTCACCTGTGTGATATGTTTCGGCTGCACATAATATGCCTTTATCGGATCTCTGTAGGGACGTGTTGTGGAGATATATGGGCCGGAGGCTTCTGGGAAAACTACTCTTGCTCTACATGTAATTGCTGAAGCACAAAAGGAAGGAGGTCATTCTTATATGTTTTTGTAGTTACTTTTTCTAGCTTCATCACTAATAATAACTGGGTAAAAGGACATCTGTTACTATACGTCACTACAATAGTTTAAGCAACGTATTTTATATTTGTGAGTTTGGGTTAGTGGGTGCGAGTGTGCTTTTATGTTTGTTTTTACAGAACATGATAAAGTCTGTTTGAAGGACATTTTCTTTTTAAATCTCCTGATTCTGTGCAGATAGTTTCTCCATATATTGGTTTAACTGTTAGTTGGGTGGTGCATTCCATTTGATGCTGTCTATCCTGGCCTCCACCACCGATCCCAATTTTAGCTTTTTGCTAATTGTTTTGTTAAAAAAATGGGCTCGTTTCATTGATTAGATTGTTATATTTTAATAGCAAGCATAGGTTGTCCTATTATATCATCATTTTGATCTATAAAGTGGATACTCAAACAAAAAACACAATGGTTTTTAGGAAGATATTATGCATTATAAGATATTCTGGGTTTGCATTCTCATACATTAATAATGAAGAATCCATATCAACCATGCACAGATATAATAGTAATACTGTTGGTGAACTTTTAATTATTGTTTCCTTTTCAAAGAATTTTTCTATAGCTTCTTTAAGGGAAATTGAGTTTGTTTCATGCCATTTCTATGCAGGTTACTGTGTGTTCGTTGATGCTGAGCATGCTCTGGATCCAGCACTGGCCCAAACTATTGGGGTGAAAACTGACAAGTTACTTCTCTCGCAACCAGATTGTGGTGAACAAGCTCTCAGTCTTGTGGACACTTTAATCCGAAGTGGTTCAGTCGATGTTGTTGTTGTTGACAGTGTAAGTTTGGTGCTCAATTGGCTCGAGCTTATTTTGCTTGGTATTCAAGATCTTTGTTGGCAGTATTCAAATTCATTGTTGGTAGCTGCACAAATGTGCTTATTACTTTCTTGCAAAATCTTTTTAGGATGTCATATTCTTCTCCTCTCTCTAACTACGTATTCTGTGATTCCCTTATCATCTAATTAGGCTTTTTTTGAAAGATCTTCTTGCTACTTGCATTTTGTAGCAACATATGTGGCATAAGCACACATGATGGGTTACTTTTTTTTTGTTCATTTTCAAGTTGTTAGCTGCTGTTTAATGTTCTGCTCCGACATTAATAGCTCTATTTCTGGTGGCAGGTAGCAGCCCTTGTGCCTAAAGGTGAGCTCGATGGCGAGATGGGTGATGCTCACATGGCAATGCAGGCTAGATTGATGAGCCAGGCACTTCGGAAGTTGAGCCACTCTTTATCACTATCACAGACTATATTGATATTTATAAATCAGGTATCACTTTTGGTTATACTATCACAGGCACAGCCTGTTGTTGTATTATTTTGATGGCTGAGCTTGAGATGAGAGGCATGTGTATAATTGCTCTTGGGCTGAGCATCTTCTGAGGTGCAGTAAATGGAATGAGCTTGGGTTAACCTTGGACCTGGTCAGCCTGGACCAATATTTTTTTGTACTATTTTTTGTTGTTCAACCGGGCATTCCCAACTTAATGTAATTTTATTCTTTGTTAATTATAGGGGCTGGTTTGGAATTTACATGTCTGATGCCTTTGATGTAAATTGTATTGTGTTTAGGGTTTGACTAAGATTACTTCTTAAAAAAAGAAAAAAAAAAGTATGTATGATGTGTCCTCATAAAAGCAGTTTGATTGTCCTGATTTCTCAATGGCAGATAATCATGTCTGTTTTATGGTGAGACCTCCCTAATTTGATTTATGTATCTCCAGGTAAGAGCGAAGCTTTCTACTTTTGGAGGATTTGGTGGGCCCACTGAAGTTACCTGTGGTGGTAATGCCTTGAAATTCTATGCTTCAGTGCGCCTAAATATTAGGAGAATAGGGCTTGTCAAGAAGGGTGAAGAGGTATGACATTTCATCCATTTGTTTCACTCTTGAATTTGAACATTGTATTTGTAGGGGCTGTTGTGATATCTGTCATGTATACTCTATCTGCATGTGTAGTTGAACTCATTTGATGGGCTTGAAATGGGCTATTCTAATTTCTTAGGGTCCATTTGGTTTAGCAGTTTTAAAGCATGCGTTTTCAAAAATAGTGATTTCAAAACGTTATTAATGAAACACTATTTTTAAAAATGCAGTCAAGCGATAGGTAAGATCACAGTTTGGCCTTTAAAATCGTGCGTTTTTAAAAACCCACCCCCTTAATTGCGATTTGAACCTTTTTCTTTTTTTTTTTTCATGTTTTAAAACTACCATTTTTTTCAGACGCACTCCCAAACAAGATGCTTTCCGTGATTTTGTTCAAAAACATACTTTTGACCGGCAAAATCGTAGGGCGGGCCAAATGGACTTAACTTATATATGCAGTCATTTTTCATGTTGAAATTCTCTTTCCACAATTAATGGCCTTTGAACCTTAGGCTTGAATCATGTATACTTGAGTTTTGTCACCAGTCATTAGTCATGTTTGTGGTGAGTCCTTAAAATGTTGATGGATTTGGAATTTTCTGTCTTCTCAACTCTTGTACTCTCAGCTACTTGAACAAATTTGTCCTTTATTGGTGATTGGGGATGTAAAAACTTCTATTACAGCGAGAAACAATCAAAAGGATTTGATGCTATGCTGTGTAACTTGCGTGCAGTATGATATCTCATGTGATATTCCTCTTACTATCATATTGAGCGAACCGTGTTTTAGTAGATCTTGATCTTTCTTTCCAATCCCCACATCTACAAAACATGGGGAAGGCTGAAGACTCTAATTTAACAGTCCTTGATTAAATGGGTTTCATTTTGGTACATTTTCTTGATCCGTGCATCCTGATGAAGTTGTTTTGCTTTGCAGACTATAGGAAGCCAAGTTATTGTGAAGATTGTGAAAAACAAGCTTGCCCCTCCATTTAAAACTGTCCAATTTGAGCTCGAGTTTGGCAAGGGCATATGTCGGGAAGCAGAGCTCATAGACTTGGGAGTAAAATACAAATTTTTCTCAAAGTCTGGCTCATTTTACAATTATAATGACCAGAATTTCCATGGCAAGGATGCGTTTAAGAAGTTTCTGGCTGAAAATGAAAGTGTAAGAGATGAAATTACAGTAAAGCTCAGGGAGAAGCTGCTTTATGCTGAGACACAAAAGGAACCTGAAACAGGGGCAATGAATGGAGATCTTAAAGAAGAACCCGATTCTACTGATGAAGAAACAGTCACTGCTGTTGAAGCCTAAGTGTACATGTGAGCTTGAAGCGCGGTTGGAGGTCTTTCCTCTTTTTATCTGCCGACAGGGTTGATCATTCCCTGTGATATACAATTGCCTTCTCCGGGTTGATTGGTGGTACGTTCTTTTTTTGTGGGCACAGCTTGGTTTTAATATTGGGAGAGGTCTTTGAATCAGAATCACATGCAACTGTTTCTTATGGTCAAATGTTGAGGTTCTCAACGACAGTCCTGTAAAATAGATTTGTTTATAGGTTTAATATACTAAGCAACATGTATCGAATGGAATTTTTGTTGGTTCAGAAGGAGCAAGTTGGAAGGAGAGCAATTTGTCCAATTGTTAATCATATCCATAGGTACAATTTGTGTCTAGGTTGGTGTTCTTACATTTATCATTGGATTGTTTCTTGAGAGGCTGTTGGTGCTTACTAGTCCAAACTGAAAGAGCCGTAAGACTATCTTATTCCTTCCTAATTCCTATGAACATGTTCCAATTTGACATCTTTGAACTCTCTCTCTTGAAGTCCCATCCAAAAAACCAAAAAGAAAAATAAGAAAAATGAAGTAAGATGAGTTCAGTTGCTCTGGATTCTATTTCTAGCAATGATACAGGTTTGCATGAGGAAGTTGAATTTTATGATGCATTGGGTTCTTCTTCTTCTTCTTGATTCATCTTTTTTTCTTCACCTGCCCAATGTTGCATGGGTTCAATACCACGTTTGGTAGAGATTCTTGAGAGTCACGGGTGAGAAAAGTAGGGAGAAAGGGGAAATTCCTTGAAGGATCAAATAACAATTTCTAGCGGTGGGATCCACTAGCTTATTGAGATATGAACACAAGGAAATGTCATAGTACGGGGGACCAAAAAGGGGGGGATGAAAGAAACCGAGAATTTGCACACATAGACTCTTTGGTTCATTGTATTGGGACTCTTCCTTTTAGGAGCCTAAATCATGACAACTTTCTTCTTTAATTTCATTCTACTTTTTTGTCCCCTTAAAACATTTCTATATATGGGAATAATCTGGAAAATATAAGACGTGTTGGAAGGATCCGAGAAACGTCCTAGTACAAGCTTTGGTCCGACAGTCTAAATAGCATCGCTAATGGATTATACAATTCAATTTTGAATTTATTATGTCGTGTGTTGAGCTCAAGTCGGGTTGAGGCATGGCTATAAGACTATGTAAGTTAAACCATAACTTGACTTATTTAATTAAATGGATCAAACTACTAAATCACAATTTGCTAATTTTGTGTTGAGTTTGTGTCGGATTCTTGAATTGTGTCAAAAAATGTCAAACTCTAACCAACTGAATTGCAGTTTGATCTGGGTAGATAATGAGAAAGGGCTCTAATAAAGTTGACTTGCCTAAATAGGTTGGTCTTACGTCTGGAAATATCTAAATATTTCTTTCCAAAAGTGGATCCCATCATGCCTCCCTCCTCTTTTTAGTTGCATGAATTAGCTACAATTCAATCACATCCCAATTAAGTTGTGTAGCATATCCATGTAATGGTATGGTTGTGATTGAAAGAAATTAATGCTAGATGGCTACAGTAATGAAATATCACCAAAATTGCAATTATACTCTTAAAATGCAGCTTTCTCCATAAATGTTCATCTTGAATCTTGATGGTTGCAAAAAGAAATGGTCACGATGATTGACTGCATCCTAAACTAACAACTTTGACTTGTCCGATCCCTTTTCCCACTTACAAACCCAGTTGCAACCATAGAGACCGTTTCCTATTTCAACTATTCAACTTTCGAATTACTTCATGTGAATAATGTTTCCATATATATATATATATAATATATTCAGTTTTCATTCATCAAGAAAAGAAAATTCCAACATTTGAAGTACTGGGTCAACAAATTTCATTTTATTGCTTTATTGCTTTTTTATCTTACAATTAATGTTGATGTGGCACTGTGAACTAATTATTAATTTTTTTTTTTTATATATATATATATATATTGATCAAAAAGTTAATTAGAACGCCACATCAACATCATAAGATAATATGATATAAAAATATGATATAAAAATATGATATCTTGTATTACCCAATTAAAATAGAACATTTTGACCTAATCATATTGCTAGTCCTTTTTTTCCCTTCCTTTCTCTTTTCTCTTTCCCTTTCACCCCATAAAAGCATTCTCAATGAAAAAGTCAAATATTACTTGTATTTATAATGACTCTTCAAATGTTTAAAAAACCCTTTACATTGGATTAGCCAAAAAAAAAATGTAAAATAGATATATATTTGATTGGAAGAGCTAAAAAAAAGTTAAATGTAGCAGCATTTTTTAAGGGAGTCATTTTATTTTTTTTATTGTTTCTCTCATCTGTTTTTTTTTTTTTCCAAATCTTTTCCTACTTTTTCTCTGCATGTTATCTTTTCCCCAAAACTTTTTCCATTTTTTCTCTTACATGTTCTCTTTTTTCCAAAACTTTTCTCAATTTTAATAATATTTAAATGATATAGATAAAAATCTAGCTAATCGGATGTAGATGCATTTAAAAATTCATTAACTAAACTAGATAAAAATAAGTTTTGAGAAGCCATTTTGCATAAAAATTTGGCTCCTCCATTGAAAATGCTCTAAGAATTTGATTCAAATAAATAAAAAGTAATGCTATTTGTCACATCATGCGACCAAAATAAATGGCTTTCTTTTTGGATTTTTTTTTTTTTTTCTTCGAAAGACTAATATAAAAATTCACTTAAAACATCGGGTGTCATAAATAAATAAATAAATACATTAACGGTATACCCTGTCTAACAGATAGGAAGATTAATAAAGAAAAAAGAAAGAAAGAAAGAATGACCAAAACCATTGCCTTGACTCTTGAGCAAAGTAACTCGGCCACAACAATTTCTCAGAGATTGAAAGTCAAAAACGCCGTCTCGAAAATCTCCATCGTTTTCGTTTTAGTGAAAAAGCTAAACTAGCGTGGCCCATTGTCCATATGACAACATCACGGTCTAGCTAGCTAACCCATAGGCTTAGTGATACATGACGCAAACAAAAGGCTATTGCATGGGACAACAAAAGACACGTAGGTTTTTTTTTTTTTTTTTTTTATTTTAAGAAAAAATGTAAAATTAGTCATTGTAATTTACCTGATTTACAATTAGCTCTATGTAATATCAAAATGAACTCAAAGGTCCTTGAGGTATGCCAAAAAAATAATTTAGTCCATACAGTCAAATTTTGTCGACTAATTTAACATATTTTGTTAGTGTGACACTGATTTAAATAGGACATGTATCACAATTTTATTAGCTTTGACGTTTCACGCTATCAGGATCTGTTAAGTCAATGAACAAAATTTGACTGTAAGGACTAAATTATTTTTTTTGGTATACTTCAGGGGCCTATGAGTTTATTTTGATATCATAATGAGTTAATTGCAAATCAAGTAAATCACATTGACTAATTTTACATTTTTCTTTTCTTTTTTTTTTTCTTTTTTTTTTTTTAATTGAAATTATCCTCTACATTTCAATGTAATGTAAATAAGAAATAGCTCCAATAAAATTCATTTGGGTTTTCAAACAAGGCAAGAGAATTTCATGTAGCCCCTTCTCAATTGACGGCCAGAATTGGGGGTCCCAGCTGAGGCTTTTTCAAGTGTTAAAGAGACAAAAATAATGGGAGATAAAGAAAGAAACCTATCTATTCTGTGGTTTGGTGAGAAATATTGAAAAAAGGTTCAGTTTTGACGATGGACAACCTTTGAATTAATACATCCATGAATCTTTGTTGGATTCGCTTTCATGGTCTCCTTATAAAATTACAGTCAAAATGGGCGACACATAAATCGTACAAGAAACATATATATATATATATATATATATATATATAGTTTATTCTAGAACACACAAAATTGAAATTATAAACAAAACGTTATATATATATATATATATATATGAATATGTATGTGGTTAGGATATCAATACAATAATCCAAAATGTTATGCCAAAACGGCGTCGTACATTAAATGCTTAGATATAGGGGTTGGCTCTCAAAACTGTGTGCTACTGATGCACTAATCACGAAATCTAATATTATTTTATGAACCCGAAATTGATGGCTGAGATTGACTGAGAAAGAGGAAAAGCAACCATTGATAACGACCGGAAGCCGCAACAGAATAAATCCGGCGGCCATATTAGTCGAATTGTCATGATTGTACAAAGTCTCCAACAACCCTTCTCACTGCTTCCTGGAAGGCAGACTCGTCCCATTCATTTCCCTGCCAACAATGAATTCAAACCACATGAATTATATAAAAGTCTATTATCGCTTTTTCAAATTAATTAACATTAATCAAATGTTAAATTGCCATCTAAATTTGTAATAGAAATATTATTAATTGTAAGAAAAGATATTGTAGTACCCCAAATATTATTATTTTTTCAATACCCTTTTGATTTTCTTTAATTTATTTGATAAGCTAGCCATCATATATATCTTGTAAAAACATGATCACTTTCATGCTAGCTAGGGTAATCATATATACCTATATATCTTCACAAAATAACTTTTTTAATCAAAATATATATAAACCTAGCTCCTATTTAATTTGGGTCTATCTTAAAATTTACATACCTCGATTCTCAATCTCATGGTTATGCGATTAGTGGAGGTTGATTCTAATATCCGGGTTGTGGTCTCCATGGACACCAAGCTTACATTCTCAACCTGCTTCAGGAATTCCAAAATGCGAATCACCATATCAACCATTTGGCATTCTCCTCTTATAATCACTTGCAAATTAACTGTTCTCTCTTCTGATGTTGATTCTGGGACGTGTGAAATCCGAACCATGGGACTTTGATCACTTGAGGAGCTGGTTTCCTCTTCATGATGATCAGCTTCTTTTGCAGCCAATTGCTGCGCCTCCAATTGCTGGTTTCTTCGAGTAAGCTCTTCGTTTTGAGCTTTCAAAGAACTCAAATACTCCTTTGTTGTGGTCAGCAGCGATGCTTTGTCTCTCTATTTGATCCAAAAAAAAAAAAAAAAAAATTATAATTTTGATCAAGGTGGGGTTTGTAACAATATACTGGTACGTACAAAACAGAATGAGAATAACATAAAAAGATAAATGAATCACATTGATCCGAGTCTCACGGATCAACAATGGAGTTTTGGTAGAGTTTTTCATGCCTCCAAAAAAACACATTTTTCATCAATCATAATCCTAATAACCTGATTAACTAATACATATACTTATAAAGAGAGAGAGATTTAATGCATTGTCATTTGAGAAATACTATTTAATATACGGTTATAAGTACCTTTGTTCCTGGAGGAAGTAGTGATCTCAATGCCTGAAAGCTTTCATTGAGTTTCTCACGCCTTTTGCGCTCTGAGATCATATGGTGAAGCTGAGTGGAGGTGGGGCGCGTGGCTTGCATACGTTCATGGAGTCTCAAAAAATTTAAGTCTCTAAAGAAAGCAAATGATCTCTTCAGCATGCTTTGGTTGCAAACATTGGCTCCCATCTGGGTTCTTGGTCCTAAAGCTGAAGTGTAGCTCTTGAATGCACCAGCCTTTGAATTTACCCGATGGCTGTAAGGTAAATTTTGGTGGGGTTGATGCGATGATGAAGAAGAAGCTGAAGAAGTTGAAGATAGAACGGCGAGGATGGCTCTTGCCATTGCAGCATTTTCAGTCTCTGGAGCTGGGAATTGAATGTTTCGACTTCTTGCAAACGCCTGCATTGCTTGTTGGTGTGGACTTGTTGTTGTTGTTGTTGTTGTTGTTAATGGGAGTACTTGATGCAGTAGAGGATTAATCTCTCCGAGGGTTTCTGGAAAGTGGGAAGTGGTTGGAATGTTGAAGAGAAGGGATGAGGAGTCAGGGCTATCCATGGAAAGTGATCTCAAGGAAGATGAAGATGATGATAGTGGGTTTTGTTCCTGTCTCAAAAGGGCCTCTCTAAATGGGGAAAATTGCTGAGAGAAATCTTCAGGAAACCAGCTCCTCATTTCCTTTTCAATGTCGAGCTGGCAAAATATCATTTTCACTCACAAAGAAAACTAGATAATGCTAGAAGATTTCTTATATAAAACATGTGATAATGGGTTAATTAATTTCTTACCTGAGACGACACATTGGACAAACCTATCTCAATCTCTCCACTCTTGCACCCCATAAAAATTGCAGTCTGCAATCAATAAACAAACACAAATCTTTAATATCTTTCACTATTTTTATAATGAACTTATAAGAACAAGAAAAAGATTCAGAGAATTAAAGGTAATTCGGCCAATGGCCTAATACATAGTTGTTATGTTAAATATATCAAATATAAAGCTTTAAGAAACATCGATCACCACAAACCTTAATCCTCGCTTCCTGTGAAAAAACAAGCATAGAAAGAATGAATTTAGCTAACAAAACTTGGAATATTCATGGTCTCAATTAATCAACAAAATGCAATTATATATATATATATATGTACCTGATAGAATTGTCGCTGAACTTCAGTCCTTGCCAGTCTTTGAAGATTCAATTCTGGCAACTCTATATAGGGATGACTATTCTTGAAAGCGAGTCCTGGAACGAATCTGGTATCCAAAACAAAAACCCACTTGAAGCGATTATATACATACATATGGGGAACATGTTTTGATAAATCCAACATGGCAACATCATCACAATTACTAGCTAGTTATCATTTCTTACTCATTTTCCACCGGAAAAACAGATAGCAGGTACTCATCAAAAAATCTCCTAGCCAGACTCCCAGAAGAAGAGCTTGGTTGGGTGTTCTCTTCGTAAAAGAATCCATCCTTGATGTATAAACAGCTGCAAAGATCAACAAACATGTTAGCCAGCTGCCACAAGAATAGAGAAAGAGAGAAAGAGATGAGTAGTAGACAGTAGTACTATATGTAGTGCATATAGATATATATACTTGGTGGGGCGAGCATATTGCCAGAGGCATATGTAAGTAGAGCCAATAGACTGCATTATCAAGCTGAAGAAGTTGGCGCGGCCGCTTTCATCAAGCAGGAAGATGGAGTCCATAAGGGGTGTATTGGCGGCTACAAATGGTGTATGACTGATCCCTCTGGACCTCCTCTATGCCGCCCTTTTTATGTGGTTTGATTATGCCCCTGCCTTTGTATTCTGGGGCTGCAAGCTGCTTCATTTGAAAAGGTTGCATGTTTTTGAGACACAGAAGGTAGCAGCAGGATCATTAAATTGATCATAGGGGGAGGTGTTTGAAAAGCATGCGCAGTGGTAGGGAAGAAGGAAGAAAGAAATAAAGAAGAAGAGGGGTTATAATACAGATGGTGTGTGTGGGGGATAGGTTGAAACAAGAGGGAAAACCCCACCAAAATAATAAGGACAAGAGAATTTTCTTTGCCTTTGGTAAGTGCGAACTTGAAAAGTAGTAGTGGTGAGAGGAAACACAACAAAATAAGGGTGAAAAAAAGAGTGAGAACAGAAAAGAAAAGTAGTAGAGAGAGAGACAGAGAGACAGAGAGATAGCAGCCAGGCAAGGGAAAGTTAGAAAAGTAGTGGTCAAAGTCGACCCTCGCGAGGGTTTGAAACAGGGTCAAGGGAGGAAGGCAGAATGTCGTTTTCCTTCTTTCAATTTTATTTATTTTTTTTTTACTTAATTTTTTTATTCTGCTCAACTTCGATCTCTCCTTATAATATTTGGGGAAGAATAATAATTTCAATTATTAGATTTTTTTTATTTATTTTTTATTTTTTATAGAATCCTCATGCAATAAAACGTACCCCATGGCGCGGTTGATAGATGCAGAAATTATCAAGAGGATGTAGTAAAACCTTGACCTTTTCATCATTAACTTATGAGAAAAATTAAACTTAGTCTCTACGTTTTGATGATGGGATTTCAATTTAGTATTTTTAATTTTTAATTTTGATAATTAGGATTGCAAATATATCATTTAGCCCAATCTACTATCTAATTAATTAATGATATGTCATGTCAGACCAATCAATTAGTGTCACATAATTTTTTTTTTTTTGAAATCGTGTCACATAATTTTTGGTTTGACAGATTATGTGCTTATTGTACATGTCATGCTTATTATTTCCCTTGCCTGGCTTGCTATTTTTTCCTTTATACTTTATTTTTTCATTTTTGAACTATTGATATAGGAACAAAGATTTTAATATGTTTTAATCTATAAGGATTAAACTAAAATTAAGGGTCTCATGTACGTGTTTAATTTGTTTGAATGTTTTATGAGATTTTTTTGTTTGTTTGTGTGATTTACTCGAATTTGTAGCATTTTGGAAGTGTTTTTCTTCTTTTTAGGGTAAATGAAGGAAGAAATTTATTTGATTATTGTAAATAAAAGGAATAGAAACCCTTTCGATTACAATATAGAGATTTTTGCTAACTTTCTATTAATGCTTTGATAATTACTTTGTGTTTTATATATTTATGCAGTGTCTTTTTATTGAAAGAATAGTGATAGATTTTTTACATGCCTTTTTAAAATTACAATGAAGAATCTCGCTCATAGCAGGAGTTATGAGCTAGTTAATTTAAATTACAAATATACCATAAACAAAAATATTTAAAATATTTTTTTTTTTAAAAAAAAAAGGAAAGAGAGGGTGGCCGACCATCACTAACTAATGAGAGGGGCTACAGGCTACCTCTTACCGGATGAGGGGTGGCGGCCCCCCTTTTGTGAGGGGCAATGGGGTACTTACCCCTCTCTGTGAGGGGTGGCCTCCTATCACCAAGGGGTGGTCGTCCCTCTCAGTGAGGATTTGTGGGCATCCGGAGCTCGAGTGAAATTTTTCCAATGACTTCAAAGAATACTTGGGGGGAGGGGGAGGGGGGAGTGAATCTATGTTTTCTCAATTATCTCAACAATCGCAGATAATTTAAAATAAACTACACACAAAGTGACCAAAATTAATCAAAGCATAAAACTAAGCAAATACGAGAATTTTGGTTACGAAATTGAAACATTTTGAAAAACACTTCAAAAGTAACTCAAAGTCTATTGAAAATCAAGCACTACAAAGTTTGTATAGTTCTTTGAAAAACAAGGAGTTTAAGTACAAGTCAGATTCAGGAATTAAATAGAAATCACTTTTGGAAGGCGGCATTGAGACCGGCCAGTAAATAATTTGTTTGAACGCGACTAGGATTTTAATTAATAATTGGGTTTTATGGCCTATTTGGAATTGCGCTTGAGAGGTTTTAAAGTGCTTTTAATACTCAAAAAGTTCATTTAAAAAAAAAAAAAAAAAAAGGTACTCATTTGATAAAAAATAAATAAAAGTGTTTTTAAGGGTCTAAAAAGCCTAAAAATTGCAAAAAAAAAAAAAAAAAAACACTTTCGGCAAAAGCTTAAAAATGAAGCTTTTGCTCAAAAACTCTTTTTGACTTAAAAATTATATTTTTCAAACGCAATCTCAAACATGCTCTTACTCTTTTTGAATGAATGAATTTATTAAGGACAAAAGAAGTAAGTATATATAGAGAAGAGCTACAATTCCACAAAGAGAGTTAGAAGAAATTAGCAGCAACTAAATTGGGCTTGCATATATGTTTAATTTATTCTTCACATAACCCATTTTACCGTTGTTCAATTTCTAATAGATTTGAGTGATTCGTTTAATGGGGAGATTAGAGGGAAGGGTAACTTAATTAAGCAGATTTATATTAAATGTTAATTAGCTCAAAGTTTGAAATTTAAGATTGGTGGGCGGAGTTTTCTCAGTTTGACGTTGTCCCCCTTTGAGCAAATCTTCTGGCACATACTAGAACTTGACCGCCGATCCTCTTGAGCAGCTCAGCAAGCGATTACTCTTAGATTGACTCGTACCTCGGTCGTATGAACCCGCGCATTCACATTACGATGGAACCCTTCATTAATTAAGATCACGTGGCTTCTCGAACAACTTCCTTAATCCTTTCCTTTAAAGTTTAAACAACTTTATTTTTTATTTTTTTAAGAGAAAAGTCTAAACAACGTGGTGCCTTTAACTGCTCTTGTAAACTACATTCCATCTTAGTACTCTCGTCTCTTGAGAAATGATAAAAATGATTCTTTGTTTTATCTTTCACTTATTTTTTTTTTATAGTGAAAGGAAGAATTCGAGTAATTTTAGATGGTCTATTTATGTTTTACTAAGAATGATGTGACTATTAAAATCACTATTGAACTTGTAATTAATCATTATTGAATTTTGATCAAAGGGTAATTTTAATAGCCACATCATTTTTAGTGGGACACAGGTAGGTCACCTAGAATTACTCGATGAATCCACTATTGAATTTGTGTAGATTCAAATGAATTCACAAATCTAATGGTTGATCCATTAAATTTGCAAAAAAGATATAGTTAAAAGATGGTTAAGATAATTATGTATAACGCTTTTATCTCATTGGGCCAATGTGATAGTGCCATGTGCTCTTCAACCCTCTATATTATTATTTTTTTATAACAATGGTTGATTCAATAGTTGATGGGTACTGACGTACTGTCACATCAACCCATTAAAATAATGTGATATTTTAAACCCATGAAAGATGGTTAAGATAATGATGTGTAATGCTTTTATCTCATTGGGCCAATGTGACAGTGCCATGTGCTCTTCAACCCTCTATATTATTATTTTTTTATAACAATGGTTGATTCAATAATTGATGGGTACTGATGTACTGTCACATCAACCCATTAAAATAATGTGATATAGAAGTGTAATATATATCATTACTCAAAAAACAAAGACATGTTCTAAAAAAAAGATTGACAATTCAACCTAAATAGCATTACTCAATTCATATTTCATCATTTGGTATGTATGAGATGCGTAATTTTAGAACAATCTTGTTTTTGAGCAAAAGTAATGTTATTTAGCATATTATTATACGATTGTCATACCACTGGGATGACATTGTAGTGAAAATTAGTCCAGGATTTTTCTTTTTATAAGCCCTTACTGATGATTTTATGATTGATTTTCACTGTCACGTCATTCGAGTTATATGACAATTGTATATCAGTCTACTAATAACATTTATCTTTCAGTAAATCAAGCTAGGAACATTTAATTTTGCTTTTAGATTCAACTAAACTTTATGAGAGATAAAATTAGTGATGTTAAAATATTAATTAAATGTTTAAATTTATAATTTTCTATCTGCTTAGGTTTGTGGAATAGGTGATAATTTAAATATTTTACGTATCACTTGGTGAGGTGAAGTTTGAGCCGGCATATATTCAAGATAATATTAAAATATTAATTAAATAATTAAATTGATCATTTACCTTTAAGTTAAGTTTTTGGGATAAATAATATTCTTATTTATTTTCATAGACTATTCTATAAATATATTTTCTTTTCATTTTCAATTGTCTATGCAAAAATTCAAAAGAAAAAAAAGAAAAAAAGAAAGTGAAAAAACTATAATCCTAAATCAGTCAGACTACCTTTATTGTGATTCATAAGAGAAGGCTGAGAAGCACAGCCACAGATTAATTAGGATATACATAAAAAAGAACAATAATATATATTGGATGGTCAATTATATTATCTATTTAAATTTGCCTCACCTTCTTAGTTTTTTTCAATTTGGTCAGACTCTTGCATCTTGTCCTTTTTGTTTTCCACTTGCTGAAAGCACATGTCATGAGGGACAGTGTTGAAATCTAGTCTTCCCTTTGCATGGTCGATATTAGACGTTTTTTCGGTTGGTTTATTTCAGTCGTTCTCTAGCTATATATCCACTTGGCATCTTGTTTTATGTTTTTTTTTTTTTTTTTTTTTTCGCAGGTAACACTATGTCATGTGACGTAACACTATGTCATGTGACAGCTATGAGAAATGTAAACACAATGTGAAAGCCATTAAAAAAAAGTACTCCTGTATGAAAGTTGAATTGAATCCAGGAATTTGTTGTTTGAATTATTAGTAATTTGAAAATTAAATGTAGGGAAACTTCTATAGAGTCCTGGCCTTACAAGTGGGTGAGATGTTCGAAACGTATTTGAATAGGTGGGTTTTATTGAAACTCTTTAGATTGCAACAAAATTGCGGAAAATCTCTATCTGTGAAATCTACGGTCCTCACTCAAGATTTGATCGAATTGTAAGCAATTTGTGTTACCAAACAAAAGATGACAAGTGGAGAGCCCACCTGTCTCAGATAGGTAAACCCCAAATCTCGAGCTGTTCAAAACAAGTGGGCTTTCCATTTGGAGACTACCCGAACTGCATACAATGCGGTCAGTGAATTGCGGGCAATCCATATCTCTTAACTTGGGCCGCTTAAACCTAACCTTATCCAAAGCCAAATTGAAAGTCTCACAAGCTTGAACGAATCCTGCACGGTCAGTATGGACTTGGGCTAAATCTAACACACGTTTGGTAGTTTTGGGCTTCAGATTGGTCGGGGTAGCGGAGTTTGTATGTTTTATTGAAAGGACCGAACCTAGTCGGCAACCGAACTGATCCAAATCAACCTCAATTTTGTGATATGTTTGTGTTTAATTATTTTTCTTTGGTTGGAATTTTGTGATACGTTTATGGCATATAATGGTACTATTTTGGTAATTTTGACACCATTTCGTTAGGATTTAACGAAAAAATCTAACATAGAAGTGATGTTGTGTTTAAGAGAAATATCTAACGGAATGTAAATTGAAAAAATTGAAAATTTAATATACTAAATTTAAATTGAGAGTTTTTAAATTTTAAAAGGATAATTATAAAAATATTGAAAGTTGAGAGGAGTTAAATGAAGTTTTCCAAAAATTATAACTTATTGTGAAAATAAAAAAGGGAAAGTTTCTAATAAATTTTTGAGTCAACGCATAAAAACAAAAAAAACTCTCAACGTTTTTTTATAAAAAATTTTTAGTCAATGAGTTAATCGAAAAGATGTCATAAGACATTTTATTCCAAATGTCTAACGTTCGTCATTAACTCTAAAAACTCACTGTTTTGCCACATCAACTTTTTTCACCTCACCTTTAAATATTAATTTAATTAAAAAATCAAATCTAAAAAAAAAAAAAAAAAATGAAGGCGTGACCAGCGGTGAGGTTGCCACTCCCAAACCCACCATGGGGTAGTGTTAGGGTGGCTTGCGAGCCACCCCAAACCCACAATGGGGTGGCTTGCCACCTGCAAACCCACCATGGGGTGGTGTTGGGGTGGCCTGTGACCCACCCCTCACCCATTGGGGTGGCTGCCCATGGTTGGTTTGGAGATGACAGCTCCACCGTTGGCTACTACTACAAATTTTTTTATTTTAGATTTGATTTTTTTAATTACATTAATAAAAAAATTAATATTTTAAAGTGATATGAAAAAAAAGCTAATGTGCAAAACAGTGAATTTTGAGAGTAAATGACAGGGTTTAGACATTTTGAAGAAATATAACGGAAAGACTTGCGACCTTTTTTCTAGTGGAGACTAAAAATTCCAAAAAAAAAAAAAAATTCAGAGCTTTTTTTTTTTTTACGCATCGGCTGATTCGGCTCAAGGATTTATTAGAAACTTCCCCAACAAAAAATTACTACGGTAATGAGTTGTAAACGTTTGGTTTCGTAACGCATCATCTCCTATATAGACCGACACACATAGAAGAGTGAGCAGCATAGCCGTAAGGGACATTCTCTCGCTTCAGCAATGGAAAGCCTTGTATGCAATCGCCATGCAGTGCTCCCAAACTCACTATTTCTCAGAAAGCCCCATTCAACGAGATTTTCTTTTAACCGGGTGCGCATGATCTCCTCAGGCGATGATCTCTCCGGGAGAACCTTGAGAATGGCCCTGCAGCCTGCACAGAACCCGGGTAACAGAGTTCAGCATCTCTGTTATGGATATCTATATATGTGCATGTATATATATGCCCGCGCGTGTGTGTGTATGTGCGTTTGAGATTCTTTTCTTGGCGTTTTGGGGTATGATCAGGCTCGTGTATGAGAAACAAGTGAAGTTAAGCACGAACACTCTGCAAATGATAGCAAATGCATGGATTTAGATAATAAGGAATGTTTATATGCCGTACCAATGATTGTAGCCAATGGTTTTCAAGAATTTTTGTGACGGTAAAGATGAATCTCAAAGCATTAAAGAAAAGAAATGAGATTAATGAAACACCCAGAGATAGGATGGTCTTTGTGCTTCAAACAAGCTTCTATGAATTGAGTCTGATGTGGGTTTCCTGAAAATCAATAGAAATGCTACTTTCTTTTGTGGAGATGCCTTCAACATTCCATAATTAAGTTTTATGTGATGCTCTTTAAGGGTTAAGGACTTAACCAAATCAGTATCCAATAGTCTTAGTGTACTTTGGATCAGTGGTTAGGCTCTTAACAATTGGTATCAAATACCACATTACGGATTCGAGTCACAGAAGAGCAGACTGTTGGATTAAAATATCTTGATATTATGTATGTGTATAGTGCATAGTGTATAGTCATTGAATGGTGATAGGTGAGTAGAATTGCCGAAAGAGAAAGGACTATTATCGGGTCAAAATCCAACCGCCTTAGGGCTTTTGGATTAATGTTAGGCGTTAAGATTGTATTTGTGATGTTTTTTTGTTGAAACAAGATGTGCGTTTGATAGATTCGGACTTTGGGGATTTGATATATGTTGGCTAAGAATGTTGGTTTATGAGTTGGTCATGTTTAGCTAAAGTTTGGTTTCTTTTTAAATCTTGTTCTGGGTTTTAGATGAAAGCGTTTAAGTTAATGAGACAACATTCGCTCTGACAATGCATTTTTGGTTCCTGAAATTTGGCCTTACTTCAATTTTGTCCCTAAAATATAGAAAATTTTAATTTCACCCTTGAACAATTTAAAAGGTAAGAATGTCGTTCTTCCTCCATCAACCCTTATTTAAAATGTGCAACTGATAGAAGGAAGAACGACATTGATACCTTTTAGGTTATTCAGGAACAAAGTTGAAATCTTTAAAATTTCAGGGATGAAAATTCAACCTGAATCAAATTTCAAGGATCAAAATCGTTTTTCAGTGAACAAATTTATTACTGATTATGTATTTGTTTCAGTGGTTCAGCAGAAAGTCTTAATACCAAACAAATATGGAGAAAAACTTGTGGGCGTATTGCATGAAACTGAATCTTCTGAGGTTGTAATCTTATGCCACGGATTTCGGTCCACAAAGGTTGGTGTTTGTAATGTGCAAAGTGGTTCCTTTTTTCATTCCATTTTCATTAATTTTTTCCTCTTTCCAGTTTGATTAACTTCTCCCATAATATGTTCCCAAAAAATAATTATGCTATGTGGTTTATTATTCCTGTTTTTTTTTTTTCCACAAGATTTTTGATAGTTGGATGTAGCTATGTAAATGTGTGTAAATTTCATAAATACATAGGCATTGATCATAACTTGGCTTCATTGTGGGGGAAAAGTTTTAGAGCTTATGTTTTTGCACCTCCAGGAAAATAATATATTGGTGAACCTCGCTGTTGCATTGGAAAAGGAAGGAATCAGTGCCTTCCGTTTCGACTTCGCTGGAAATGGGTAAGCTGGTAGAATTACAGGATGTAAACACCTGGACTTTACATACTTTTATGTGGTTTATGCAGCACAAAATAGTTACTATAGTAATAGAAGGCATTATAACTTGCAATGGTGGATTATTTAATACTGTGATATAACAGGTAGCTGACTGCAAATTCTGAGCTTCCAGTTAGTGAGATTCTTAGCTGGTTTCATCAATTACAAGAGTATCTAGCAGTAACTCTCAAGATAATTCAAGAATCATATGGAATTGTACCCTTGCCTTCAGCCATTTTTTTTATCAAATTAAAACCTAGTCCACACCACAGGGGTTGCAGAACAGCCTCATAAAAATGCCTAAACTTGGAATCCATCAGTCTTAATTTAATGATTTGAGGTCTAAGTAAGAATTATTTTTTATCCTACACTTCTTGTGCCATGGTTATCAATGCTCTTCTACATGAATACTAGAAAAATCCTAACCAAATCAGAAGCCATTTGGTCATCGTTGAGTATGTATGTGAAACATTTTGTAGGGTTGTTTGTACGCTAGCATATAACTTGCTTTTATCGATTTCGAATTTGTTATTGTAGTACTCTGGTTTAGTGACTAGTCTAAGTGAAATTCTTGTCATCTTTCTTAATGAAAGAATTATTTGGATTTATTATTTATGAGATCATACTCCATTGGCCTGAAATTTTGAGGCCTATGTACTGCACACAACAAGAATGCAATTGATTTTCTGGTGAAAAATTCTAAGAAAAAATAAACAAGATTGCAATTTTAGAAAGAACGACGGCATTTATATTTTTGACATGGGTTTGTTCCTCCGTCTCTATCATGTTCTTCTTATGTGGCTTAAACTTGTGGTATATGGTCCACTTTTGAATGAAATTTTTGGTAGTTCTTACCCCCCACATTTCCTTTTCACTTTAATTTATTGTTCTATTTTGCTTTACTCAGGGAAAGTGAAGGTTCGTTTCAATATGGTAACTATTGGAGAGAGGTTGATGACTTGCATTCTGTAATCCAACACTTCTCTGGGGCAAACCGCATAATAAAGGCAATTCTCGGGCATAGAAAAGGTATGTTGGATTATTCGACGTAGTCAACCTATGAGATTTAGTCATCATATGAAAGTTTATTTAAAGATAAAAAAAAAAAATGAGAGATTTGGAATTTGTGATCTTTAGATTCAAATTCTATATGAATTTGCATCTACAAAATCCTTAAATGAACACAAATTGTTACTCCTTATGTAAATATGTTGGCTAGTCTTTGCCCTAAAATCTGCTTATCTTTCATTTCGGTGTAAGTATTTTTTCCTGGTTCTTTTTGAAGGTCTATTGCCTTCATTAAGCAATGTCTTATTTTAGGTGTAATTTCCACTCTTGTAAATTCCGAAAATATAATTGCAGGAGGCTGTGTGGTACTACTGTATGCTTCTAAATACCATGATATCTACATGGTTGTCAATGTTTCTGGTCGTTATGATCTGGCAGAAGGCATTGAAGATCACCTGGGGAAAGACTTTATGCAAAGAATCAAGGAGGATGGATTCATTGATGTTAAGAACGAAATAGGTAATCTGTTAGTTTACATCCAACGTGGCCATGTTTACTTGATGACCTGAAATCTTTCAATTTCTTGAGTACTTGTTTTCACATGCTTTTCTGCCTCAGTTTTTTGGCCTATGTCCAAGTATCTTTGTTCACTTCTTCAGAGATTTGGCACTACATCTTAAACTGCTTTTTCCTTCCTTGGAAAAGAACAATGATCACAATGTAAGTCACTTATAAATATAATGTGATTTATATTTTTATACTATGTAGGAAGTGTTGATTACCACGTTACTGAGGAAAGTTTAATGGATCGCTTACGTACAAATATGCATGAAGCATGTCTTCAGATTGACAAAGAATGCAGGTGAGGAAAAAACTTGTCTGACATTTTGCTTTCATCTGTTCTTTCTTTTCTTGGTTGATCAATACATACAAATTTGTACTATATGGTCACTAATACCTGTTTACACAGGGTCTTGACTGTCCATGGATTACATGATGGGTTCATCCCCGCTAAAGATGCAATAGAGTTTGACAAGATCATACCAAACCATCACTTACATATTATAGGAGGATGTAATCATACATACAATCACTACCACAGATATTTAGCCACAGTTGTTTTGGATTTTATGAAGGCAACCCCGCAGCAAAACAAGGTTACAACTAGCTAAATATTTCTGTTCCCTCCATTATATCTAAAACGATATAAAAAGGGTAGAATTTTTTTAGAGAGATTGAGTTTTTTGACACCTCTACTAAATTTGAATTTATTGTTACGGCAACCTGCTTGTGTAGGAAGATGGTGTGATTGAGCTCTGCCTTGTGCTTATTCATTTGCACAGTCATCTTGAGGATTGTGTTAAGTTATTGGTTAGTTGTATTTTCAGCAGGCAATTGTTTTCTTGGGTCATCATCTGTTGCCTGGATTGTTAAGAACTTCATAATACTAACCTTTTTTACCCCTTCATGTGAAAGAGGATTCTGGCATTTGTCCAGATTAGCCGGTGCTCATTGTCCCACTCCTGGCTGCACATTTTATTGTGGTCACCCCTATCATATGGTTGTAGCATCAAATCATATCTAAAGCTTCTGTGACTTTTTAACTCATATTTAGAGAGATTTTTTCCCCCCTGAAATTGCCCTTTAGTACATGGGCATTCAATAATGTAGATAATCTTGTTGCCGTGTCTCTTCTTTTAAGAATCACTGCATCCTCAGTAATTTGTCAAAGCAAAGCACTTTAAGCAAGCATGATGTGGTGGAATTTGATGGGCAGATTAGCAATCTTATCTTTTTCTCCTATATTTTTATTTCCTTTCTACCTTCATGTAACAATCAAGCTCTTAGGGCTTGTTTGAGATTGCGTTACTTTTGGTACTTAAAAAGTCCTGCCAAACAAAAGTTGGCATGTTTGGTAAAAAATTTCAAAAGTTTTTTTTTTTTTTTGACTTTTTTATTTTAAAAATGGTCAAAACGCACTTTTGGCAAAAGTTTAAAAATAAAGCTTTTGTTAAAAAACAATTTTTGACTTAAAAAGTCTATTACTCAAACGCAGTTCCAAACAGACTCTTAGACTTTAGCATAAATCACAATAAAATTCCTGTCGGCATTAAATAACTGCACTTGAGAGTTGAGTATATCTATATCGGTTTCTTGGGTAAGTGGTATTCAAGAGTTAAGGACATATCATACATCCTCCAACATAGTACATAATTAAGGACATATCATACATCCTCCAACATAGTGTTTATGTACGGTGTTTTTTTGTTGTTGCCAAAAGTACATGAAAAACAAAATTATTTTATCATAAGAATAATGCTATATACTATATTTTTGTCTTCTAACTATCCTACAGAGATATATAGATAATCTGATAGTCTCTACTAACCAACTCTTGGGAAACATGAGTAAGAAATTAAGAAACAAAATTTTGACATGTAAATTTAATTGTGTTAACGGTTGACTTGGACTGTTATGTCCGTTTGTAAATAACTTGTAGTAAAATTATATAGTACTCTAATAGCAATTGCAATTTTAATTTTTTAAAAAATGGTAATGACTTTATGGTCTTCTTATTCCTATCACTTACAGCAGCAATAGAGGAGTTGATGGTTTTGCAAGATGATGTTCATGCCACAACATTGGAAACAATTTAACTATTAATTCATGAGTAATGCTAAAAGAAATTATATTTTTATTTCACAATGTTGAAATGGTAGTTTTAATCAATTTTGAATTTTTTATTTTTTTAATAACTACTAAATTACATTAGCATTATTGAACAATAATTGCAAGATAAAAATGTATTTTTCAACTTTACTCTAATTCAACCTTTTTAACTTCTGCATTTGTCTTGGTGCTAATCTTATTTCTCACGGTTCTAAAAAGCAACCAAACAGGCAACAAGTAATCTTCCAATGCACCTCTCTAGCAAGAATGGTTGGTCATGTCTTGTCATTCTAATTAATTATTTAGTTGTAGACTTGTAGTTGATATAATTTTTACAAACATAACTTTCATACTAGACTAACATCTCATTCCAACTAGCTTTAAGACAAATATATAATTTAAAATTTATTTTATTTTTATATTCAATTTATCCAATTCCTTAAAATTATTTTAGATGAATTCTTAGTTTTTCCAAGATATAATGCTATCAATATAGTTCTTTAATTTTGAACTTACTTATACTTCTATGAGAAATTAACACAAAATAAAATAATAAAGTTCAAAAAAGTACGTACAAATATATAATATTATTATTATTATTATTTTTTTTCAAAGAGTAGTACTAGAAACTAGGATTTTATTTTACAATTATATCACGATTCTAACGTAACAGTTTTAATTAACTTTTGAATATATATTTAAAAAAAATCTAAGGATTTTTGTGATTATCACATTGTAGTGGAATATTGAGATGAAAATGTGGTATATTATTCTATTTTAAACAATGTATTTTATAATTTTAAGACATAATATCATATATTTAAAAAATCTTAATTATTGTTATAATTAAATAATTAAAATCCTATAAGTGTTTATTTATCTCTCACTGAGCACAGCTGAGATGCTGTAGTCTGAGCTAAGACTCGTGGAAGCAGAGACTAGTGAGTAGTGAGCACTGAGCAGCAAAGGCTGTAAGTTATCTTCTATCGCTTCAAAAATGGAAACCCTTGTGTGTAATTTCCATCTAGTGCTCCCAAATTCGCTAATTTTCAGAAAACCCCCTTCACCAAGAATTTTTTTTCACCAGGAGTGCATCGTCTCATCAGGCAAGCAAAGTTCCAGGAGAACCTTAAGGATGGCACAGGCTGCACAAAACCCAGGTAACAAAATTCATCATCTCAGTAATACACATCTATCTATGTATGTATCTACGCATTTATGCCCCTGTGTGTGTGTGTGTGTGTGTGTGTGTGTGAATGGGATTACTTTCTTGTTTTGGCTCTGATCAATTCTGTGTATGAGAAACAAACCGTGAAATTGAGCATGACCCATTAACGAATGATGGCAAAGGTATGGCTTTAGATGATAAAGGGTGTACTATATGCGATAGCTATAGCTGTAACCAATGGTTTTGATGCAAGAAATTTTACGATGGTGAAGATGCAGCTCAATGCAAATGAGTAAGAAACGAAATTAATGATACACCCAGTCACCCAGAGATTAATGATTAACAATTTGTGATGTATTTGTGCCTCGTACAAGGTTCTATGAAATGAATCTGATGTGGGTTTGTGGAGAATCAGCGGGATTTGATTTTTGTGACTGGAATTTGAAAAGTTCCAATTTTGTTCCTGAACAACGTCTATTAGCCGTTAATTAGTGGCTAAAGGAAGGTTGATTTTGCCATGGTTATAACTTGATATGGCATGCTCAATTGATGGACGGAAGGATGCCTTCTGAATTATCCATGGACTAAATTGAAATTTTTAAATTTCGAGGAGGAAAGTTGAAACTGGGTCAAATTCAAGGACTAAAAGTATTTTTCAGCCCAAAAATTTATTACTGATTTATGTATTTCACTGTTTCAGTGGTTCAGCGTAAAGTCATAATACCAAACAAATATGGTGAAAAACTTGTGGGCATATTGCATGAAACTGAATCTCCGGAGATTGTAATCATATGCCACGGTTATCGGTCCTCGAAGGTTGGTGTTTCTAATATGCATAAGGGATCTTTTTTGTTTCTTTGTATTTCCTGTTTCTTTTTTTTCTTTTTTTTTTTTTTCTAATACTTTTTTTTTCCCCCCACAATATTTGGATTGTTGGATTTACTATGTAAATTTTATGTATGTATATGCATTCATCATAAATTGTCTTTTTTTGGGGGGGGGTGGGGGGAAAGTTTTAGATTTCTGTTTTTCCACGTCCAGGGAGATAATATTATGGTGAACCTTGCTGTTGCATTGGAAAATGAAAGAATCAGTGCCTTCCGTTTTGACTTTGCTGGAAATGGGTAAGCTGGTAGACTTACAGAATGTAAATGTAAGATTTTATAGATTTTATAAAGATTTCTGATCTTGTATTATTTTTTTTTGGATGAATTTTACTGATGTTTTATTACTTTTATCTTCTTGTTGTTTGGAGATAGTGTGTACATATTTTTACGTAGTGTCGGCTACACACCATAGCTACTACTTTAGTAATAGAAGGCGTATAACTTATAATGGTGAATGCTTTAATATTGTGATATAAAAATACCTAAATGCAAATTCTGAGACTCCAGTTAATGATATTCTTAGCTGGTCTCATCAATCACAAAAGTATCTAGCAGTAAATAAATTTCTCTAGATAATCTAAGATCATGTGCAATTGCATCCTTGCCATCTGCCATAATTTTATCTAGTCAGTCTATGGGTTGCTGAATGGAATCATAAAAAATCCCTAAACTTGGAATTCGTTAGTCTTAATGCAATGATTTGTTTTAAAAGTTAGACTATAAGATTTTGGTTGGGGTAGAATTATTTTAATCCTACAGTTCTAGTGCCGTGGTTATCTGTGCTCTTTGATACGAGTACAGGAAAAATCCTGACCAAATGAGAAGCCATTTTCTCTTGGTTGAGTACGAATGTGAAACTTTTTGTAGGGTTGTATTTTAGCATTTCACTGATTTATCTATTTTGAATTTGTTATTGTAGCTTCTTTGTTTAGTGACGATTTTTAGTCAAATTCTTGCCATGGTTCTTAATGGGAGAGAAACCTTTTCGGACTTATAAGGGCATACTCTATTGGCAAGAAATTTTAAGGCCCATGCACTACACAGTAAGATTGCAGTTGATTTCTAGGAAAAGAAAAGCTAAGAAAGAAAGAGATGAGATTGCAATTGTGGAAAGAATGACTGCATTTATATTTTTGTTCTCCATCTCTATCATGTTTTCTTCTGTGACTTAAACATGTGGTATATGGTCTAGTTTTGAATGTCAGTCATGGGAGTTCTCACCCTACACACTGCCCTTCATGCTGATTTAGTGTTGTATCATGCTTTTTCAGTGAAAGTGAAGGTTCATTTGAGTTTGGTAACTACTGTAAAGAGGCTGATGACTTACATGCTGTAGTCAAACACTTCTCTGGTGCAAACCGTATAATAAGTGCAATCCTTGGGCATAGTAAAGGTATGTTGGATTATCAGACATAGTCAACATATGCAGGTTTACTGATAAGAAAGAACAAGTTTATAGATGGTTTGTCCCCACTTGTCATCATTATCACTGTCATCACCACACCATCTTCTTCTATCTTTATGTTTTTTGTGCCTTAGTTGCATTTGCGAGTCTCTTGGTTTCAAAGCAAGAGCTCTCTCTCTCTCTATATCTCTCATCATTTTTGAGATTGTTGCTTGGATGGAACCTACACCCCGGACAAATGTTTCCTCTAAACGCTTCCCTCTTTCTAGAACAGTTATATTACTAGTGATAATGGAAGCAGCAGTCTGGCTGTTATGGAGGAAATGAGTGTGGATGTGGTGTTTGTTGCAGCGTGCTGCTGCTGTTCATACACACAGCGATAATTGTGCTTTAGTTTGTTCTTGTGGAATATCTCCATAGTAGGAAATGTGAATAATGTCTAGCTACTTCATCTTCCCAAATGCACACATCAAAGTTTTGGTGTAGAATTCAAATTCGGAGATTCACACAGAAAAATGAGATATTTGGAATTTATTTTCTTTATATTCAAATTCTGTATGAAATGGCATCCACA
>NC_081551.1:21056769-21062655 GCF_901000735.1 Corylus avellana | reverse complement strand
TGTGGGTTTGTGGAGAATCAGCGGGATTTGATTTTTGTGACTGGAATTTGAAAAGTTCCAATTTTGTTCCTGAACAACGTCTATTAGCCGTTAATTAGTGGCTAAAGGAAGGTTGATTTTGCCATGGTTATAACTTGATATGGCATGCTCAATTGATGGACGGAAGGATGCCTTCTGAATTATCCATGGACTAAATTGAAATTTTTAAATTTCGAGGAGGAAAGTTGAAACTGGGTCAAATTCAAGGACTAAAAGTATTTTTCAGCCCAAAAATTTATTACTGATTTATGTATTTCACTGTTTCAGTGGTTCAGCGTAAAGTCATAATACCAAACAAATATGGTGAAAAACTTGTGGGCATATTGCATGAAACTGAATCTCCGGAGATTGTAATCATATGCCACGGTTATCGGTCCTCGAAGGTTGGTGTTTCTAATATGCATAAGGGATCTTTTTTGTTTCTTTGTATTTCCTGTTTCTTTTTTTTCTTTTTTTTTTTTTTCTAATACTTTTTTTTTCCCCCCACAATATTTGGATTGTTGGATTTACTATGTAAATTTTATGTATGTATATGCATTCATCATAAATTGTCTTTTTTTGGGGGGGGGTGGGGGGAAAGTTTTAGATTTCTGTTTTTCCACGTCCAGGGAGATAATATTATGGTGAACCTTGCTGTTGCATTGGAAAATGAAAGAATCAGTGCCTTCCGTTTTGACTTTGCTGGAAATGGGTAAGCTGGTAGAGTTACAGAATGTAAATGTAAGATTTTATAGATTTTATAAAGATTTCTGATCTTGTATTATTTTTTTGGGATGAATTTTACTGATGTTTTATTACTTTTATCTTGTTGTTGTTTGGAGATAGTGTTTACACATTTTTACGTAGTGTCGGCAACACACCATAGCTACTACTTTAGTAATAGAAGGCATATAACTTATAATGGTGAATGCTTTAATATTGTGATATAAAAATACCTAAATGTAAATTCTGAGACTCCAGTTAATGATATTCTTAGCTGGTATCATCGATCACAAAAGTATCTAGCAGTAAATAAATTTCTCTAGATAATCTAAGATCATGTGCAATTGCATCCTTGCCATCTGCCATAATTTTATCTAGTCAGTCCATGGGTTGCTGAAATGAATCATAAAAAATCCCTAAACTTGGAATTCGTTAGTCTTAATGCAATTATTTGTTTTAAAAGTTAGACTATAAGATTTTGGTTGGGGTAGAATTATTTTAATCCTACAGTTCTAGTGCCGTGGTTATCTGTGCTCTTTGATACGAGTACAGGAAAAATCCTGACCAAATGAGAAGCCATTTTCTCTTGGTTGAGTACGAATGTGAAACATTTTGTAGGGTTGTATTTTAGCATTTAGCTGATTTATCTATTTTGAATTTGTTATTGTAGCTTCTCTGTTTAGTGACGATTTTTAGTCAAATTCTTGTGATGGTTCTTAATGGAGAGAAACCTTTTCGGAGTTATAAGGGCATACTCTATTGGCAAGAAATTTTAAGGCCCATGCACTACACAGTAAGATTGCAGTTGATTTCTGGGAAAAGAAAAGCTAAGAAAGAAATAGATGAGATTGCAATTGTGGAAAGAATGACTGCATTTATATTTTTGTCCTCCATCTCTATCATGTTTTCTTCTGTGACTTAAACATGTGGTATATGGTCTAGTTTTGAATGTCAGTCATGGGAGTTCTCACCCTACACACTGCCCTTCATGCTGATTTAGTGTTGTATCATGCTTTTTCAGTGAAAGTGAAGGTTCATTTGAGTATGGTAACTACTGTAGAGAGGCTGATGACTTACATGCTGTAGTCAAACACTTCTCTGGTGCAAACCGTATAATAAGTTCAATCCTTGGGCATAGTAAAGGTATGTTGGATTATCAAACATAGTCAACATATGCAGTTTTACTGATAAGAAAGAACAAGTTTATAGATGGTTTGTCCCCACTTGTCATCATTATCACTGTCATCACCACACCACCATCTTCTTCTGTCTTTATGTTTCTTGTGCCTTAGTTGCATTTGTGAGTCTCTTGGTTTCAAAGCAAGAGCTCTCTCTCTCTATCTCTCTCATCATTTTTGAGATTGTTGCTTGGATGGAACCTGCACCCCGGACAAATGTTTCCTCTAAACGCTTCCCTCTTTCCAGAACAGTTATATTACTAGTGATAATGGAAGTAGCAGTCTGGCTGTTATGGAGGAAATGAGTGTGGTGGATGTGGTGTTTGTTGCAGCTTGCTGCTGCTGTTCATACACACAGTGATAATTGTGCTTTAGTTTGTTCTTGTGGAATATCTCCATAGTAGGAAATGTGAATAATGTCTAGCTACTTCATCTTCCCAAATGCACACATCAAAGTTTTGGTGTAGAATTCAAATTCGGAGATTCACACAGAAAAATGAGATTTTGGAATTTAGTTTCTTTATATTCAAATTCTGTATGAAATGGCATCCACAACCCTTGAACAAGAAATCTCTACGTAAATGCATTGCCTAGCCTTTGCCCCAAAGCTTGCCCACGTTTCATTTTTGTGTTAGTATGTTTACCCCTATATTTCTTCTAAAGGTCTGTTGCCTTCATTAAATAATGTCTTCTTTTAGGTGTAATTTCCTCTCATGTAAGTGCTGAACAAATGTAATTGCAGGAGGCAATGTGGTACTACTGTATGCTTCAAAATATCATGATATCGACACAGTTGTCAATGTTTCTGGCCGTTATGATCTGACAAAAGGCATTGAAGAACGCTTCGGGAAAGACTTTATGCAAAGAATCAAAGAGGATGGATTTTTTGACATTAAGGATAAAAAAGGTAACCTGTTAGTTTATGTTCAACACGGTCATGTATGCTTGAGGATCTGAAATGTTTCAGTTTGGTGAGTACTTGTTTTCACATCCTTTTCTGCCTCAACATTTTGGCCTTTGCCCAAGTTTCTTGTTCACTTCTCAGATACTTTTGGATTGAGCATAAATCCATTATTAATTGTAGCACTACATCTTAAACTGATTATTTTCTTTTATTCGAATTTTGGAAGAGAAAATTAATTGTCACTGGTGTAAGTGACTTACAATTATAACATGGCCTATATTTTGATACTTTGTAGGAGGTGTTAATTACCGTGTGACTGAGGAAAGTTTAATGGATCGCTTATGTACAAATATGCATGAAGCATGTCTTCAGATTCCCAAAGAGTGCAGGTGAGGAAAAAAATTGTCTAACATTTTGCTTTTACTTGTTCTTTCATTTCTTGGTTGACCAAGTTTATCATGTGTTATGAAACATGATGATTCTTAACATATTATTGTGAAAACATGGTTATATAGAACATTTCTTCCTGATGGTTCATGATTGCAAACATTCTGCTAGCAATTATTGTCTTTCGAGACGATTGAGGAAAGCCTGATGGCCCATGAAGTTTAAACCATTTTTTTGTTAATTGCCCCAATTTCAGGCAGTAATTATCAGATTTATGATTAGCTAGCCAAATCTGAAATTTCAGATTTATACTCCAAGTTGTAACAAACAATGAATATCTCAATCTTAACAACAATCAAGATTAATAAAGTTATCAACTTTCAATCCACCACAAATATCGATACCAAAATCAAGAAAGCTATAAAATAAATAAACACAGAGATTTTGGTAATGAAGTGGTAACCTTTTGAAGAACTCTTCAAAAGTAAAACCACTCCGGGAGCCAGCCAACTCTCAACTCTAAAGGAATTCATTATAAAAGACTTATGTTACATATGGTCTTACTTACAAAACTTCTGTAACTCTGAAGACCCAATTTGCAACGCTGGTAAATGACGCATTCACCTCCCGTCGCAGTCGCTCCAGAACCCGTGGCCTTCTTCTATATGGAACACCTTCATGAATGAACCTTGTTTGCTTCAAAACCGAAACTCTGGTAGTTGCGGGCTATTCTATCGTTTAAAAGGTTAAGAAGAAACTAGGAGAATATTTTGATATGTTTAGGCTCAAGAACAATAATAAACCTCGCCAAAACAATTGACAAACTGCCTCTCTTGCTGTTTGGAAGTCTTGGTATGATATGCTTATATAGAGAGAGGAAATATCAAGGTTTAAATGTCAAAGTCGGTTAAGTTTAAAACACTCAGCAGCGGGTCTCTGTCGATCGAGCCTTAAGTTCGGTCAATCGAGAAACTAGGTTTTCAAGGAAAAATATGCGATTTCACTACCATGGTCGACCGAGGCATCGACCAACCCTCTCGGGTTTTACTATCGGACTATTGTGTATCATCTTGGTCGACCAAGCCTTCAAACAAGTTGACATGTTGTCTAAGCAGCAAGAGTCCAAAACTTATCTCTCTCTTTTTATAATATGGGCCAGAAATGTATGAGGTGGAATAGTCTTTATGTGAAACAAAGACCAGAACAGGTCTCAGTAAAACATGCACGAAACAGAGGACCAAAGGTTCGTGTTGATGGCGATTTGAGCAGCAACTGGGAGTCTGATGCTGCAGCAATAACATGGGCTGATGGTAGCGACTGACGGGACGATGGTATGGTTGAGTGGCAAGTGGGAGTCAGATGATGCAGCAGCGGTGTTGGCTGATGGAGGCAGTGAAAAAGATGGCAAGATGGTCTAGCGGCAACCAGTGAAAAAGATGGCAGGCACCGTGCAAAACCAAAGACACTCTGTGCGAGGCGGTATGAAACGATCAGGTTTGGCTTTAAGCAAGAATCGCAAGAATCACATAGTGAAAGTAGGGAAAAGAGAGGAGAAAGAAGTTAAAAGAGGGGAAGGGAGAAGGAAAGTTGTTAAAAGGGGGAGAAAGAATGAAGCTTAAGGGGAGAGAGAAAAAAGAAGCTAGGGAGGAGAGAAAGACAGATGGGTATCAATTCCATATATTTTTATTCCATTAAAGTCTGGTTTCAATGGAGTACAAAACACAGTTGAATAGACTAATGACTAAACCCTAATCTAGGGCAACACCTATTTATTGAATTACAAAAAACATACTTGACTCTTGAAAATTGAATACTAATAACCCAATTATTAGTCCTAAATAAAATTAAATTAAAGAAAAATTTGTGTCTTGCCCCTTGCATTAGTCGAGGGTGAGAATAGATCACTGAAAAGTCTAATACTCTTCTTAAATATTAGGGTTAAATATTATTGGGCCCCTTAGGTTTTAGTTTTTATCACAGGTGGTACCTCGGTTATTTATAAAGACGGAAATGGTACCTCCTTCTAACTTCCGTCCAAAATTTGACAGAAATTCACGTCAGCGCCCTTAAAAACTCGACATGTGTCCATGTACCTAATTAAAAATAAAAAAAATAATTTTTTTTTTTAAAAAATTAAAAACATTAAATTAAATTTTGTTTTGAAAAAAAATAAAAAGAAATTTTTTGTTTGGAAAAGGGGTGGCCCTTGGGGGTGGTTTGGCCACCCCCAAGTTGCAAAATGGGGGTGGTTTTGAGGGTGGCCAAAACCACCCCCAAGACTATTGAGCCACCCCTGTTTGGCCTGAGATGGTTTCGGCCAGGCCACGTGTTGAGTTTTAAAAAAATTATTATTATTATTTATTATTTATTTTTAATTAGGTATATGGACACATGTTGAGTTTTTAGGGTTGCTGACGTGGATATCTCCGTCTTTATGAGTAACCGAGGTACTACTTGTGATAAAAACTAAAACCTAAGGGGCAAAAAATAAAGTTGTTAAACCACAAGGGGTCAAAAGTATTTAACCCTAAATATTAAGTAGACTTTGGGAACAAACTGTTTACCTCAATATTGGGCTGTAAGCCTGTACCTGTTCTTTTTTGCTTTTGCTACTAGCTAGGGACTTTCCTTACCTTGTAGAATGTTTTAATTTTGATGCTGCGTTTATTTTTTTGT
>NC_081551.1:20930987-21056669 GCF_901000735.1 Corylus avellana | reverse complement strand
ATTTCAAATTTTTTTTTTTTTTTTTGGACTTTTTTATTTTAAAAATGATCAAAACGCACTTTTGGCGAAAGCTTAAAAATAAAGCTTTTGTTAAAAAATGATTTTTGACTTAAAAAGTCTATTACTCAAACGCAGTTTCAAACAGACTCTTAGACTTTAGCATAAATCACAATAGAATTCCTGTCGGCATTAAATAACTGCACTTGAGAGTTGAGTATATCTATATCGGTTTCTTGGGTAAGTGGTATTCAAGAATTAAGGACATATCATACATCCTCCAACATAGTACATAATTAAGGACATATCATACATCCTCCAACATAGTGTTTATGTACGGTGTTTTTTTGTTGTTGCCAAAAGTACATGAAAAACAAAATTATTTTATCATAAGAATAATGCTATATACTATATTTTTGTCTTCTAACTATCCTACAGAGATATATAGATAATCTGATAGTCTCTACTAACCAACTCTTGGGAAACATGAGTAAGAAATTAAGAAACAAAATTTTGACATGTAAATTTAATTGTGTTAACGGTTGACTTGGACTGTTATGTCCGTTTGTAAATAACTTGTAGTAAAATTATATAGTACTCTAATAGCAATTGCAATTTTAATTTTTTAAAAAATGGTAATGACTTTATGGTCTTCTTATTCCTATCACTTACAGCAGCAATAGAGGAGTTGATGGTTTTGCAAGATGATGTTCATGCCACAACATTGGAAACAATTTAACTATTAATTCATGAGTAACGCTAAAAGAAATTATATTTTTATTTTACAATGCTGAAATGATAGTTTTAATCAATTTTGAATTTTGAATTTTTTTAATAACTACTAAATTACATTAGCATTATTGAACAATAATTGCAAGATAAAAATGTATTTTTCAACTTTACTCTAATTCAACCTTTTTAACTTCTGCATTTGTCTTGGTGCTAATCTTATTTCTCACGGTTCTAAAAAGCAACCAAACAGGCAACAAGTAATCTTCCAATGCACCTCTCTAGCAAGAATGGTTGGTCATGTCTTGTCATTCTAATTAATTATTTAGTTGTAGACTTGTAGTTGATATAATTTTTACAAACATAACTTTCATACTAGACTAACATCTCATTCCAACTAGCTTTAAGACAAATATATAATTTAAAATTTATTTTATTTTTATATTCAATTTATCCAATTCCTTAAAATTATTTTAGATGAATTCTTAGTTTTTCCAAGATATAATGCTATCAATATAGTTCTTTAATTTTGAACTTACTTATACTTCTATGAGAAATTAACACAAAATAAAATAATAAAGTTCAAAAAAGTACGTACAAATATATAATATTATTATTATTATTATTTTTTTTCAAAGAGTAGTACTAGAAACTAGGATTTTATTTTACAATTATATCACGATTCTAACGTAACAGTTTTAATTAACTTTTGAATATATATTTAAAAAAAATCTAAGGATTTTTGTGATTATCACATTGTAGTGGAATATTGAGATGAAAATGTGGTATATTATTCTATTTTAAACAATGTATTTTATAATTTTAAGACATAATATCATATATTTAAAAAATCTTAATTATTGTTATAATTAAATAATTAAAATCCTATAAGTGTTTATTTATCTCTCACTGAGCACAGCTGAGATGCTGTAGTCTGAGCTAAGACTCGTGGAAGCAGAGACTAGTGAGTAGTGAGCACTGAGCAGCAAAGGCTGTAAGTTATCTTCTATCGCTTCAAAAATGGAAACCCTTGTGTGTAATTTCCATCTAGTGCTCCCAAATTCGCTAATTTTCAGAAAACCCCCTTCACCAAGAATTTTTTTTCACCAGGAGTGCATCGTCTCATCAGGCAAGCAAAGTTCCAGGAGAACCTTAAGGATGGCACAGGCTGCACAAAACCCAGGTAACAAAATTCATCATCTCAGTAATACACATCTATCTATGTATGTATCTATGCATTTATGCCCCTGTGTGTGTGTGTGTGTGAATGGGATTACTGTCTTGTTTTGGCTCTGATCAATTCTGTGTATGAGAAACAAACCGTGAAATTGAGCATGACCCATTAACGAATGATGGCAAAGGTATGGCTTTAGATGATAAAGGGTGTACTATATGCGATAGCTATAGCTGTAACCAATGGTTTTGATGCAAGAAATTTTACGATGGTGAAGATGCAGCTCAATGCAAATGAGTAAGAAACGAAATTAATGATACACCCAGTCACCCAGAGATTAATGATTAACAATTTGTGATGTATTTGTGCTTCGTACAAGGTTCTATGAAATGAATCTGATGTGGGTTTGTGGAGAATCAGTGGGATTTGATTTTTGTGACTGGCATTTGAAAAGTTCCAATTTTGTTCCTGAACAACGTCTATTAGCCGTTAATTAGTGGCTAAAGGAAGGTTGATTTTGCCATGGTTATAACTTGATATGGCATGCTCAATTGATGGACGGAAGGATGCCTTCTGAATTATCCATGGACTAAATTGAAATTTTTAAATTTCGAGGAGGAAAGTTGAAACTGGGTCAAATTCAAGGACTAAAAGTATTTTTCAGCCCAAAAATTTATTACTGATTTATGTATTTCACTGTTTCAGTGGTTCAGCGTAAAGTCATAATACCAAACAAATATGGTGAAAAACTTGTGGGCATATTGCATGAAACTGAATCTCCGGAGATTGTAATCATATGCCACGGTTATCGGTCCTCGAAGGTTGGTGTTTCTAATATGCATAAGGGATCTTTTTTGTTTCTTTGTATTTCCTGTTTCTTTTTTTTCTTTTTTTTTTTTTTCTAATACTTTTTTTTTCCCCCCACAATATTTGGATTGTTGGATTTACTATGTAAATTTTATGTATGTATATGCATTCATCATAAATTGTCTTTTTTTGGGGGGGGGTGGGGGGAAAGTTTTAGATTTCTGTTTTTCCACGTCCAGGGAGATAATATTATGGTGAACCTTGCTGTTGCATTGGAAAATGAAAGAATCAGTGCCTTCCGTTTTGACTTTGCTGGAAATGGGTAAGCTGGTAGACTTACAGAATGTAAATGTAAGATTTTATAGATTTTATAAAGATTTCTGATCTTGTATTATTTTTTTTTGGATGAATTTTACTGATGTTTTATTACTTTTATCTTCTTGTTGTTTGGAGATAGTGTGTACATATTTTTACGTAGTGTCGGCTACACACCATAGCTACTACTTTAGTAATAGAAGGCGTATAACTTATAATGGTGAATGCTTTAATATTGTGATATAAAAATACCTAAATGCAAATTCTGAGACTCCAGTTAATGATATTCTTAGCTGGTCTCATCAATCACAAAAGTATCTAGCAGTAAATAAATTTCTCTAGATAATCTAAGATCATGTGCAATTGCATCCTTGCCATCTGCCATAATTTTATCTAGTCAGTCTATGGGTTGCTGAATGGAATCATAAAAAATCCCTAAACTTGGAATTCGTTAGTCTTAATGCAATGATTTGTTTTAAAAGTTAGACTATAAGATTTTGGTTGGGGTAGAATTATTTTAATCCTACAGTTCTAGTGCCGTGGTTATCTGTGCTCTTTGATACGAGTACAGGAAAAATCCTGACCAAATGAGAAGCCATTTTCTCTTGGTTGAGTACGAATGTGAAACTTTTTGTAGGGTTGTATTTTAGCATTTCACTGATTTATCTATTTTGAATTTGTTATTGTAGCTTCTTTGTTTAGTGACGATTTTTAGTCAAATTCTTGCCATGGTTCTTAATGGGAGAGAAACCTTTTCGGACTTATAAGGGCATACTCTATTGGCAAGAAATTTTAAGGCCCATGCACTACACAGTAAGATTGCAGTTGATTTCTAGGAAAAGAAAAGCTAAGAAAGAAAGAGATGAGATTGCAATTGTGGAAAGAATGACTGCATTTATATTTTTGTTCTCCATCTCTATCATGTTTTCTTCTGTGACTTAAACATGTGGTATATGGTCTAGTTTTGAATGTCAGTCATGGGAGTTCTCACCCTACACACTGCCCTTCATGCTGATTTAGTGTTGTATCATGCTTTTTCAGTGAAAGTGAAGGTTCATTTGAGTTTGGTAACTACTGTAAAGAGGCTGATGACTTACATGCTGTAGTCAAACACTTCTCTGGTGCAAACCGTATAATAAGTGCAATCCTTGGGCATAGTAAAGGTATGTTGGATTATCAGACATAGTCAACATATGCAGGTTTACTGATAAGAAAGAACAAGTTTATAGATGGTTTGTCCCCACTTGTCATCATTATCACTGTCATCACCACACCATCTTCTTCTATCTTTATGTTTTTTGTGCCTTAGTTGCATTTGCGAGTCTCTTGGTTTCAAAGCAAGAGCTCTCTCTCTCTCTATATCTCTCATCATTTTTGAGATTGTTGCTTGGATGGAACCTACACCCCGGACAAATGTTTCCTCTAAACGCTTCCCTCTTTCTAGAACAGTTATATTACTAGTGATAATGGAAGCAGCAGTCTGGCTGTTATGGAGGAAATGAGTGTGGATGTGGTGTTTGTTGCAGCGTGCTGCTGCTGTTCATACACACAGCGATAATTGTGCTTTAGTTTGTTCTTGTGGAATATCTCCATAGTAGGAAATGTGAATAATGTCTAGCTACTTCATCTTCCCAAATGCACACATCAAAGTTTTGGTGTAGAATTCAAATTCGGAGATTCACACAGAAAAATGAGATATTTGGAATTTATTTTCTTTATATTCAAATTCTGTATGAAATGGCATCCACAACCCTTGAACAAGAAATCTCTACGTAAATACATAGCCTAGCCTTTGCCCCAAAGCTTGTCCACCTTTCATTTTTGTGTTAGTATGTTTACCCCTATATTTCTTTTAAAGGTCTGTTGCCTTCATTAAATAATGTGTTTTTTAGGTGTAATTTCGTCTCATGTAAGTGCTGAACAAATGTAATTGCAGGAGGCAATGTGGTACTACTGTATGCTTCAAAATATCATGATATCGACACAGTTGTCAATGTTTCTGGACGTTATGATCTGACGAAAGGCATTGAAGAACGCTTCGGGAAAGACTTTATGCAAAAAATCAAGGAGGATGGATTTTTTGACATTAAGGATCAAAAAGGTAACCTGTTAGTTTATGTTCAACACGGTCATGTATGCTTGAGGATCTGAAATGTTTCAGTTTGGTGAGTACTTGTTTTCACATCCTTTTCTGCCTCAACATTTTGGCCTTTGCCCAAGTTTCTTGTTCACTTCTCAGATACTTTTGGATTGAGCATAAATCCATTATTAATTGTAGCACTACATCTTAAACTGATTGTTTTCTTTCATTTGAATTTTGGAAGAGAAAATTAATTGTTACTGGTGTAAGTGACTTACAATTATAACATGGCCTATATTTTGATACTTTGTAGGAGGTGTTAATTACCGTGTGACTGAGGAAAGTTTAATGGATCGCTTACGTACAAATATGCATGAAGCATGTCTTCAGATTCCCAAAGAGTGCAGGTGAGGAAAAAAATTGTCTAACATTTTGCTTTTACTTGTTCTTTCATTTCTTGGTTGACCAAGTTTATCATGTGTTATGAAACATGATGATTCTTAACATATTATTGTGAAAACATGGTTATATAGAACATTTCTTCCTGATGGTTCATGATTGCAAACATTCTGCTAGCAATTATTGTCTTTCGAGACGATTGAGGAAAGCCTGATGGCCCATGAAGTTTAAACCATTTTTTTGTTAATTGCCCCAATTTCAGGCAGTAATTATCAGATTTATGATTAGCTAGCCAAATCTGAAATTTCAGATTTATACTCCAAGTTGTAACAAACAATGAATATCTCAATCTTAACAACAATCAAGATTAATAAAGTTATCAACTTTCAATCCAACCACAAATATCGATACCAAAATCAAGAAAGCTATAAAATAAATAAACACAGAGATTTTGGTAACGAAGTAGTAACCTTTTGAAGAACTCTTCAAAAGTAAAACTACTCCGGGAGCCAGCCAACTCTCAACTCTAAAGGAATTCATTATAAAAGACTTATGTTACATATGGTCTTACTTACAAAACTTTTGTAACTTTGAAGACCCAATTTGCAACTCTGGTAAACGACGCGTTCACCTCCCATCGCAGTGGCTCCAGAACCCCTAGCCTTCTTCTATATGGAACACCTTCATGAATGAACCTTGTTTGCTTCAAAACCGGAACTCTGGTAGTTGCGGGCTATTCTATCGTTTGAAAGGTTAAGAAGAAACTAGGAGAATATTTTGACATGTTTAGGCTCAAGAACAATAATAAACCTCGCCAAAACAATTGACAAACTGCCTCTCTTGCTGTTTGGAAGTCTTGGTATGATATGCTTATATAGAGAGAGGAAAAATCAAGGTTTTAGGTCAAAGTCGGTTAAGTTTAAAACACTCAGCAGTGGGTCTCTGTTGATCAAGCCTTAAGTTCGGTCAATCGAGAAACTAGGTTTTCAAGGAAAAATATGCGATTTCACTACCATGGTCGACTGAGGCATCGACCAACCCTCTTGGGATTTACTATCGGACTATTGTTTATCATCTTGGTCGACCAAGCCTTTGAACAAGTTGACATGTTGTCTAAGCAGCAAGCGTCCAAAACTTATCTCTCTCTCTTTTTATAATATGGGCCAGAAATGTATGAGGTGGAATAGTCTTTATGTGAAACAAAGACCAGAACATGTCTCAGTAAAACACGCATGAAACAGAGGACCAAAGGTCCGTGCGCAACTGGGAGTCTGATGCTGCGGCAATAACGTGGGCTGATGGTGGCGACTGAAGGGGACGATGGTATGGTCGAGCGGCAACTGGGAGTCAGATGATGCAGCAGCGGTGTTGGCTGATGGAGGCAGTGAAAAAGATGGCAGGCGTCGTGCAAAATCAAAGACACTCTGTGCGAGGCGGTATGAAACGATCAGGTTTGGCTTTAAACAAGAATCACAAGAATCACATAGTGAAAGTTGGGAAAAGAGAGGAGAAAGAAGTTAAAACAGGGGAAGGGAGAAGGAAAGTTGTTAAAAGGGGGAGAAAGAATGAAGCTTAAGGGGAGAGAAAAAAGAAGCTAGGGAGGAGAGAAAAACAGAGGAGTATCAATTCCATATATTTTTATTCCATCAAAGTCTGCTTTCAATGGAGTACAAAACACACTTGAATAGACTAATGACTAAACCCTAATCTAGGGCAACACCTATTTATTGAATTACAAAAAACACACTTGACTCTTGAAAATTGAATACTAATAACCCAATTATTAGTCCTAAATAAAATTAAATTAAAGAAATATTTGTGTCTTGCCCCTTGCATTAGTCGAGGGTGAGAATAGATCACTGAAAAGTCTAATACTCTTCTTAAATATTAGGGTTAAATACTATTTTGCCCCTTGTGGTTTAACAACTTTATTTTTTGTCTCGTAAGTTTTAGTTTTTATTACCGGTGGTACCTCGGTTATTTATAAAGACGGAAATGATACCTTCGTCTAACTTCCGTCCAAAGTTTGACGAAAATCCACTTCAACGCCCCTAAAAACTCGACACGTGTCCATGTACCTAATTAAAAATAAAAAAATATTTTTTTAAAAAAAAAATTAAAAACATTAAATTAAATTAAATTTTGTTTTTTAAAAAAAAGAAAAATTTTGTTTGGAAAAGGGGGTACCACCCCCAAGTTGCAAAATGGGGGTGGTTTTGGTGGCCAAAACCACCCCCAAGGCCCAAGGCTATTGAGCCACCCCCATTGGGCCTGGCGTGGTTTCGGCCAAGCCACGTGTTGAGTTTTAAAAAAATTATTATTATTTATTTATTATTTTTAACTGGGTATATGAACACGTGTTGAGTTTTTAGGGCTGCTGACGTAGATATCTCCGTCTTTATGAATAACCGAGGTACTACCTGTGATAAAAACTAAAAACTAGGGGGCAAAAAATAAAGTTGTTAAACCACAAGGGGTCAAATGTATTTAACCCTAAATATTAAGTAGATTTTGGGAACAAACTGTTTACCTCAATATTGGGCTGTAAGCCTGTACCTGTTCTTTTTTGCTTTCCCTACTAGCTAGGGACTTTCCTTACCTTGTAGAATGTTTTAATTTTGATGCTGCGTTTATTTTTTTGTGTGTATAAAGAAATTGGTTGTTTTTATACACCTAAAATTGAGGTAATCTTTTTTACAGCTGACTCTGCTGCTAATCATTATCTGTATAACTGCAGCAATTCACCAATCACGCTATGCATATGCATTTTAGGTTGTTATTGATATATGGTATTTGTACTGTATAGACTCACCAGTATTGTTTATACAGGGTCTTCACCATCCATGGATCTGCTGATGAAGTCATCCCAGTTCAAGACGCATTCGAGTTTGCCAAGATCATACCGAACCACAAATTACATATTATAGAAGGAGCTGATCATTGTTACACTTCACATCAAGCTGAATTAGCCTCAGTTGTTTTGGATTTTATAAAGGCATCTCTCCAGGAGAACAAGGATACCACTATCTAAATACTTCTGTGCGTTCAAGCATATCTAGAATGATATGAAGACAATAGCAGATTTTACAGATATTGAGCTTTCCAACCTTGTGCGGTGGAGCTTAGTGTTTCTGATGTTGATCACCTCATCGTCTTGTTGATGCAAGCTATTTGCTAGTTCTATTATCAGCTGACAAGTTAATTATGTTCTTGAATCATGCTCTGTTGCCTTAACTGTTAAGAGCTTCATAATATGAACCCTTTTGACCTCTTCGCGTGAAAGAGGATTGTGGCATTCTTCGAAGCAACTGCTGTTCAATTTCCAACTACAGGCCACACGTTTTTTTTAGTGGTCACCCGTGACATTTGGTCATTGCATCTGATCATATCTAAAGCATCTGTGATTTTCAACCCACGTTTACAAAGCTTTTAGCTGAAGTTGCCCTTTAGAAAAACAAGATAGTGTTGGGAGAAAGATATTGTTGCCATGTCTCTTCTTTTAAGAAGTTTGTCGAAGCAAAACTCGCTCAAGGGGAAACTGCTCTGCAGATTAGCAGCAGAAACGATTGATGTGGCCATCCTGCATGTACTGAGTAATAGTGAAAATTGAAGGGCAGATTAGCAACAGTATGATTTCTGTAGCAGTATGATAATAGGTTAATTTTCGGTTATGACATGGAGTGAGGGCCGATATGTAATCTTAGTTGATGTCATAAAATGATGTAGAAAATTCTAGTTAGAAATTCATAATAACACGTGTCGCGTTTTTATTGAGTATGATGTGACAAAATAATGAATTTTGTTAAGTTACTTAATAAAAATTGATTTAAGGTAATAGACTGTGATTTTTTATACCACAGGTAATGATTTATAATTTAGAGCATGTTTGAGATTGCGTTTGAGAAATAGGGTTTTAAGTTAAAAAGAGCTTTTGAGCAAAAGCTTCATTTTTAAGCGTTTGCCAAAAGTGCGTTTTGATCATTTTTAAGTTTTTTAGACCTTTAAAAGCGCTTTTAATTTTTTTATCAAACAAGTATTTTTTTCTTCAAACGGGCTTTTTGAGTGTTAAAAGCACTTTTAAGACTTTCAAACGCAATTTTAAACATGCTCTTAGGCTACTATATGAACTTATAAATTATTTGTTATATCACGACGACCAATTTTGCATTTATCCTCAAAATTTGTTCAATTTATTTATCTGTCATTGGTGGGTCCAAACAAAGCGGAGATTCTAGTCTGAGACTCTGACCAAGACTCTTGGAATCGGAGACGTGTGAGCAGCAAAGGCCGTAAGTTACCCTCTATTGCATTGGAATGGAAGCCCTTGTGTATAATTCCCGTGCAGTTCTCCCAAATTCGCTAATTTTCAGAAAACACCCTTCACCAAGAAATTTGTTTCACCAGGTGTGCATCATCTCCTCGGGCAATCAAAGTTCCAGGAGAACCTTAACAATGGCCCAGGCTGCCAACAACCCAGGTAACCAAATTTATCATCTCAGTCATACACATCTATGTATGCATGTATAATGTATCTATGCGTCGTAATGCATGTATGCCCCCGTGTGTGTGTGAATGGGATTACTTTGTTTTGGCTCTGAGCCGCTTATCATGTTTGTGTATCAGAAACAAACCGTGAAATTGAGCACGACCCATTAGCGAATTATGGCATAGGTATAGCTGTAGAGGATAGAAGATGTACTATATGCGATAGCAATAGCTGTGTCCAATGGTTTTGATGCAAGAATCTTTACGATGGTAAAGATGCAGCTCAAAGCAAATGAGCTTAATGAGACACCCACAGATTAATGATTAACTATTTGTGATGGTATTTGTGTTTCGTACAAGGTTCTATGAATTGAATCTGATGTGGGTTTGTGGAGAATTAGTAGGATTTCATTTTTGTGACCAGAATTTGAGAAATTCCAATTTTGTTCCTGAACAACGCCCGTTAGCCATTAATAAGTGGCTAAAGGAAGGTTGATTTGTCCATGGTTATAACTTGCTGTGACATGCTCAATGGATGGAAGGAAGGACGGGATTAATGCCTTTTAAATTATCAATGGACGACATTGAAATTTTTAAATCTCGAGGAGGAAAGTTTAAACTTATGTCAAATTCAAGGACTAAAGGTGTATTTCAGCCCACAAATTTGTTACTGATTTATGTATTACACTGCTTCAGTGGTTCAGCGTAAAGTCATAATACCAAACAAACATGGTGAAAAACTTGTGGGCGTATTGCATGAAACTGAATCTCCGGAGATTGTAATCTTATGCCACGGTTTCTGGTCCACGAAGGTTGGTGTTTCTAATGTGCATAATGGTTCCTTTTTGTTTCTTTGTATTTTCTTTAATTTTTCCTCTTTTCAATTTGATTAAATACTCTCTTTCAATGAGATTGGTTTGTTACTTATAAAAAAAAATTGATTAATTACTCTCATACTTAATGTCTTGCAAAAATCAACTATGCTTTGTGGTTGTTTATTCTTGTTATTTTTTTTCGCAATATTTGGATTGTTGGATTTACTATGTAAATACATGTATATTTTATGTATGCATATGCATTCATCATAAATTGTCATTTTTCTGGGGGGGAAAAGTTTTAGATTTATGTTTTTCCACGTCCAGGAAAACAATACTATGGTGAACCTTGCTTTTGCATTGGAAAATGAGAGAATCAGTGCCTTTCGTTTTGACTTTGCTGGAAATGGGTAAGCTGGTAGAATTACAGAATGTAAATGTATAAGATTTTATGCTTTTATAAAGATTTATTTTCTTGTAGTACTTTTATCTTGTAGTTGTTTACAGATAGTGTTTACATATTTTTATGTGGTGTCCGCAACACACCATAGCTACTTTTTAGTAAAAGAAGACATATAACTTGTAATGGTGGATGCTTTAGTACTTTGATATAAAAAAGGGAAAACGTCACTGATTATTCCTGATCTTTCACCACTTTTGCAATTATACCCTTAAATTTTAAAAAAGTGTCAATTTAGTGTATCCATCTTTCAATTTCACTCATCCGTTAAGATTTTTCGTTAAATCCTATCAAAATTTCCAAAATACCCTTTTTTTTTTTTATAGAATATATATATTTCAAAGATTCAGGTGTGAATATTTTTGCAAATTTCTTTAAATCTTGACCAACGCCTAAATCCTTGCAATTTTTTTCTCTTTTTTTTTTTTTTTTCCTAAAAAAGTGAGGTATTTTTGGAATTTTGACATCTCTTCATTAGGATTTAATGGAGAAGAAAAGATTGCATTTGATTTTCTGGGAAAGAAAAGCTAAGAAAGAAAGAGATAAGATTGCAATTGTGGAAAGAATAACTGCATTTATATTTTTGGTATGTGCTTGTTCCTCCATCTCTATCATGTTCTTCTTTTGTGACTTAAACATGTGGTATATGGTCTAGTTTTGAATGTCAGTCATGGTACTTCTCACCCTGCACACTGCTTTTCATGTTGATATAGTGTTCTATCATGCCTTTTCAGTGAAAGTGAAGGTTCATTTCAGTACGGTAACTACTGGAGAGAGGCTGATGACTTACATGCCGTAATCCAACATTTCTCTGGAGCAAACCGTATAATAAGTGCAATCATTGGGCATAGTAAAGGTATGTTGGATTATTTGACATAGTCAACATATGAACTTTTACTTATAAGAAAGAACAAGTTTATACATGGTTTGCCTCCTTGGTGATTACGTAGGACTAGAAGAGAGCTTATCATCATCCCCACTTGTCATCATCATCTTTGTCATCACCACCATCTTCTACTTTCTCTCTCTCACACTCACTCTCATCATTTTTGAGACTACGTTGTTTGGAAACCACATCCAGGACAAATGTTTCCTCTAAATGCTGTCCTCTTTCTAGAACAGTTATGTTACTAGTGATAGTGGAAGCCAGCTGCCGGCTATTATGGGAGAATGTCTTGGGGGGTACTATCATTGGGTTGGGGGGCTTAGTGGTTGTCAGTGTGCTGCTGTTGTTCATACGCGGTGATAATTGTGCTCTAGCTTCTGCTTGTGGAATATCGCCATAGTTGGAAATGTGAATAATGTCTAGCTACTTCATCTTCCCAAATGCACAGATAAAAAATTTGGTGTAGAATTCGAAATATATTCTAAGATTCACACAGAAAAATGAGAGATTTGGAATTTATTGTCTTGAGACTCAAATTCAGTATGAAATTGCATCCACAATTCTTGAACAACAAAATCCCTACTCATTACGTAAATAAGTTGCCTAGTATTTGCCCCAAAACTTGTCCGCCTTTCATTTTTGTGTTAGTATGTCTACCCCTAGTTTTCTTTTGAAGGTCTGTTGCCTTCATTAAATAATGTCTTCTTTTAGGTGTAATTTCCTCTCATGTAGTGCTGAAAATGTAATTGCAGGAGGCAATGTGGTACTACTGTATGCTTCAAAATATCATGAGATCCACACGGTTGTCAATGTTTCTGGCCGTTATGATTTGTCAAAAGGCATTGAAGAACGCCTGGGGAAAGACTTTATGCAAAGAATCAAGGAGGTTGGAATTCTTGAAGTCAAGAATAAAAAAGGTAATCTGTTAGTTTATGTCCAACACGGTCATGTATGCTTGAGGATCTGAAATCTTTCAGTTTGGTGAGTACTTGTTTTCACATGCTTTTCTACCTCAACGTTTTGGCCTTTGCCCAAGTTTCTTCTTCGCTTCTCCGAGGCTTTTTGATTGAGCATAAATCCATTATCAATTGTAGCACTACATCTTAAACTGCTTATTTTCTTTCATTTGAATTTTGGAAGAGAAAATTAATTGTCACTGGTGTAAGTGACTTAAAATCGTAACCAGACCTATATTTTTATGCTTTGTAGGAGTTGTTAATTACCGTGTGACTGAGGAAGGTTTAATGGATCGCTTAAGTACAAATATGCATGAAGCATGTCTTCAGATTGACAAAGAGTGCAGGTGAAGAAAAAATTCATCTGACATTTTGCTTTCATTTCTTGGTTGACCAAGTCTATCAGGTCTGATGAAACATGATGCAATATTCTTAACATATTATTGTGAAACCATAGTAATATAGAACATTCTTCGTGATTATTCATGATTGCAAACATTCTACTAGAACTGCTGTAATTTTTCTTGCTGCTGACTGATGCTAATCATATCTGTATAACTGCAGCAATTCACCAATCACACTATGCATATACCTTTTAGGTTGCTATAGACTCACCAGTATTGTTTATACAGGGTCTTGTCAGTCCATGGATCTGCTGATGTTATCGTCCCAGTTCAAGATGCGTTAGAGTTTGCCAAGATCATACCGAACCACAAATTACATATTATAGAAGGAGCTAATCATGGTTACACTTCACATCAAGCTAAATTAGCCTCAGTTATTTTGGATTTTATTAAGGCAGCCCTGCCGGAGAACAAGGATACCACTAGCTAAATACTTGTGCAGTGAATATGTGAACCCTTTTGACCTCTTCATTTGAAAGAGTATTGCGGGTGGCATTGTCCGAATTAACCACTGTTCATTGTCCAACTCCTGGCTGCACATTTTTTGTTGTCACCCGTGACATTTGGTCATGGCATCTGATCATATCTAAAGCATATGTGATTTTCAACCTATGTTTACAAAGATTTTTGCTGAAATTGCCCTTCAGAAGAACAAGATAGTAAGCGTAGGATGAAAGATATTGTTGTTTTTTATTTTTTTCGGGGTATCTAGGAACAAGATGGTAAGGTGCCATTACCAGTGTTTGGCTTACTTCAGTGAAAACATCATTGGAGATCTTCCTATACAAAAATTAACGGCCCAAAAAAAAAAAAAAAAAAAAAATCAGTTATCTATCATTGTCGGAATTATCACCGTTAATTTTTGCACAAAAAAAAGAGATGCTAGAATCCAATAAAACTTTTACATTTTACCCATCAAAATTTTAGGGGTTAAAGTGCCATTTGCTATCAACTTGGATCATGTGCCCTTTTACATCAACTTGGCAAATGGCACTTTACCACCTAGGATTTTGATGAGCAAAATGTTAAAGCTCTGGTGATTTTTTGAAGGGAGGTAAGTCAAACTCCAGTTATCATTATTATCATCATTACTACTACTACTATTGTTATTAATATTATTACTTGGGAATGTCTGCTTCCAACTAAAAATTATTAAAGTAAAACAGGGGAAAAAAGAAGGAAAAAAGAACAAAACGTAAGTCTTTGCTGAATCAATTTATATACAGCAAGAGATTTTACATGATTGCAGTTGCAAATATTTAGAAAAAAAAAATTGCTGATAACATTGTAATTATCGAAAAATCCTATCCCTACAGCAGCAGAGAAATTGAAGGCTTTACAAAATGATGCCATATTGCCATGCCATTTAGACAAACCCCCCATAAACATGCATCTGCAATGTATATTTTCTGCTATCATCTCGTACAATGCTTGGCCTCTGGAACTGATGAATTTCTTTCAAGCATCTGCAATGCTTAATCTTCTTAGCAAAAATGGATGATTAAACAGGTCCAAGCTCCATATCATGACTCCCATTGTCATATATCTGAAGATATGCCTCTTCCCCTTTATCCTGAGTCCAAGGAAAAAAAAAAAACCCGCCTAGCATGAGGAATTTAATCGGAAGAGGTTGGAACAAAGTGTCTTAAGATAAAAGAAAATATAACAAGGAAAGAAGAAAGAGGGAAAAAAAAATGAGTTCATAAATGGCTAGACTACCGAGGTGTCCAAGGGCGCATATTCTAACGTGAAACTTAATAAATACTTTTAATACATAAAAAGCTGTGAAAAAAGAAGAAGCTGGTCTGTTTTTTAATAAAAACCTCAAAAAGTACTTTTTGACTTTTTGCTCTTAAAAAGACTAAATACTTTTGAAAAAAAGCTTAAAAATGAAGATTGTTTTGAAAAAATTATTTCTAGCTTTAAAAGCTATATTTTCTAATAAAATCCCAAACAGGCTAAGAACTAATTTGGGCTAATCTGCAAAATTGCTAACTGATATTATTGGGTTGGAGTCAAATCCAAAGCGAAAATTTCACAAGAGGCACTTTGCACTAATTCATATAGAGAAGACTAGAGACTAAATGGTCAATCACCTCTTCCATGTCAGCATCAGAAACATTAGGATCATCCAATCTTGAGTACAAGGTTTTTGAGTCATCAATCTCCTTTCCATTTCTCAAATCTTCCTGAAATCAACATCAGAAATATATAAAGTAGTCGTAAGAAAAATACAATTCTTTTAGCCAAGTATTTTCTGGTAAACATCAGTCTTTGTGAAGCAATGGCTATTATACCAGTTCAGACTTCACCAACTCAATTCTCTCCTGTAAGTCTGAGATATGATGCTTAAGTGCCTGCAAAATAGGAAATCAATTAACCGGAAGCCCAAATCATATCATTTTGTGAAGAAACGCATAGGACCAAGTATTATAATTTTACCTCACGCCTCTGAAGTTCTATTGACCGAGCCAATGCCTGTCTTCTTGTCAATAGATTCTTGGGTTTTAGTGGTTGAGGCTGTAAGTAGTTTTTCCCACGATACACAATTATTGCATATCCGTTGGTAGTTTTATCTAAAGATACTAGCACCCCGCCACTCTCAGCTTCCAAAGAAATTGCAACATGCTTGACTTGTTGAAAACTTTTTCCTCTCACAATTATCTTTACCAACTCCCGATACTTCCAGTGTAAGTGCATATTTTCTACCGTACCATCATAAACCCCACGCCTACCTGAAACAGAAACACAGGATATTTGACTACTCCTAAAAACCATCAAGAAGAGAATTAAAGTGGCTGTTTTTACCTAGAAGCAGGTAGGGCTTCATGCTCAAACCCATCTTACGAAATAAAAATCTCTCCTGATCGGTTATGGTTTCTAAATCACTTGGGAGATCTGCTGGTTCCAGATACTCCTGCACTTTTGCTAAAGCCTTCTCAGCCTTTTTAAGCTTCCCTTTGCCCTAGGACCATTCAGAATTAGATATACATAAGAGCTTGGAAAAGGTTTAGAATTTTGTCTGTCTAGACACTAGAGCTGGAAAAGGGAATCTTGTAACTTACAAGAGCTAGTTTGTTCTGAAGGTATCTGACTAACAAAGCATGTCTAGTCAAGGCTGAATCTCTAATCATTTTCTGCACATCTTCACTACTTGGTTGGTTTCCCCAGCGAGATGTCGCTGCCATGGTTTCAGCAAGGGTTCCAGCAACCAATGGGCCTTTAGAAGCTTTAGCCTTTGATTCGATTAAGGCCAAGGCCTTTTGTCGTGCTTGATCTTCCTCATCTTGTTGGAGATCTGTTTGTTTCTGCCTCTCTTTCAATGCCTCTGTAACAACTGGAGGCAAGTAGTCATTACCCCTGTAAAAGACAATAAATTCCTTGTTTCTAGAAACTAGTGTGCCCCCTGTCAATTTCTGCATGCATAAAAATGAAACTGTCAAGAGAAACAAGAGATTACTGTCAAGAATGGAGTATCCACAATCTGATATGCTACAGGTCAGAAGGGATTAGACAGCTTCTAGAACAGAGAAGACAGACCAACAGTCTCAAAAGAGCTTGCAAGAAAGAATATACTGAATAGTAGCCTGTCCTTCAAGATAAGATAAATGAATAGTTGAATAGTATATCTTTAGCACTTATGAAGATGTAGCCAGAAGCAGCAGTTCTTTGGTATTCAAGTCTTTCTTTCTGGTACTAAGAACTTAGTTTTCCTTCAAATTTTCATAAAGTCAGATATCAAGAAAAAAAATCTTGAATTTGCTTAGAATTTGAAATGATATGGCATATGAATTTCCCAGTAAATTGATGAGTACTTTCCCACTGACTGCAATACTTGAATCATGAGTTAAATTATATTTCACCAAGTTATATGCAAAAGGAAAGGGAGTTTGCCCCTTCTGCTTTATATTACTTCATAAACCAATTGTATCATATAGGACTTGAGCAATGGAATAGTAAATAAAACCACAGAACTCATACTTATTAAGTCTCAGTATTAAATTTTTATTCATAAGTTCCAATCTCTTACGTGTTGCACACTCAATATATTACAATAGAGTAATACAACTTTTCACACTGGCTGACGTGACGTGGGAAGCCACTTAAAACACATTATGTCAGACAATGTGAATTAGGTATGAAGAGTCATAACAATTCCTAGACTGTATCAACTAGCTAGGGTAATGAACTACTCAAGCAGGTATTTTCTGAAAGGAGATTAAAGTTATCACTATCAGTTTTTACTAATTGGAGCCCACAGATTTACAGTTTGCAGCAATATTTAAGAAAACAAAAATCCAGATAATTGAATTCACATTGAAGTGGGATAATTATCTCAAAACAAATATAAATGATTCAAGATACTTGACACTCTACTCGAATATTCTTTTTAGCAAGTACGGTTTTGTTGAAAATACTCTTTATTCATGAAGCGGCAACATTTCTGAGGTCTCACCTTGAGTTCTTCTGCCATCCTCTCATTACGTGTATTCAATACACCACGTTTGATGGCTATCTTTGCAATAGCACTTCTTTCCCATAGCTTTACCATAGCCCTAGCCAGACCTTGCAGTTCTCTGCTCCTTCCTAAGAATAGTTAAATAAATTCAAAAGCAGCGAAAACATGATTTAGTGAATATAAACACAATAATGTCCATTAAGTATTACGTACCTAAAGCAAAATGAGGAGGCATCATTCTGGCAAGTCTACGGATAGCTGTCATCTCCCAGTTTCTTAGACAATGGCATACCCCATAAGCAAAAAGTCTCAATGGAGGTTTATATCCAGGAACCACGGCAGGAAGCAAGTCTGCATCAACAGGCAATGGCTCACGACCTGTCCAATCGGTAAACCGCGGACCCAACTCATCTAACAATTGGTTGAGATCACTAAATTCCATCAGTTCTTCTTTAGATAGATCCTTCAAATACATTGCAGAATCGGGGATAAAAGGTTCTGTAGCTCTAATTGTGTCCTTCGTGGTATTAGGCGTAGCACCACTCATGGCACCTTTTGAATCTTCCAACATATTCATATTGGTCTGGTTTTGTTTGGTATATGATTGTACACAAGAAAGTTTGTAGGCTGTTCCCCTGTACAACACAACAGAACTGCCTGACCTCCATATAACTAAACCTCCGGTTTTACGCTGATAGAGACAAAGAAATAATTAACATGAGATACTAGCAGACTCAATTTCGCAAATATCTGATAGTAAAACACAAGAAGACAGTATATGCATAATTTAAAAAAACAAAGAAAATCATAGAGTATCCAATTTAACTATAGATGTACAAGTTCTATATCTTTTTTTGATGAATAATGTGCAAGTTCTATCATTAATTGCAGTCAAATCATGATTCAATTGGGACATGAAAATATGTAAGACCCTGCAATTCACTTAAGCATAAAGTCACGAAGTCATTTTGAAACCCCAAAATCCTTGAAATGGTTCCACATGTGATATTCCAAAAGCAAAGAAACAGAAAAGATGCAATGAACCAAACAATATGCAAACACCGACCTCTAAAATCTCATGGGTCCTTTTCATGTCAACAGTAAGAGGCCCTTCAAATTTCAACTTCACCACTTCAGCAGACTTCCACTTCTCATGTATAGCATCCACCACTGCCTGTGTGATACCAGCAACTCCAACCTTTGTCCTCTCCAGCATCCTCAAAGCTACATTTCTTAGTCTCCGCAGCTCGTGTTCCGGAAGTGTTTTCTCCGCCAACTCCGTATTGCTCCTGCTCCTCCTCCCCATATCACCTTCTCCTCTCTTCCACGGTAACCCAATTGAGCCACTATTGCCATCAACAGAACCCACCATTTTTACAAAATTTTCGCCTTTCCCAGATGGCTTTTCCTTCCAAGAAACGCCATTTCCGCCACTCAAAATCTTTGTCTCCTCGTCTTCTGAAATCCCACTTGAAATTTCATCAAACACCTCACCTTCTCTCTCAAACTCGCCATCACAATCTTGTTCATGAATTTCCAATCTTTCAACAACGCCATTTGCAATACCATTCCCACAAGGCCCACCAGACCCACCAAAAGTTTTAATTTTCTCACGACTCTTCCGTGGAATTTCAGGTTCAGAATCAATCTGGAGCTTCCTGGTATTGCTTCCATGAACCCAAGGAGGCGGAACATACCGGTTCGGCAGAACAAAACTCACTGGGTCACTCACCGATTCTTTAGCACCAACTTCTGAGTCAGATACACCAACCCCAGAAGATTGCTGGCTCTCCTCTTCCTTTTCTTCCTGCTTCTCTAGCTTTTCTTGTTGTTCTGGTTCCTCCCATGGAAATCTCTCTCTCGTGGAACCGAGTTTGAGTGACCATTTCTCTTGTATTTGCTCGGAGAAGCTCGGCCTGGGCTTCCTCTTCTTCTTTGTGGTCTCAGAAGCTACCACTCTGATTCCCTGTGGTTGCTGGGTGTCAACCTGGACCGTCTGATTAGAGCAAGAAACTCTGAACCTGATGAGGGTTCTGGGATTGCTCGAAGATTGTGTTCGGGGTTGGAGAAGAAGGAAGTGGAGAGAAGGGGATAAAGGGTAAGAGCAAGCGCAAGAGGAAGGACAAGAATTCAGTGAAATTGGTGGGAGCGCCATGCTGATACGCAGAAACAATTTTAGCCATTTCTAGGACATTTCTCTGCCAAGTGAAAACTCCTAAACGACATGTATCACGAAGGTTAATTTTTTGTAATAGTAAATTTATTTTTTCAGTTAAATTACTTGCCTTGTCCAATTAGATTTTATTATAATTTTTTTCATAAATTCCATAGAGATGAGTTTTATTTTATTTTTTTATTTTTTTATATGTTCACACAAGAGAAAGAAATTCTAACTAGTTACCTCTGTTTCATGAGACATGATCTCTAATCAATTAAACTACCTCTTAAGAACAAGATGAGTGTTATATAAAGTAACAGGTGATAGACAATATTTTAGTAGTTAATATAATAAATGTCATATGGATCGTCAAGTCAATTTGTAAATGTGGTAAATGTCATGTGGATTATCTCATGACAATATAAATTTTAGTTATTAACATGATTGTTCATGTGGACTGCAACTTCGGTTTGTAAAGAATTTATAATAAAAAAAAGGAAAACTTCACTATCCCCCTGAACTTCCACTTAATTTAGAAACTTCCCTTAAACTTTCAAATATCTCATTTTGGACCTCTGAACTTTCAATTACTGTAAATGTGGACCTTTCCGTCAGATTTTAAACGTTACACGACGTTTATACCCCGCATTTTTGTATAAAATTCCAACTTTTAAAACGTTTTTTATTTAAAAAAAAAAAAAAAGAAAATCAAGGACATTTTGGTCTTTTTTTTTGTATTTTTAACTACTAAAATTAACGGAATGATACTAATTAAGAGTAATTAAAAGTTCAGGGGTCCAAAATAAGAGATTTGGAAGTTCAGAGAGTTTGTAAAATCGGATAAAAATTCAAGGGGCCAAAGTGAAGTTTCCCCTAAAAAAAATTATAATATCTCTAGGGGCTCTCCACTTACAAATCCAATATCATAATTAATTAATTTAAATAATAAAAATTAGAATAAAAATCAACACGTGTTAAACTCAAAAGTTTAGACATAAAATTAACAGATTCAAAATTAACAATAATAACTTTTCATAAATACTTCGCTGAAGTCTTTTATCACGAATTGTTCACCGATTAATACTTAATTAGCTTATGTGTATTTCTCTTCTAGTCTTCTCTGTTTTAAAACGCTTGAAGCACAAATATTTGCTTCTTCAGTAAACGACTTGTGCGTAGCTGCTTTTACCTTTTTCACTATTACCAAAAGTCGAGGTGTTACATAAAATAAAATAAAAGTAAGTCAGAGGTGTTACATAATAACACTAGTAATTTAACGTAAAAAATGAGATATTGCTTTGTACTTACGACTTAAATAGTAAGTCAAGGTGTTACATATACATTCGCGATCATTAACTGGGTTTAATCGAATTCATATGAGTATGTCTCGTTTAATAATTGAGAGTATTTTTTTGTTCATAGTCAACTCATTTGTTAAACAAATCGAGATCGAGCTAAATTTATCTGAGTTGAGACAAACTGCCTCTTCAAGAGTGGCTCTGTTTATTTAACAATATTAAACAAAGGTTTATGCGTGATGAGATTTAATGGGCAATTTAATATGAACTACCATGTTTCACTCGATCGAAGGTAAATTTGTTTAATCAAACTCAAATTTTAATGTTTATGCCAGACATTTAAAATATAAGGGGCTGATGAAGGAAAAAGTATATTTCTTCCTCACCCTTTGTTTGGGGAGGAAGAGATTCAAGGATGAGTCTCCTTTGCACTTTTTGTTTGTTATGTTAGAGTTTTTGTGTTGTTTTGTTGTCGTGTTTATAGGGTAATAATTTGTCATATATTGATGGTATTATTGTTGTTGGTGGTGAAGTGGGGATTATTTGATGTTTGATGTTGTGATGTGGAGTTTTGTATGGAAACTTTCATAGTATATATGTTCGTTGTGTTGAAATTGTAGTGATGATGTTGTGATTAGGTTTGTGTTTTTGTTTTTGTGTTTGTGTTTTTGTATTTGTGGTCGAGTAATGGTTATCGTTGAAGTGTGTGAAAAATGAGGAGTACTGAGGTTTGTAAATGGGGTTTTAAGGTTGTGTGAGGATTTGGGTTGGCGTAGTATGGTTGAGGGAGAAGTGTTGAGAAAAAAAAAAAACCAGGTGTTGGGGAGAAAATATCTCCCCATGACACATGTCCACCTTTGTTGCACCTAGGACTTTTTTCCTCTCCTACGAATCCTTCTAAGAAGGGAGGAGACTCATTTCTCCCCCTCTCCTTCTCAGAAGGATCTCTTCATCACTCACGTCTCTCTCTCTGAGACTCATCTCTCTCTCTTACGTATCTCACTAGATACACACCAATTTATGGAGATTAGATGCAAACTAGTCCTATATTTTTATTTACGTATAAGATGCTAACTTAAACAACGGAGAGTTTACGGCTTTAGCCAAAAATCCTCAACCAATTGGTTGACCAAAATGTCCCCACAATCAGCTAAAGAGGGCGGTTAAATCACCCAAAAGACCTTGAGGACGGTGCGAGGGGCTTTCACATTGGTGCAATGGTCGCGTTTCATTGGTGATTGCAAATATGCCAGACAGATGATGGTGGAATTACTGTGCGTCAGTGGGTTTTGGTGATAGTCAAAGGTGGTTAGGTCTCAAAATGGAAGAGAGAATCAAGGCAGTGTGATTGAATATTTGAATCTAGGGGCACAGAGAGGCAATGATTTATGTGAACTGCTTCTTGAATTTATAAGAAAATTATAATAAAAACACTAGTCTTCCATTAACGGACCATCAAGCGTAAATAATACATGCATATTATATATAGTTTCTACATCAAATTTCTGAAAACTACGAACGACACATACAAAAGCCCATAATGAAAACGAAAAAAGACCAAGTACGAGAAACATAAATGTAAAATTCAAACTACAAACGAAAAAGGATAGCCTTATATTTTCCCTGCAATACTTTCAATCGATCACATGTATTTATGCTTATAAATTTAACTGTTATTAAAAATTCTTTGTCCTGGTGATAGTATCATTTTGGGGTCAAATAGAGCCTTTCTCTCAAGCACAGTTCTCCACTTGATGCCAAAATGCTTTTCCCATTCTTCCTTTGTCTTGTGGTTAGGAAGATACTGCTTAACCTTAATACCAGCATCATAGCAAAACTGAAGTATGTCTTTGTTTTGTGCATCAAAGGGTTCCCACTCATCAAGCCCACTTGAATGCAAAAACCCTATGGTGTAGAAAACATCTTCATCTGGTGTTACCGCAGTCATCCTATCATCCCACCTGCAAGTAACATAAATTATATTAATATTACATATTTATTTATTCATATGTGTGTGTATATATATATATATATATGCATTCATTTACATGGTATTTCAGAAGACCTACTTGTTTCGGTTCATGGGGTAAAAAAGTACAAGTCCTGTGGTAATATTGCGCTTCAGAACAATGTCCATCAAAACACCATAATTGAAATCTGAGATCTGAGATTTTGGTACAAAGAGATTTAGCCACGGTTGAGCAAGCTTTGGCTGATCATCATCATCATCTTCATTTCCTCCAACTCTACTAATAAAATCTACATATGAGACGTCTTTCTCAAACATATATCCTGTGATAAAGCTCAACCCTTCGAATAAAACTTGGAGTTCCTATCAAGTAAAACACACACATATATTAAGAGAATATTCTAAATTAATTAAAGTAATTAATTACTGGCTGTTGATGATTATAATATGAAAAATGTTAAACTTACAAACAAATCTTTTTAAAAAAACTTTTACAACATGATGTGGCACAATATAATTGAGTTTCTCAAAAGTTAAATTTATCTCATTTCCAATCATGTTGTAAAAGTTTTTTTTGTAAAATTTGTTTGTAAGCCTAGCATTCCTCTTATAATATATGTATATATACCTCGTCCACAGACTCAAGAGTGTGATCATCATAATATTTGGCGACTTCTAGGCAGTAGATAATTCCATATTTTTTAATTAGAGAGATAATTCTGGAGTGATCGTTTGATGGAAAAAAGGACAATCTCCAATCACCAGGAGAGCCCAGAGAACCCTGATTCATGAGAAGTTGACCTTCCAGGTAATTGAGTGCATTGCTTTGCTTCCTTCCATTGGTTGAAATCAAACGTTGTTGGTCTCTAGCAAATGCTGAGAAGTCATTGTAAAGCATTCGAACCCATTTGACCTTTATAACAATATTAACAGCACATGGTAATTAATTAATAATTAATTATGGATGTAGATCTTAATCATATATAATAATGTGCTTAATTTGTAAGTACCCTCTTTGGTGATGGCTCCAGGGGGATTCTCGCTCTGGTTATAATTCCAAATTGACCTAAACCTCCAAGAACTGCATAAAAGAGATTCGTATTCTTTTCTGGAGAGCAAGTCACAAAATCTCCCGTTCCTGTATCAAACAAAGCACAAACCGGCTGATAAGTAAACCCTAATTATAGATATAGCTGCATGCAGATGCAGTAAAATTACAAGGTTACATAAATTAAGATAAATGTTTGATTTTCATTTTTTGTTCATCTTTATACAAGAAATTGTTAAATCTACCATTAATACGTGAGACTATATATAAGTCTTATAGATTCAATAGTAAATTATGAACAAAAAATAGGCAAAAGATGTATGTATAATATTTCTCTAAACTAAAATATTATATAGTGACGTGGTGTGGATATAAATAACAATAGTCCCACTCAAACAATTACATGACAAATAATTAGACAGTTCTTCCACATATCAGACAAGTCCATCAGGAATGATCACCTCTAAAGAACCTCTCCTTAAAATTAAGGGTCACTATTCTAGAAAATAGGTATATGTGCCCACTACAATCCTAAAAGGTCTTTTCGTGGCAAATAATAATTAGATAGCTTTAATTTGCACAAATTATACAACTCCATCAGGGATCACTTCCTCCAAGAAGCCTCACGTTAAAAGGGTCGTCACTATTCCAGAAAATAGGTATACGTGCTCACTAACCCGGCCTGAAAACGTACTCTCTCCACGGCAGGCAAATAGTTAGTTTTTGCACAAATTATACAACTCCAATATAAGGGATCATTTCCTCCGGGGAGCCTCACGTTAAAAGGGTCAGTATTACCAAATAATTAGACGACTCTTGCACAAATCAGACAACTTCACCAGGAATCACCACTAGGGAGTCTCACTTTAAAAGAGCCACTATTCCCCCCTTAACAAAAAAATGCATGCTCACTACAACCCTAAAAACTCTCTCCATTCAGTTTTAATCTCAAAACTATGGCCGTGTTTGTCAAGGGACTTGAAAAATGAAGTTGATTCAAACGGTAGCAGATTTGATTGATGTAAGAAAAAAAAATAAGAATGTTTTATATGAAAAAGTAAAAAATAAAAAAATAAAAAAAATAAAAATTGTTTTATAGTGATTTTTTTATTTGAATAGTAATAAAAAGTGGTTTATGTGACGTAAAAAGTACAAAAATTAGGGTTAATTTTCACAAAAATAGTAGGGTACACCAAGACTGACATTTTTCTGGTGACTTTTTCCTTATTTTACAGGAACCTGCAGTACATACATTCGGCCGTGCAAAAATCTGCTGAAACACAAAATCATGATTAAACCAAACTAACTAACCACAAATTAAACAAATGAAAGGATCCTCGTATTAGTCAACATATATGTTCGACTAGCTAGGAGCGTGGAAAAAACCTACCGACTTTTGGTTTCCAAAAACTATTTTCATACCAGTGATAACATCCATTTCAAACACGTTGTTGATCTGTGGACCAAAACGGAAGGTTTGCCCGCTAATCCCGGCATTGGATAGTGTCCCCCCAACAGTTAGGTACACGTAGTCAGTCCACGACACCGGTGAAAGTCCATGTTCTAGTGTTGCACGCAACACATCCCCCCAAAGCTGCTCCCCTCCCACATCGGCAAAAAATCCCAACGAAGGGCTCCACGAGACTACAATATTTCCACGCTCTTCCAAGGCTCTCATATTCACCACCACCCCATCACGAGCCATTGCCTGCCCGCGGACAGAATGGCTCTGCCCTGCAGCAGCTATATTAAAATGAGAAGAATTATTGTTCGCAAATTTTATCAAGGATGCAATATCATTTATGGAAGATGGGTAAAGAACTGCGGCTGGGATCTCTTTAACGATATTGCCGTAATCGCTAGAGGCTTGATTAATGGCATCAGGGTCATTGCGGAGCGTGGTTGATATGGGAAGGTTTTGAAGCTTTGGTGGGCTTGACATGATCAGAGGGCTTATATATATAAATATTATGACCATGAAATATGCTATAATTGGAAAGTTTTCTGCCATTGTTGAGAGAGGAAGAGAGGAAATGATTGAAGAAGGAGGTGATGGTTGTGGAGGGAGAGTATAAAGATTGGGTGATATATATAGAGGAAAGTTGCATGGAAATGGATGAAAGCCTTTGGCGTTTGCATATAGGAAATGAGGTCATGATCTACGTACTGTATGTTTGTTCAAAGATACGGAAGGACAAGATCTTGGATTCATTCTTCGCATCGGGAAACTACCACTTGCCTTCAATAATTTAGTTACCTCGAACTTAATTTGTAATTTTTTTTTTTTCAAATATTTTAATTTTTGAAATGTATCTTACTAATCTATTATTCAATTTGCAATATCTCTCATTTATTAGTGTTAACTTACGCAGCATGCACATGGCATGTCAGTACGTACATGTGATGTAAATTCTTGTTTTACAACCATAAAATTTATAAAATACAACTATCATGTCTCTCATAAGATGAGAGAGGTGTGTAGGAGGATTCAAACATGTAGTGACCTACCATCAAGGGTAGTGGTTAAATGGTTCAATGGTTCAAGAAAGTTTTCAAGTGGTCAGGGCATGTACTAGGGCGTGGGTTCGAATTTTTGCAATGAAAAATTTGCACATATGTTTGATTAATATTAGTCATTTTAGATTCTCATTGATGCACTGGTGGGGTTGGGTCAGATTATGGTTCAGTCAGACTTGAGAGAGAGCCTGCGGTTCTCACCGTCTAGGCCCTTCCTGTGCAGCTTTAAGCGGGTAAGTGTTAATATGATCATGTCTAAGTAGGATAGCCACAATTGGTCTTTTCGGCCTACCATTTTTGAATAAAAAAAAAATAAAAAAAATAAAAAAATAAAAAAATAAAAGAACAACTCCCTTAGAGGTCACTCACATTGACCTTATTTATTGGTATTCATATCATTTTTCTTTATTAAATGTTTTGATAATTTTTAATGAATAAGTTCCACATCATGTTGGTATCCAGTCATATATTAATAAAAGAGTTAGTATTTCTAACATTTCTCGTATTGCAAAAATGAAAAGTTTGAAAAGAGATTACAAATTTGATGGTAAATGGAGGTGAAGTTTCCTCCTCTGTCTTCCGGCCCCTACAAGTCAACGACAAAGAATTAATGCTTGTACGTAGGATTGAAATTTACATGTTAAATGTTTTTGTGTTTATGTAGGCTGTATATATGCATGATCCTGATCATCAATGAATTAGATTGGAAGCAGGAAACTATTGAAGAGGGTGTTGGGGAGGTGTTTGGTGGTACCGGCCGGTGTAGGTGAAAGTCGCAGGAAACTAGGACGCAAGAGTCTTTGGCTTTTGTATAGGAAATTAATGACGTCGTATTCTGACGCATACATGCATGTTTATTCAAAGATACGGCGGTAGGACAAGATCTTGTTCTTGGATTTCATATTTTTCTTCTCTGTCTTCCCCCAACGATATGAATTAATGCGACCGATCCTTTTACAGGATCAAATTTTGACATGTTAAACGTTTTTTTGTGTGTTTGTGTATGCATCATCATGATCATGAAGATTCGAAGCCAAACACTGGAGATTTTCTCACCAAGATCTCGATTCCCTTTTCTCTCCAAAAACGTACGTCACGAATTGATTAACATTTATATATATATATATATATATTTTTTTTTTTTATTCATGATCATGAAGATTCAAAGCCACCCACAGAAGGGGAAATAATAGGTGTTATTCTAGTATTCTTTTAGTGTTCTCCTAATTGTGATGTGGCTTTTAAAATTATTAATAAATTAAAAGTCAATAATGATAATCTCAAATTTAACGATAATTTTAAAAGTGACATCACAATTAAAAAGATACAAAAAAAAAAAAAAAAAAAAAACCTAGAAAAACGTACACTTAATATTTCCCCCACTTAAGTCTTTATTCTTGTGGGTCTATCAATGACCAACCCAGAAGAATAGAGTACCGTTTGAATCATAATCTCATGTCGCTTTTGAATGTTGTTTGCATATCTACGGGATATATGAAAACGGTCAAATTTTCAAAATTCATCACAAGGATCTTGAAGATTTCCTTTTGATTTGGCTCAGGAATTGTCACAAATCATCGGTGGGAAAAGAAGAATATTCGGGTAGACATCAAACCAGATTTTCTTCATTGTAGATGATCTTGTTTGCCTCTATCTAAGGGCTACAGGTTATCCCACCAAGTCAATTTGGATTCCTGTGATAATTAATCACCCAGGCCCAGCCGCCCGTACGTGTTGTCTCACTCCAAATTCAACGACCCTGTCAATTTTGAGTTAGGGGGCTCTTAGGCTCTGTTTGCCCATGGTAGAAATAAATAAATTCTTATACTATTTCTCTCAAAATTAACTTTTAATATTTTTATTTTTTACGTCACATTATTCACTTTTTATTACTATTTAAATAAAAAAAATCACTACAACATAATTTTTTTTTTTTTTTCACTTTTTTCATACAAATTAAAACCTTTTTTTTTTTTACCATATCAATCAAATCTGATATATAGTTGTAGACCACTTCCTTTTTTTAAGGCCATTGACAAACATAGTTTAGGGTCTTTTTACTTTTTATTTTTATTTTTTTTGTAACTATAATTTTTTACTTAAGAGTTAATATATACACATCAAAACTACATATATATCGATCTTTAATGGCTTATATACTAAAATATGCTAGTTGTTTTTTGAAGACAAGTATAAGAAGAAGTATATACCTTGATGGGGATAAGTATTCCTTGTGGGTTCCACTCTATTTGTCTCTACATACAAGATAATCAAGCTGTCAAAAGAAAATAAATCAGAATGTTCCTTCCTCATGAAAACATTGCATTAATACAGCAATTAATGCAATATATATGGAGAATCTCAATCCATAACTACAGAATCACACCCATTTAATAAGGAATACAAATTCCAAGATATCATAGACTCTCTTAGATATGCTATCTCTCCAGCTACATTGAGCTTGTAATTCAACAAGTGTAAAAACCTATACGATTTCTTTATTTTGTAGGTTGCCCATAGGCTGCATACAAAAAATACTGCACCAAAATACGTAATCTATGTTGATGACTTATTAATATAGCAAAGAAATATGATCAAGCCATAGGCACGCGGGAGAATCAGGTGGATTAACTTACAAGATTTGGTCCTGTCAGTGTACGTCAATGTTATATATTTATAACCATAGATTTTAGTTGAAGATCACAAAAGATTTTAGTTATAAAGATGTAGGCACCATGCGTCCCTATTATTTTAACACTGAAGTGTACAATTGAGAGTTGAATGTCATGCATGCGCGCGTATTCATGCATTCAAAGTCTACGTGGCGTGGTACTCTCAGCTAAAAAAGGACATAAATTTTTTTTAAATTGGTTTGGAAGAAATTTCCTTTAACCTACTTCAATAGGTGACAAGTATATATAATCTTTCACATATTTTTTAAAATATTTTTAAGAGCCATTTATTCTCATTCTACTAACCTAAGAACCTAAACATTAATCTTTTAAAAAAAAAAAAAAAAATATTGAATGACACTTGCCACTTATTGAAATAGGTTGAAGGAAATTTCCTCCAAACTGGCTTGGAGGAAATTTGTCTCCGCTAAAAAATCAATCTTCATCCACTAAATGTTATGAAAGACCATATCACATAGACTTTGGGTGGATAGGGGTAATGGGTGATCGATGTATAGTATTACTCATACGTAACCTGTTACAAAAATAACTCGTGGTTTTGTTTCGGCATAAAATATTGGGATAAATGTAAAATTGGTCATTGTGGTTGACCTAAATTACAAATCACTCTAGGTAGTATAACAAATAATTTATAGGTCCTTCTAGTTAGCCTAAATTATAAATCATTCAATGTGGTATAAAAAATAATTTATAAGTCCTTAGGGTAGGCCAAAATAACAGTTTAGTCCATGAAATCAATTTTCTTGCTCTAAAGACAAATGCCAGTTTAATAAAAAGAGTAATCAAACTTTCTCCAACTTAATTTAAAGGAAAACTTTGCCACAATTTATTAACTTGAATGTTGTTTTTATTTATTTTTTAATGATTAGAAGATGTGACTGTCAAATTATCGCAAAATGCTCCCAAATCGTGGCGAGGAAGATGAAAATGAGATAGGGTTACGTACGGAGTAAAATTTTGGGGATAGAAGAGATTATGTTAATTTATTGTAGCAGTATGACTTGAAGTGATGACTGATGTGTAATCTTAGCTGGTGTCCTAAAATGATGCTAACATATGTCGTGTTTTTATTGGGTATCACATGACAAAGTAACGGATTATGTTAAGTTATTTAATAGAAATTGATTTTAGGGAGTAAACTGTTATTTTGGCCTACCCTGGGGACCTATGAATTATTTTTTATACCACAGAGTTATTTGAAATTTAGGCCAATAATATATAACATAGATTAATTTTGCATTTATCCCTAAAGTATTTCATTCCAATGAAAATATGTATTCTTTTTTTTAGAAATATACTATTTTTTTTTTTTAAATGATCAAAATTTGAAAAATAATATCGAAACTATTTTTAGCTATTTGGCTTTCGTAGGAAATTATTACCACACCACCTAGGACTTAAGCTTTAAGTAGGACCGAAACCACCACCAAAAACCATCCCTCCATGCTCCCAAATTACATCGATTAGTAAGTGTATATAATTCATGAAATACGAAAAATATTCTTCAAAAAGAACTTTAGCTTAAAAAAAAAACAAATACATTGAACTATATATATATTTCACTAAAGACTTATCCTTTGTTACTATGTTCCACTTGTGTCATTCGATAAATGAGGTGGCTTTTAAAATTATAATTTAATTAAAAATCAATAATAATTAATTACAAATCAAATGGTAATCGATTTTAGAATAACTTCTAACATTACTCATGCATAAGTGTTTTCTTTTTCTAAGATATTTCTTCACCAAATGCCCAAGACCATGACTATCAAGTATCTGGCCCATTAGTGAAAGTTCTGAGCAGCAGGCTATGCCCAACTAGAAAACACGAGGCTGTTGTACATATTAGAGAAAATTCCAAGCAATATTAAATTATATATATATATATATATATATATATATATATATATATATGGGCTTCATAAAAATTGATAAGCTTCAAAAGGCAGCTTATCGTTATTTTAAAAAGAAAAAAAATATATATATGAAGTGTTTGTTGGATAGATAAAGTGTTTTTTTTTATAAAAATAAAAATAAAAATTGAGTTTAATTAAAGGATTAATTTCCTTTAATTTATCCGTCCTCGTGGCAAAAAGGGCTAAAAAAGCAGGGGTATATATGATATGAGAAACATAGTAGTTTAATAGTTGCAGGCATGTTATGTTATAGTCAAAGATCTTAATAATGAGGTTGTCCGAATGTTTGGATCCTGTCATGGAATTAGAGTGAAAAAGGCAGAAAAAGAAGGGTATATTGTATTAAGCACTTGAGAAAAGTCAAGGATGATTTTGGGTGGAAATTACTCATGATGTTTCCTGGTTGCCCGCGAGCTGCAATACGAGTTGGAAACATGCTTTATGGATTTACAATTAAACGTCTGTAAAACAAGTTTGTCTGTAATTAGCCCGCCTTCAGGCCGTAAAGCATGTGTTTCTTTTTTCCTAATTAATCATTACCAATTCAACCCCTCTCTCTCTCTCTCTATATATAGGCTCCCCCACCCTAGGCTGGGACTGCCTATCACTAGCTTTGGAATCTTGCCCCCTTTCTTTTTTTTTTGGATGTTGGGCAAGCCTGTGTTTTTAATTCCCTTTAATCATTATATAAAGGTTAATTTAGTGTTTATTACTGAAAAGAGAAAAAAAGGTTATGGGGATCGAGAACTTTACCTGAATTTGTGTCAAATTTGGGTGTGATTAATGACTTTTGTATGTACTAATGTACACGTATTAGTAATCTATACTCACATTTAATTTTTATTTCATTGAGTTGATATGACAATTAATATTCCTCCGCTTTTGGATCCTGCCTTATTAAAAAAAAAATTGAAAATTTGATAAACATTACCGCATCAATCCAATGAAATGAGAGTGTAATATTTAACATTGAGTAATGTTAACTAGTAGAAGATTATTATTCAACTGAGATAACGTGACAGTAAAAATTAACTCTTATTTTAATTTATTATTATTTTTTTTTTAAGTGTTCTCATCAAATTGTATAGTAATCATATAAGAATGCTAAATATAGCATTACTCTACAAGTGCCACATGACATAACACAGTAAAAAAAACCGAGTTATGCTATAAATCATATTTTTATCACACAATTATCTCACTGTGCTGATATAGAAGTCTCAACCAACCTTTGGATAAGTTGTTTTTTTTTAAAAAAAATAAATAAATTCAATAATTGATTAGGATCGATGCGATGTTAGCATTATAAGATAAAAATGTTGTATATAACAATAAAAAAAAATAAAAAAAAAAAAAAAAAAAAAGAAAAATTATGGTACTCATAGCAACCGTTGGTCTCATTCAGGTTAAAGCTCACGTAATTGAAAATAGGGCCTTTGTCATGTTTTTCTCCATAATCCTCCTGAATCCTTAACAACAAATAAGCTAGCTAGCTTAACTTCTTATCCACAGCCAGCTACCTATATATGATCACCCTTAACCAGCAAGCTAAAGATAATTGTGATAGCAACCAAGACTTTTTTTTTTTTTTCCTCGGCAGACCCGTAAACTTTTATATATATTCCTCAAACAAAAAAAGAAATAATAAAAACTTATATATATATATATATATATATATATATATTCCATATGAAGCCAACATTGTTTAAACATTACGTTATCTACAGGATTCCCATCATTAAAAACAGAACCGTGTATCAGAAGTTAGGTAAGCAACAACAGTTTGACCAAGAAAATAGCATCAAGGAAATTTTCAATGGTCATCAGTGGGTACTCCAACTGGATTTGGGGACCATTAAGTTCGAACTACATGCATGAACAATCATAATTAATATCGTCCGATAAATAAATAATTAATAAAACAAAAGGCAAGTAGAGTGAAGAATATATATGTCCAATAATATATAGCCATTAATTAATATGGACCCTCAAGAGTACAAAAGATATATTAATTATATCTCCTACATGAAATTCCTGAAAATTAAATTAACTACTCATCAACAGTGATACAAAAAACCCTCAACAAAAGAAAAAAAGGATAATTATTATAATAACCCAATTTCCCCTTCTAATTAATTCTAATTAAACTCCAATTACTGGTACTAATAATTAATAGTTGATGCACTAATTGTCATTGAAAATTCTCTGTCCTGGTGATAGAATCATTTTCGGATCAAACTGATATTTTCTCTCTTGAAAAGTTCTCCATTTCTTTCCAAAATGTTTTTTCCATTCTTCCTTTGTCCTGTAATATTTGGGAAGATATTGCTTAACCTCAATTCCAGCATTATAACAAAACAGCAGTATCTCTTTGTTTAGCACATCAAGGGCTTTCCAGTCATCAAACCCACTTGAATGCAAAAACCCTATGGTGTAGAAAACATCCTCATCTGGTACAACCGCAGACATTCTATCATCCCACTTGCTGCGGTTCAGGGGATAAACAAGAACAGGCCCTGTTGTAATATTACGGTTAAATACAATGTCCTTGAAAACACCAGAATTGAAATCCGAGATTTGAGATTTCGGCACAAAGAGATTCAGCCACGGATGAGGAACATCCCATAGTCCTTGTGACTGAAGCTTTAGCTCTCCACTTCGGACTCTATTGAGAAAATCTACATATGAGATATCTTTCTCAAATTTATATCCCGGGATAAAGCTCATTCCTTCAAACATATTTTGGAGTTCCTATTAAGAAAAAAAAAATTATATTAGATTATTAATTAAAATTAATTTGCTAGAAGGATATTGATGATGTATATATATATATGTACCTTGTCTACAGAATTAATGCTGCGATCATCATAAAATTTGGCCACTTCTAGACAGTAGATGATTCCATATTTGGTTACAAGGGCAATAATTCTGGAGTGATCGGATAATGGAAAAAAGGATGATCTCCAATTATCAGGAGGACCCTGGTCCATGAGAAGTAAACCTTCCAAGTAATCAAGTGCATTCTTTTGCTTCCTTCCATTGATTGAAACCAAATGCTCTTGGTCTCTAGCAAATGCTGAGAAGTCATTGTAAAGCATTCGAACCCACTTGACCTAGAAACAAATAAATTCACAGATATTAGCCAACAATATTGCCGTGCTATTTTTTATTGACTTAAACTTTTAAGATAAATACTGATGATTTAACATATATATATATATATATATATATATATTAGTATCCAAACCAATGTTATAAGTTCAAATCTTAATTCTACCGCTTAATTAAAAGAGTTTGCGAGTTCAAATTTCCTCAACAATATATAACGACAACAAGAGCAATTTACCCTCCACCCCAAAAAAATAAAAAAAATTGTGGTCCCTAGCTTGTTAGAATATATATGGAGTTAATTAATAGGACAAGAAATTACTTTTTTATTGGCAAAGTAAAAGAGAGAATGAGATGGTTTTTAGGCTTGATCCGAATGCTTAATTATGTGATGTACACAACCAGATCTATATTAATTGGATTTGCTTAGTGAATTTAATCGTTATATCTTGATAATAATGCCAAAAAAAAATTTAAAAAAAAAAAAAAAAAAAATTGTGGAGTAGTTGGGGATGGATTTTTATCAGTCTTTATCATCATCATGACAGTAGTGATGATGATGATGATAACACATTACTGAGTTAAGGAAACTTCAAAAATCGACATTAGACTGGACAGCGGGAACGACAAAAATAAATCTAAGTCAATGGTGATCTGCACATGTACATACCCTCTTTGGTGATGGCTCTAGGACAATTCTGGCTCTGGCTATAATTCCAAACTGCCCCAAACCTCCAAGAACCGCATGAAAAAGCTTCGTGTTCTTTTGTGGTGAGCAAGTCACAAAATCCCCTTTCCCTGGATGCAAACAAGTGAAAAACCTCATCAGTTAACTCTAACTATATAGTATATATATATAGCTGCATGCTACATGCAACAAAATACAAGTTTATATATATATATATATATAAAAGTAAAATATTAGTGAATAATTAAACCAAACCAACCAACCAACTAGAAATTAAACAAAACGACAATTTAAGCTCTGTCTAGGACCCCGTGTGAGCTAATGTCCAAAAACTTTTCAAACGTAGGCCCCATTGAGAAGACTCATTATAATATGAGTCAATATATCTTTAAAAACCCACTATATACATATATATATCGATGTCATTTTCCGCTTTAAAAATTGAGAATAATACCATTGATGACATCCATTTCGTACACATTGCTGATCTGAGGACCGTAACGGAAGGTTTGCCCACCAATCCCGGCATTAGAGAGCGTCCCCCCAACCGTTATGTACAAATAGTCGGTCCACGACACCGGTGCAAGTCCATGTTCAAGCGTGGCATGCAAGACATCTACCCAAAGCTGCTCCCCCCCTACGTCAGCATAAAACCCCATGGAAGGGCTCCAGGAGACAGTGATTCCGTAGCCATTTCTGTGGTTTTTTAAGGATGTCATGTCCACGACAACCCCATTTCGAGCCATTGCCTGTCCTCGAACAGAATGGCCTTGGCCTCTGGCAGCTATAGTGAAAGGAGTGGAGCTAGTGTGCGCAAACTTTATTAAGCTTGCAATATCATTGACGGAAGATGGATAAAGAACAGCGGCTGGGATCTCTCGAACAATATTGCCATAATCCGTAGAGGCTAGTTTGATGGCATCAGGGTCATCGCGAAGCCTGTTTGCGACTTGGAGGGTTTGAAGCTTGGCTGGCAGCAAATTTGTCCACGGGTTTGGATTTCCTAAGGTGGGCATCAAACGGCTTATGTATGTTAAGAAAATGACTATGAGATATGGTATTGTTGGAGAATTAGCAGCCATTTTTGGAGAGAGGAAGAAAGGAAACGAGTGAAGGAGTTGGTGGTGTTTGTGGTTGTGGTGAAGAGAGAGGGAGAGGTTGGGTGGTATATATAGAGGAAACTTCTTTTTTTTTTTTTTTTTTTTAAACAATTAGATGGGGAAAGTGAAAATTACAAGGTGGCCCTTACCACATATGAATGGAGAAAAAGAGGGAAAAGGAAGTGTGAATGCTTCCAAATGTAAGATTGGTGGCAGCCCACTTTGTAACATAATGTGCTCTAAAATTAACACTCTAGAGGCTTTAGAAGCTACCTAGGAAGCCAGCTTAGATAAAATGTCTTCAATAATGGGAGCAATGATCCATTCCAAGATAAAGATGATCCTTTGTAATTGCTAGGATAGCACATAGGGAATCTCCTTCCAAGAGAAGATTGCAAATTGTCATTAAGGAGGCAAGGTTCATAGCTAACATGGCAGCATGGGCTTCACCAGTAGCAACATCAATATAAGAGAGTTTATTAGCGACAACACTTAAGATGTTTCCTTTATCAATAGAAAGAATATATGAAGATGTTCCATTATGAATCTTATTATTCCTCGGTTAGCAACAACTGGCATTCTTATCTCTCTTTCTAGAGAGAGAAGTTCCTCCTTATCTCTAGAGTAAAAGTAGTCATTTCTACTTGTGAGGTTCTCCGCCGCCTACTACGATTGTTCCGGGGGGAAGAGGGATAGTGTAACACCCATCCCATTGACACACAATATTGTCCGCTTTTGGCTTCCCCGAACCAAACTTCCTAGGAAGTCACCCATCTTGGTATTACTTTCGCATGAGCTCGCTTAACTACAAAGTTCTGATAGGATCATATGATAAAGCAAAAGAACCCGATATTTTTCTCATTGTGACCATCACGGCTTTAAAACGCATTGTTACCATAAATGGTGTAAGTATACATTTAAGCACATCTCCATCTCTATACCCAAGCGATGTGAGACGCCACAATCACCCATTCTTAGAACCCAGCGTCCCCCCTGGCGACCCTCGTGGGATTAACTCATTCTTGGCGTCCCAACGAATGCCCACTAATGACCTTCATGGGCTTGTACACGCTCCCCCCATCTCAGATTGGGCAATAACTCTGATACCATTTGTAACACCCCACCCCATTGACATACAATATTATCTACTTTTGGCTCCCCGGAACCAGACTTCACAGGAGGTCACTCATCCTAATACTACTCTTACATAAACTCGCTTAACTACGGAGTTCTAGTAGGATCATGACCATCACGGCTTTAAAACACGTTGTTGTCATAAAAATGCGTAAGTATACATTTAAGCACATCTCCATCTCCATACCCAAGTAATGTGGGACGCCGCAGATAGAGTCTTCTCTCACTACTTCTCCTTCTTCCCCTTCCTCCTTTTCCTTTTTTTTTTTTTTTTTCCTTTGGTTTTTCCCCATCTCCTTTTGGCTCTTTGGTTTTTTTCCCTCCCTTTCCAGCAGCGACATCTCCTCTGTGCTTCACCATTCCTCCGCCTCTAGTTCATCGGCCTTTGCCTTGCCACACACCATCTCTGCTCCTTTCCGAGCCTGCGGATTGCACACCAGAATAGTTTGAAGACTAGAGCTTGGTTATCTAAACCTAGATCTGGTCTCCTTGGTCCATTTTACCCTCTGACGAGCCTCCCCACCGCTTACTTCAGCATCTCCACTTTCATCCACCCCTCCCCTCGCTCCAATTTGCCGCCTGTGTGTGACCTTCATGCGCCGGCATGTGATTCTCACTCACCGATGCATGGATCTCCCGAGTCGTGTGAGATGCAATCTTTTTTCAAGGGCCATCTTCATCCACCATTGTAGTTGTTGTTGTATTTCTATTGTTAACTTTTGGTTGTATTTTCGTACTTTCTTTTGTTTTTTACCGCTCTTTGTTTTTAATAGATTACTGTCTCCTAGTTCTTATGTGGTTTTCAGCAATAACTTTTCCTCAACAACCACTTGATCACCTTGGTTGTTGTTGTTACCACTCGGGGATCCTCTTGGTGTCCCTTTTCTATCTATTCTCGTCTCATGCGGTCCTTAGAAATGCAAGAATCATTAACGGTCATTTTAGGATCTTTACTGGATATATTACCTACTGTTTGGTTCTACCCTTGCATTGTGTCCAATCTCATGCTCAACGTGGTGGCTAGATCTGATACGAAATGATGCAAACTTCAAATAAAACTCACAATTGAAAATCGGCTTACAAGGAGAGGTACTCAAAAGCATATATACACATAATTAAGATTGTACTTAAGTCATATGAGACGCTTAAGATTGTAACATAACCATTTAAAATACTTCGGATCATAACATACCACTATGCTCTGAATTTGACGTCCACCGTAACTCACTCTATCCTATAGGTCGCCCCCACCATGACTCAAATTTGTTACATGGTGCTTGGCTCTAATGTCAAATGATACAAATCGTAGGTAAAAACCACTCTTGAAAACTAGTTTGCAATGGGAGACTTTCAAGTTTATACGCATGATTAAGAGCCTATTTAAGATTGCGTTTGAGAAATAGAACTTCTAAATCAAAAATCGTTTTTTAACAAAAGCTTTATTTTTAAGTTTTTGTCAAAAGTACGTTTGGATAATTTTTAGGTTTTTTAGACCCTTAGAAGAGCTTTCAATTTTTTTTTTTACTAAACAGCTTTTTTTTTTTTTTTTCTTCAAATGGACTTTCGAATGTTAAACACATTTTTATGTCCCTCAAACGTACACCCAAACAGACCCTAAGAATATTGTACTTAGAGCATTTTTTGGATTGTGTTTGAGAAATAAAGCTTTTAAGTAAAAAAGTGTTTTTTGGCAAAAGCTTTATTTTTAAGCTTTTGCCAAAAGTGTGTTTTGATCATTTTTAGAGTAAAAAGTTAAAGAAGTATTTTTGGAATTTTTTACCAAACACGCCAGCTTTTGTTAAGCACAACTTTTTAAATACTAAAAATATTTTTAAGCTCTTTTAACGCCCTTAAAATCATAACAGATTATGAATCTGGCATTGACCGAAAAGTCTATTTCTTCCCGACTAGGGTCCCAATCTTTAAGAAACAATGGATGGCCTTTAATATTATGAAAGGAAGAAAATCTTTGGCTTTTGCATAGGAAACGACGGCGTTACCTACCATATGTGTATGTTTATTCAAAGCTACTGTGGGACAAGCTAAGAGGACCACGTTGGACTCATTTTTTTCTCCCTCTTTCTTTTCCAACGCCACGAGTTGCTCGTGTCATAGACTCATATATAGGATTAAAATTTTAATTTTAATACGTTTCTATATGTGTTTGTTTATGCATCACCATGATCATGAAGATTCTAAGCCATCAACAGAAGTCTTCATTCTGTGGGCCCAACAATCAATTAAGGACCGACAAATTAAGTATAGATCTAGACCGTTGATCATACATATTCTCATGGTCAAGATTAATCTCTTTTTTTTGGGGGGGTATGAGCACGAATAGTCAAGTTTGGTCAATTGGTGCTCTTTCTATACGTACCAAATTGTTGTTTTTAATTAGAAATTAATTAGTCGTTTCCAAATCCTGGATGAAAAAGTGGTCAAAATTAGGTAATCATCAAAAGGATCTTGGAGATTTTCTTTTTGGTTTGGAGCAATTCTTACGAATCAAGGCCTTATCTTCAACCTAGAGATTCACTGATGGAGAAAGATCAATTGGGTGTGAACATCAAACCAGAATTTTCTTCATTGTAGATCTTGTTTGTGTGTATCTAAGCCAACATGTAATTGGTGGAAGTCAATTTGGATTTTAATGATGATTAATTAACCAGCCCATGTTGTCTCAGAAGTCACTCCACCAAATCTCAATTCTAGATCTTTTTTTTTTTCTTCAATGGGACAGGCCAGGAGCAAATTAGATATTGTTTCAAAAAGAAAAGAAAAAATTATGTTTCTAATTTCAATTTTAAAAGGGAAATTAAAACTAAATAAATAAAACTGCTGATCAATTAGTTATACTAATTAAATACGCTAGCTAGCTGTTTGCATATATACTTCAAAGGCAATAATAATTAAGATGTACTCTATATATATGTATATATATAAACTTTGCTGATAAGTTAATATTTTTAATATTCAGCATCTTGCATGCATTTATAAAAATATAACAAGAAATTAAAACAAATCCCATGCCATGCACACGGGAGAATCTGGTGGAATAAGTTGCAAGAAATATATAGCCCTGGCCCCTGCCAATGTTAAACATATAGTTATAAACATAGTTTTAATTTATTTGTAGAAGAATAATTAACAAATTAAAGTACAATCAATTATTTATATCTTATTAATTATTCTCTTGCAAATATATATATATATTGAAGGTAGATACAGTATAGACAAAGATATCATCAGGTCTGGAGGCAAAGATTTTGTTTGGGAATTGAGATTAGACTAAACAAAACCGATCCATCCAACAAATGAATATCTTTGACCTGAAGATCTCATAGGTAGGAGGAGCTATCGGATAGCAAGACCCCCCACCATGCTTCCATATTCTATAAAAACCCTATAATTTATAATTCAGAATACATGGCATGCTTATGTCTGCCCCATGCATGTCTAATCTATACGTAACCCATGAAAATGAAATGCTATATTTTATTTTCAAATAGCTCTAGCCAAAAAAAAAAAAAAAAAATCTCTTTAAAGTGATAACTTGTATAGGTAACTTACAAATGAATAATATAAAATGAAGAAACTTCGTGACACAACTAAGCATGCCTTTCCACATGGCCAAATAGTGATAGTTAGGTCCTCTACCTAACCAATGGTATAAAAAGTTGGTCGTCCTATATTCTCTTGGAATATATAACTTATAAACAAAAAAAAACAAAATAAAAGATTATCTGCAATCATGCTTGGAAAATCATCTTTGTACAACAATATCTAGAATAATTCAAACATTTGAAAAGACAAACCACGTGCATATACATATATGTTGTCTCCATAAGCAAGCAAAAATGTGGGAATCTTTGAAACTATCGGGTCTATGATTTTGTGTGGTACAATACCATTAATTAATTTCCATAGAAATTTCCTCAAATGCTGATGACAACTCAGTCTCAATGTATCTCCCGATTCTCACCCCCTATAATATCTGATAAAATAGATTTGGTTGTCCACCAAGATACGAATTTGGACCAAGTTTTTTACTAGACTTTTGGGGAGGCAAGGAATTCAAAGGATAAGACGATCTACAAACTTCTCAAAAGTATCTATCTTCATTCAATTCTCATTTGAAAAAAGAATAAATAATGGGATATATATATAAAATGTATTTAAAAGTTTGTTGTGAATAATGGTTTAATTTGTCTTAAGGTAAAAGGAGATTACAAATTGAGTTTTGATGGGTCATGATTGTTCGGCATGCAAAGCACACAGAGAGAGAGAGATGGCTGTGCAGAAAGACATGGATAAAGACTAGGAGGGTGCTCGTGGAGAAGGTGGGGGGGAGGACTATTCTAAGATATTGGAAATCTTTCTGGGGATCCAAGATTGCCAGCAAAGAGGATCACGTGGTCCAAAACAACAACTATATCCACCGCCAAAACCATCTCAATTTGATTGCCCTCACGTACTGCAATCATATCCGTCCACACGTATGTGCATGAAGGTCCAGCAAAGTGAAAGTCATAAAGTACGAAGACACGACACATCAGGGTCCCTTTTGGTCCTCCTTGTCTCTCCGGGGAAACTACACTTAAAACTTTTTCTATTTATTTATTATATAATTAATCCACTAGCCTAGCCCTACTTAAAGGTAAAAAATAAACAAATTTAACAAGTAAATTAATTAACCTGTAATTTGCTTCATTAATTCAATTACTTGTCTTCATTTTCTTCCCAAATCCAACGACAGTCTAATTAACATTTAATTAAGTTACTCTTAACTTGGAAAAGAAAGCAAAAAGCATACTTCACATATTCTCCTTTGATACACACATATATATTATGTTCTTAATTACTTACTTAAACAGATTTAGCATTGGGATTTTCCTTTTCTCTGACATATATGGTAGAATTATTTCTTTATGTGCTTTTAAATTAATGATAAATATATGTTTGAATATATTTAGGTACTTACTTACGTACCTCATGATATAAAAAAAAAAAAAAAAAAAAAAAAAATTATTATTCTAATGCATCAATATCTATTCTAATATATATTTCAGATAAATGCTAACACAAACTATATAAAAACAGTAGATAAATGCTTATTCACATTCTAGTCCCTTGAGTTGACAGAAATGTACGTGAAATGAACGCTGGAATATAAATAAGCATTATTTTTATGTAAACAATAAAAGTAATTCTACTATTTACACTCATTTTGCACCAATTAACTTGGCACGTTTTAAATGAATTTTATTTTTTTCAAATGATTAATATAAGATGTCACTTGAAACATGATACATGATTAATATTTAATATAAAATAAATGTGAAGAATACACAAATCATTGATGTAGTAGATTGCATATATAATCATGATGGAATATGGATGGATGGATAGAAAAGCCTAGGTTTGGGTATATAAATAAATAATGGAGGGGCACGTAGCTGGGTCGGTGTAGGTGAGGCATGGAGGCTGCTCCATGTCCGATCGACAAAATGATCAAGGAGGAAGGTAATGTACAGGAGTTATGACAAAACTAGCCCACTAGTGCATGCCACTTGCTCGATGGTTTTACTCTTAGAGCTGTCGTGCTTTGATACTGTCTGTACTATGGGGCGCCTACTGAGAGATTTGATGAGCCAACAGAATAGACGTTTCCTCAAAGATATGGAATCATATCCCTCCAAAGTGCGTCTAGATGCTCTCTCATTTTTTAATTATACGCTCCTGCCCGTGAAGCCCGGCATGCAACGGTACCTTTGCTTCCTGTGCCCTAATTATCACCTCCATCTCTCTTCTTTGGAATTTGTACCCACCACAATAGATATTAATTACTCTCAAACTTCTTTTTTAATTAAACTTTTAAACCCATATATACTTATCCAATATTAATTTATAAGGATGGAAATAAAGAAGCAGCTCAAAATCAAATGGGGAAGGATTCTGAAAATGAAAACAAGAGGGCATCGATCTCAAGTGCATGTCATGTAGGTCAAATTTTGATGAAGCTAGCTAGGGGTGTCAGTTCTTGTGGAATTTTCTCTCCATATCAATCAATCAATCAATCAAAATGCACGGTGGGTTGGTTCATGTGTGTATCAAGAGAGTCCACGAGAGAGATATGCAATCAGCCAATCAAACCCATGTACTTTCTAGATACTATGATATCCGTCAGCCCCATTTAGTTTCAGGCCAACCTAATATGTACTTGTCTCTCTGTTTTTTTTGGACCTCGTGTCACTGTTTCGCTTTTGTCTAGGTGCAATGTTTCTGTGTGAATCTTGTTTCGGAAAAAAACAAGTGATTATAAATGAGTCAAAATAATAATAATAATATGAATTATCATGTATATTGAAAATATATGATCAGAATTATGACTACTAGCCACTTAATTATTGCTATCGCTTCAACTTTTGTGTTTAGTGGCTTTTTAATATATTATATATATATATATATATATATACATATTTTATTTTGAAATTAAGAGTTTAGTAATTAAGGTGAGTATTACACGACGGCTATATGGTGAACTCTAATGAGGTTCTTGATCTATTGTTAATTACCATGATAACGCATCGCTAGCTTGCATGGTTGGGAGCATATGTTGGGCTCTTATATATGATGCGTGAATGCTTGGCAAAAGGAACTCTTGTTTAAAAAGAGAATGTAGTCGATATGGTGATAGATCAACATGTAAAAGAAAGTATATTTCTACGTAATTAGGAATATATCATAAATATTAGTGGTTAATATATTACAATTTGGCCCAAATCTACAATAGCAAAATCTATCTTAATATCACCCTAAAGGTTGTAATTCAAATAATACTATTTCCACAAAATTTCAATTTCTACCCTTAATTTTACAAATAAAGTAGAGTTATTTGGGATGGACATGAAAATTGAATTCAAATAAATTCCCAACCGATAGAAAATGGATAAAGCACATGCAACATGATGGCCAGCAAACAAGTAGCCCCTATATATCCCCTATATATGTAGCCTAGCTATCACCAAAGTCGAGGTTCAAGACAAAGTAAAGTTTGATAACAAATAATAATGCATGTGGGATTTTATACGTCTCTCTTCTCATAGTTAAATACTATTTATTTCAATGTTAATATTATATTTTTAATTTAAAAAATCATTCTTCTTGCTTTTTAGAATGCAAAATTACTAATTAAGGTTTTTTAACATCTTCTTTTCAATTAATAATATGGCTAATCTATTGAATCTTTCTTGTAACGTTGTCGATCTTAAGTAGGATTTTATCAATTTTAATATTAAAAATTTATTTCTACAAAATCAATTGCAACGGGTATATATTGTCAATAAAATTCAATAAACGATACATGCATTTGGACAAGAATAAAATCTTTTATATATGATTTAATGTGTTAATTGGAGCATTTTTCTATTTGTAAAATTTCTTTTAAAAATTTAAGTTACAAAAATAAATATAAACCATCAATATCATAAGAGATATCATATTTTAGAAGATTGTCAAGATCAATTTTTTTTGCAAACTATCATAGTCAATGACCTGAATTGCATGTGAACGGTGGGTTTCACATATTCTATAGTAGATTTGCACATCTCTTATACGGAGATAGACAAAAGATGTGCAAGTGAATAAAAACAATTTAAACATTTTTCTATTCTATTGGGGCCCTTAAGCAACTGTCTAAATTGCAAACGAGAAATGTTTGATTTCATTATCCTACACATCTCTTGTCCATCTCCGTGCAAGAAATGTGCAAATCTACCGCTAAATCTCATGCAGGTCTTGCAGATTTAATGATAAATTTTAAAAAATGGGCAACAAATGCGTAAAAAAATGACACAAAATACATTTGAATTGCCTAAGGCCTCCGCCGGCCCTAGTACTGCACTTGTAGAGATACCAAATCCTCTAGCTCAGTCCTTGGTGGAGATAACTCACGCGCCATGATATATGTACCTCTAGAGATACCAAAATCTTCCTCTGCAAGCTGTCGCTTCAGCACAATACTAGCGAACAAATATAGTCTGGTCTTATTAGAGATATGACCCGACAATTATATTCGATTTCTTCGATGAATTTGTGACACAGCTGCTTACGACGACACAAGCCCAGAAGTTTTTGCAGACGTGAAAAAACAAAAGAGCAAATATACTCATAGAGAAGGAGTACAGAGTACTTGCCACTAACAAATTTGTAAAGAGAGAGAAAGACACATGTAAATTACTCTTAAATATGGGTTTTTGAAGCTGCAAACATGTTGGAAGGAAAATGTACGTAGGAATGAATGACAGTTTAATTAGGAAGAAATGATTTTTTGGATAATATATATATTGAGAGGAATCAGAAGTCATATAGACGCATAATATGCTGAATCAAAGCATTCCCAACAAACTCCCTATAAAAGAGTATATTTTTTATGTGTAAGAAATATGTCCAAAAAATCGCAAAAAAATCTCACATCGAACTCTCTAAATGAGCCTCAACCATGAGGATCACTACAGTAGAACCCAAAGTATAGTGTTCCACTATTGCAATCCTTATAATTATTTAAATAAATAAAAATGTTTCTCTCTCTTCTCTACTCTCTCCTCTCTCCTCTTATATATATATATATATATATATATATGATATAGAGAATAATTAAAGGAAGTTATTGAGGTGTATTTTGACATAGGGAAGCAAAAAGTAGTTTTGATCTTTAAATGTAGAGAAAATAACTAGGAATGCTCTCAATAAATCAAAATTAGATGATTTACCTAATTAATTTGCTGGATATGACAGCAATAATAGTGAACTTAGATAAAACCTAATTAATGAATGAGAGCCTCAACATTGGCTCGAGAGAGTGAGGGAGACAATAACGATTCTAAAGGTTTGTTTGGGTCAGCGTTTAAGTGGCTTAAAAGTGCGTTTAACACTCAAAAAGTTCGTTTAAATAAAAAATTACCCGTTTGGTAAAAAAATTAAAAGCGCTTTTAAGGGTCAAAAAAGCCAACAAAAAAAAAAAGAGCTAAAAAACGTTTTTTAACTTAAAAACTATATTTTTCAAACGCAATTTCAAACATGCTCTAAGTATTTTACATGGCCGACTTAAGTATAATCTTAGTTATGTATATATAAGCACTTAATCACACCTTTTTTTTGCAAGGCGACTTTCAATGGTTGATTCTTTTATACAAAAATAATAGATCGAATGAAGAGAGAGAAGATAATATATGGAATAATTATTAGGGTTAAATCCAATTTTACAACTTGTGGTACGCAGCTTTGTACAAAAGTTACCTAGGGTTTCAAAAATGACTATTTTACTACTTGGGTTTAAGTTTTAACATGTTTGCCAAATTATCATTTTCCATCAATTTTCCTTCCGAAAAACATGTTGCCGCGTGGGAAAATAGTCACATTATCTCTTTTAAGATTGTATCGAGCGTACACCACACACTCTCTTATAGTACTTGGCATGTCAGCATCACTTGCAGATCCAGTATTTAATTATAATAATTATATATAATTAAATATCCATATGATCATATTCAATTGTGATTTTAAAAGTACTTATAGGCGAATAAAAATTATATAAAAAAGTGAGAATAAGTGTAATATTACTCTAAATTAAAATATACCCTTATATTAATTTTATTTTTTATTTTTTATTTTAAAAAAAGCCAGTCGTAAATCTCCTCCCATATATGGCAGGCCACGTAAATCCACTCGTCACAAAGAGAGGAAACTCGAATTAGGGCCTCCCAGCTAGGAGGTGCATGGTATATATCATCCACCAGTCGATTCACCTGACCTGAAAGGGCACTTGGAGTATTTGATCGAGTACTCCACAAAATGGTGGTAGATGCCATTCTTTTGAGTATAGTCAAACGGTAGATGCCAATTAAAACACATTTTCTTTCTTAGCAAGATGGAGGAGTACTATGAATTGTTAGATTTAGGAGAAATAGTGGTGCAAAAATCCAAATCAAAATCATTTCATAAGATCCTTATGAGGATCCACCCTCAAGAAAGGATAATTGGAAATCAAGTGCAATAATAAAGACAAAATAAAGAAAGTACATGTACATATATATATATTGATTAATGTGCGTGCATGTTGACAGCCAATACTACAAACTTGAGTACTCGATCACTTGCTGATTTACCCTTTTGACAATCATTTTACTTCTGAATTAAACCACAACTTTTAGATGTGAACGTGCACCAAGTCAGTCAATTAGGCGTCCCCAAACAAGCATGCTGGAAGCTCTTGCTAATTTTCAAAAGAAGCCAAAATTTAAAGTGTTCACATTGAGGAATTTCAAGACCAAATATAATGTCGAAACAACAGCATGGGCCATTGGGTCTGGTCTCAACCAGGCTGTTGATCATCATGAGTGTTGTCTGGATGACAGTGGAAACAAAGCTTGCAAAATAATGCTGGCCAACATCGGCTTCTGCACACGGGAAACATGACATGAAAGGGGCTCCAAATCATGAGCTGGTTATGCTTATGATCAATCCACTATTGCTTATTAATCCCATATGCATCACATTGGAGGACTATTTTCATACCATCTATATCTACCATTAAATTTGTGTGAGATTCACAAAAATTCGTAAATCCAATGGTAGATCTATTGGATTTGTAAGATGAGATATAGCCGATTAAAAGAATTATGTGTAACATGCTTCATTCTTGATTTTTGTATTCAGTTAATTTGAGTTCATCAATCTTCTCAAATACATTAAGGTATTAATTAATAAAGTTTTCACAAATTAATCGAGCCAACTTAACTATCTTCTAGAGTAGTAGCTAGGTAGCACATTGTATTAATTATCCATGCTCTATGTTTAAATCATAATAATTATTAGCCACAAACTCACAATTAGTGTTGTCGAACTTTATAGATCCTGAAAGACTTCTTTTCCCTCAGCTTCGGGATCTGTACGTAAAAGAGGCCAATGATACCCCATAGTTGGCCTGCGTGTCTGAACAAGACACAAAAGGTTTTGAGATTGGCCCCTCTGCCCTCTTGCTCCAACAAAATGATTGAAACTTCCTAAGTTCATATACTAATAATACCACTCCAGCTCAGGCCTTAGATATGATTTGTTTTTTTGTTTTTTTTTGTGTAAACCTAAGATGAGTTAGGCTATCATTTAAGGCCCCCAATTATGGTAAAAATATTAATTACTGATTGAAAGTCTCGTACTTTACAATCACAGGAAGTCTCAATGTACATAAATTCTTGGAAAATCTCACTTATTTTTTTTTTTAGAGTCTCATTTTATGAAGAGAAATGTTTAATGTCAATAATTTGCCCATATTTTTCTCATATTCTCATACAAATTCAATAGATCAACTTTTAAATGTGTGGGGTCTATCATTGACTTGTGTGAGATTCAATTCACATAAATCCATAAATCTAATTATTGATTTGTAAGATGAGCTAGAGAAAATATGGAAATATATATATATATATATATATATATATATATATATTGACACAGCATTTCTCCTATGGTTGATCTCACAAATTTTATGGTTGATCTATTGAATATGTAGAAGAATATGAAAAAAATACTGGCAAATTAATTATTGACACCGGCCAAACATTCATCCTTTTTTAACGTCCGGCGCTTTTTTTCCGCATCATATATAGTCTATTACAAATCACTCTTTATTATAACTTCTCATTTTTCTCTTTATTTTTTCTTTCACATCTTATTCAAAAATTGAATTCTTCTCCTCTTCTCCAGTTTGATGATTTTCCAACAATTCACAATTCAGGTCCTTGAAGATGATAGTTTGAAGGAAAAAAAAAATTCTAAACTTGAAAGTTTTCTAAAACATGATATCTATTATGATATTGATTTACTTAGGTTTATTTTGAGAATTAAAATTTTAAAAATAAATTTTACAAACAAAAGAAAGTGCTACAATTGACATATTAAATTACATAAAAAAAAAAAAGATTTGATTCTTTTCCAATTAATGCATGTTATATCACTTGTAAAATTTTATTGTAAATACATGTTATATAGTTGTTTTTGGAGAAAAAATCATTTTACAAACCAGGTTTTAAAAGCGATATGTGTATAAGCTTTAAACTATTGAAAAAGCATATGAGAATTTAACCCAAGCTAATTAACGAAACATGTAATTTTTAAAACCGGTTTGCATTGTCACATGTGTGAACGAAGAAAATGGATAAAATCCTACCTAAAATTTAAAAATAAATATTATTTAGATTTTTTTTAAAAAAAAGTTGGCTGCTTTAACGAGTCGGCCCTAGATTCCCACGGATATAAAATTGTAGGGCAAAACATCCGTAGGACCGACTATAAAGCAGTTGTCCCTAGAGTTGTAGATAATATCACTCGTTTCAATCATTGTTTTCCAACTTTTTGTTTCCCATTTGGCATGCTTTGGTTTTGCATGGTGCTAAACAGAAGGTGGCAGGCTTTATCTATATATATATATATATAGATAATATAATAGGTTAAAGAAATAGGTTATAGATATATATAGATAATATATATATATATATATATATATATATATATAATAGGTTATAGATAATTAATAAATGTTGTCAGGATTAATAATATAATAGGTTAAAGAAAAACGATTCATGATTCTATATATTATTTACTCATTTAGGCATATAATAGCAATAAATTAAAGTTCTTATTTTGTCTATAATATAATTAAGAAAAAATTACACTTAATTATAACTTTCCTTGAGGTTTTATAAAATTACACCAAAAGTCTCTATTGTTTTGAATCAGATATTAACCATGCATGCAGTACCCTTAAATTGAAAAATATTTATATTCCAATTAAATATTTATGGAATAACTAACTAGATCTTTTGTTGACATAAAAAATTTTAATTGAAATTTAATTAGTTAAAATGTGTAAAATACTATTTCTGGAGTAATTATTGCACTAACAATTTGACCTTAATTAAGTTACTTAAGAAAACATGATCCTTTTGAAGTTATTATATTATTTTTCTGTTTGGTGAAAACCATTTTGTTTCTTGTGAAGACATTGGTTTTCAGCTCTGAGGATGGCTGATGTATATATATATATGTTGCTTTTTCATTAAAAAAAAAAAAAAGCTAATATATGCCTAGTACAAAATGAGGAGGCATGAGTGACACTACAAACAAACAAAAAAGACACAATTAGTGATGCATGAAAAGTGAACTTTATATCCCCCCAAAAAAAGAGAGTCAATTTTCAAGTAGTGACGTTTGAATAGTAACACTTATCAAACATCACAAAACGTGGGGTTGAGATTCAGGAATAGTGACGCTTGTGGTTGAAACATCACTAATTAATTGAAGGCTTTTTTATCAAGTGATACATCAGCAAAGGTGATGCCACTGTTCAAATGTCACCTCCAAAATAACTTCAAATCTTAAATGGAAGTCATTAGTTTTGATTAAAGCTTTTCAACAATTTTTTTTTTTTTTTGGTTGAACAATTTTCAACAATAATTAGAGCTAAACACTTTGTGCCTTGCATATACTGAGCTTGGGCCAAAACCTAGCCCAACATGCATGTAGCCTAAGTTTTACAAGTTTGGTTGATTAGCAAAACCATGTTTTGAAACTATTAATTAACTAGTGCATTATATGGGCATTACACTTCCTCAATAAACAGACATATATACTGGCCCAAAATCAAATAACGTACGGCTTTGAACGTACGACTCGTACGTACCATGCATGCATGATGTTTAATCAAAACAACTTAAACAACTTGTATCTTATATTGGTAAACTGGGTTTGAGAATATATTGGTAAACTGGGTTTACCAACATGATGTTTAATCAAAACAACTTGTATCTTATATTGGTAAACTGGGTTTGAGAAAACTCTAATCCCGTCTATTAATTTGACATGCTGTCTTAAAGCATGTAATTCTCACATATATACTTTTAAATTAAAAATGCACGGGCTGGGCAAAGTGCTTCAAAGACAACAAAATATCCACAAAATGTTCCATTTTCCATTTGCCTAGCTAGCTCATGTATGAATAGAATTTATCTTAATTAATGCAAAATGAGGGATTTGTTTTAATTAAATAAAAACCAGAATTAATGTATGATCACAAGAACATGTGGCTGACTATTTATTGAAAATTCTCTGTCCAGGAGCTAATATCATTTTCGGATCGAACTGAGCTTTTCTCTCTTGAAAAGATCCCCATTTCGAGCCAAAATGTTTTATCCAAGATTCTTGCGTCTCGTAATGTGAAAGATACGTCTTAACCTTAATGCCAACATTCTCACAAAATTGCAATATTTCTTCATTTTGTCGATCAAATGCCTCCCACATATTGAAGCCACTTGAACGCAGCAAACTTACAACGTAGAAAACATCTTCTTCCGGTATAACCGCAGACATGTTATCATCCCACCTGCAAATGAAACATTTAACGTCAATTTATATGCATGTTAAAATATATATGTTAATAATTTTAACTTGTAAATTAAAAACTTACTTGTTTCGGTTCATGGGGTAAAGTAGGACGAGTCCAGCAGAAATGTTTTGTTTAAGAATGATGTTCTTAAAAACACCCGTATCGAAATCCGAGATACGAGATCTTGGTACAAAGAGATTCAACCATGGATGAGGAATGTCCCATAGTCCTTTCGATCTAAGTATTTGCTCTTCCCTTTCCACTCTATTCACAAAATCTACGTACGATACATTTTTCTCAAACATGAACCCCGGAAGAAAGCTTAACCCTTTCACCAAAACTTGAAGTTCCTATACAAGAAAGGAAATAAAACATCGTCGTGAAAATCATATTAATAGACTAATTGGTCGAAGAAATTTCCATCGACCCAGCATGGAGAAAAACCTTAAACTTGATAATTAATGTACCTTGTCAACCGTATTAACCGTGCGATCATCATAATATATGGCTGCTTCTATGCAGTAGATGATGCCATGTTGGGTTACTAGGGAGATTATTCTCGGCTGATAGGGTTCTGGGAAAAAGGAAACATCTGGAGGACCTTGGTTCAGAAGAAGCATGCCTTCTAAATAATCAAATGCATTGCTTTGCTTCCTTCCATTTATTGAGATCAAATGTTCTTGGTCTCTTGAAAATGCAGAGAAGTCGCTGTAAAGCATTCGTAACCACTTAACCTACAAAAAAAACAAAGCTAATATTGTAATTAAACGCGAACATTAAGTGTCACGTTGTATTACTTTTCTTATAACGTGACACTTGCCGTATCAACTACTAAAATACAAACCGTTACATTTACGTGAATTTATTAGAAGTTTTAGTAATAATAAAACAAGACACAAATTCCGTTGTAAATTGTACCCTTGTTGGAGCTGGCTTTAGGGCAATCCTTGCTCTGGTTATAATCCCAAATTGGCCTAAACCTCCAAGCACAGCGTAATATAGCTCGGAGTTGTCCTTGGTGGAGCAAGTCACGATATCCCCTTTTCCTGAACAAAACAAAAACAACCTCGTAAGTTAGCCCAAGACAACTAAATTCATGAAAACTAATATTTATATATATGCACTCTCGAAACCAACTAATTAAATTGAACTCGTTGTCAATGGGAAGTAATTAATTAGTTTAAACCCACAACATTTTAGCTAATAAAATCAACGGAACTTCTTTTGCCTTTCCCTTTTGCAAGAGTCCTAACACCTATGAATAGAAAATAATAATAATAATAATAATAATAATAATAAAAGTTCATGGTTTTATCCATTTTGAAATTACTGAGATTAATTATCAGAATATGGAATGAAGTGATTGTTTATATTTCGTTGACCAAATAATGAGAGGAGGATCAACACATTTTAGTTTTCTATGCACAAAGTTTGAACATAACCGATTCATTCAATCTAGCTCTTGGATTGCCCATAAAAAAAATATGCTTGCTTAAAGGAATTCCTAGAGTATTATATTAGAATTGATTTATTCAAATCTCAAATCATTGTTTTGATAGATTTTTTCATATCAATATTTATTGCCATATTTACTTTGTATTAACTAAGCTAATGGGTGGCCTACATATATATTCAATGGTTAATTTTCAAAATGAGAGGATGGGAGAATACAATAAAGCATTCATCAAAATAAATATAAGATTCTTTCGATCTCTTCTTAGATATTAATGTTATAATGCAATAAAAAAATCTTTTTTGACCGATAAAAGTCTTAGGTGGCAAGAGGTCATAGACTCTATCTGTAGTTGCTGTGGTCCCATTCACTAATGGGCATGTGGCTTCTTGCCACTTAAGACTTTTATGCGCAAAAAATGGTTTTTTTATTGCACTATAACATATCTCTAGATTAATACTCCAAGAATTTTAGAAGATCTTGATCCCAATCTCTCTAGATTCACACATTATTTTTTTTTTTTATAATCTCGTTAATTTGAGCATATCATCATATTGTTTTCTTTATATATGGAACTTTCTTACAACGTGTGTTTTAAGGGTAAATTAAATTTGGGTAAAGTCCACTTAACCCCTTCAAATTATCACCTCAATGACAATCTACCCTTCAAACTATCAATTACGACAATTTACTCCCCAAACTACCAAGACAATGACAATGTACCCCCCAATGCTAGCAAAATGACGAACTTACCCCTATAAAATTTTCAAAAGGACAAAAATACCCTTAAATTTTTGAAAAAAAAAATTAAAAATTAAAATTTAGTATTTTTATTTTTATTTTTATTTTAGTAAGGGTAATTTCATCATTTTTTTTTTAATTGAGGGTATATTGTCATTGTTTTGGTAGTTTGGGGGGTAAATTGTCGCAATTGATAGTTTGGGGGGTAGATTGTCATTTGGGTGGTAGTTTGAGGGAGTTAAATGGACTTTATCCATTCAATTTTTAAAAATGATAAAAATCATTATTCATCCCATTTTTCACTCATCTTTGTATAGTAGATGAGTGAATTCACTATAGAATTTGCCAAAAAATTAAGGTACATTTTACTCATGAGTAAAATGTACCTTAATTTTTTTCTCCCAATTTAGCATCACTTGACCTCCAAACTACAACTAACTACAATCCGAACCTATACACGGCCACAAAGTTTCAAATTTCACATGTCAAAATTGGTCGTTATTTAGAATGGAACACATTAGCGTGTTTCATGCACGTGTGCCTAAATTACCAAACTACCCTATTAAAAAAAAGACACAAAGATATATAACATGTGGCCAACATGAACATGTGAAGAATAATCACGAGATCATGGAGATGACCGCTCAACCACCTCTCTAAACAGGAAAAGTGGTCTTGACATTCTCAAAATAGGAGAACACTCCTTTGAACAAACGATGTTGGCCGTTTCTTTTTAATGAACAAAGGTAGTCTTGCAAGTTGCATCGATCAATAAGGTCAAAAATGTGAAAAATCCGTACAAATAGAGAGATAATTAATTAACATACCGGTGATAACATCCAATTCATAAACATTGCTGATCTGAGGACCAAATCGGAAAGTTTGGCCGCTAATCCCTGCGTTGGAGAGCGTCCCGCCGACGGTGAGGTACAAGTAGTCGGTCCACGAAACCGGCGAAAGTCCATGTTCTAGCGTTGCATGCAGCACGTCGATCCAAAGCTGTTCGCCTCCCACATCGGCGAAAAAGCCCAAAAAAGGGCTCCGTAAGACTGATATTCCGGACCCATTTATTCGATTCTGCAAAGACGTCATGTTGACCACGACCCCACCCCGAGCCATAGCCTGCCCCCGAACCGAGTGGCCCCGACCCCTGGCTGCTATGGTGATCATGGGAACAGCGTTATTATAATAATTGTACGCGAATTTTATCAAGATTGCTGCATCATTAATGGAGGTTGGATGAAAAACTGCTGCTGGGATTTCTTGAACAATATGACCGTAATCTGTTGAGGCTAGTTTGATGGTTTCACTGTCGTTGCGAAATCTATCTGCAATGTCATTGGGTGGGAGAGATATTCCCACGGTGGAAAGTATCAGAAAACTTATTATTACAGTAGATATCATGATGGCGAAGTGTTTTGGAATATTTGCGAATATTTCTGCCATTTTTTTCTTTCTTGGAGAGAAAAATGAGGTTGATGGTGGAGGAGGAAGAAGAAGTGTATATATATATATAGAAGGAAATCTTGGTGGTTGACTTGGGAAATGAGGTCGGCTCAACTTGTCGCTTTTATGGATACACGCAACGACGCCGGAGAAGACATCGGATATCTACGAGTAATTTTAGGTGATCTATTTGTATTTTACTTATGTCCTATTAAGAATGATGTAGCTATTAAAATTATTTTTTGATCAAAATTCAATAATAATCAATCACAAGTTCAATGGTGATTTTAATAGCAACATCATTCTTAGTAAGACACAAATAGGCCACATAGAATTACTCGATATTCACAAAGTAATTCTCCAGATTGAATTGGAAGATTTCCTAAATGAAAATGACAATACATGGCATGGAATTTAATGAAGCATGTGAAATCTAATTTTAACCATAAAATTACTCCTTTGTTTTTTTAGATGAATTGAATGAGTACTTACTTTAGAGAAGGATCTTAATGAGTAAATAATTCCCGAAATTAGCATTTACTTAACTTGTCTTAACGGGCATATAACACCGACATTACCATAATAACGTTGATTGGAAGATACATAAAAAAAATAAAGTGTTCAATGCATGCTTTTGAATATGACTATCCGGCCAGGCTTGCTCAATTAGGGAGCATTTAATAAATATTTAACTCCTAATTTAGAGCATGTACAGCGCCGACCATACCATAATAACTTTTGTTAGAAGATACTTTCACGTTTGACATTGATTTAATTATAATTAATGAGAGTTTTTAAACCATTCATGCAGTTTAAGAGTTCTAATTAAATCTTTTATTCTCATTTAATATTCTTTCCATCTTTTGACTTCCAACTTCATTTATTCAATCTTCCTACTTTCTCTTTCGGTTGGGATACAACTTAATTGAGGGCTACTCTTTTCTTAGTACGTACACCAATTACTAATTAGCTAGCTAGGGTTGACATTTCAACCTTATCTTTTATTTTTCTTTTGTAATATTAATTAGGGTAGACTCAATAAATTTTGAAGCCTAAGCAACAAATTTAAGTGAGATCTTTTTTTATATTTAAATATTAATTATTTAATTTTATAATTTATTTTATAGTAAAGTCCACATACCTCCTCTCAAACTTTCACCTAATTAACAATGTTCCCCTCCCAAACTTTGAATGGTAACAATAGTCAATATACCCCTTCAAACTACTAAAACAATATTGTCAATGTCCCTTCAAGACTAGCAAAAATATAAAAATAAATAAATAAAAATGTTCCTATAGATTTCTCGATAACACAAAAATACCCCTATAAATTTAGAAAAAATAAATAATTTTTTTTTAAAAAAAAAAGGAAAAAATTTAATTTAAAAAAACGATTTTTTTTTTTTTTAAACGAAAGTTTTCAATATTTATTAAAAAAATCGAATTTTTTTATTTTTTTTCTTATTAAAAAAAAAAGAATTTTTATTTTTTTTTAGTTTTAGGTTTTCTCTAGAATTTTTTTTTTTTTTTTTTTTAAGGTTAGTTTCGCCAATTGGGGGCATTGACAATGTTTTGGTAGTTTAGGGGAACATTGTCACAATTGAAAGTTTAGAGAAGACATCGTCAGTTGAGTTGTAGTTTGAAGGGGTATATAGAGTTTCCTATTTACTTTATTTAAATTACACTAGAATTGTTTTTTTTTTTTTTTTTTATAAGTTACACTAGAATTGTTGTTCATATTTTTATTTGTATGTCTTGAAAAGCAAACTAGCAAAAAGATATTAAAGGTATATTAATGTTTGACTTTATGAGGTTATTAAAGTTGTTTTTATTTCTGAAGGGCTTTTTAATACTGTGTTTTTAATTAGGCAACTGCCTTTGCTGCCTAGCCTTTGAGCCACACGTAAGTAATACATGCTATTGAGAATAAGTACTTAACAAGAAGATAAAGAGAGAAAATTAAAGAGGCAGGTTTTTTTTCCCACCATCCAACCAGATATATAGGGACGGCACTAGAGGTGGGGACCATGACCGGATGGCCCCCTCCCCGGCCCTCACCTAGTTTTGAATATATATATATATAGTTAGTACATATAAGCCTAAAAATTAGACTTGACCCCTATTAAATTTAAACTTAATTAAAATTAGACTTAAATCCTCGTTAATGCATAAGAAATCAGGTTAATTCTCGCTCCACTTCTATGAACCTTTTTTGTCCTCCAAGTAGAAAAAAAAAATAGTTGAAATAAAAATTAAAAAATTTATTTTAAAAAAAAAACAAATCCGAGATAAAATCAAAAAGGGTGATGCTAAACATCACGCCTGGCGTGTTGCACGCCGGGATGATTTATTATTTTAATTATTTAAAAAAAAAAAAAAAAAAAGCCTGATGTGCATGACTGTTCACGCACGCTGCGTTATTAGAATCATGGCCAAATGAAAAAATCTTGCAGTCGACACTAGGATATCTGCGTGGGAGAGCTTAGAGTCACTGACAGACAGTCACCCTCGAGAATAAAGTTGGATAAATCCAAATTTGTAGCCTCATTGACAGCCATTGCTTTCCCCTACAATTGGATAAACGGCTATCATTCATATGAGAACATCATGTAGACCATAACAATGGAACGATTTTTCCTTTAATAGCTTTTTTTCTATTACTTCTCCGTAAGATATTATGATTAACAAGAATACACAACAAAGGCAGATGGCAAAGCACATCCATTAATATATAAAACACAGTTTCAAGCTGCAAAAACAATTACTATTCTTTGGCATAAAGATAACAAGAGACTGTAGAGAGGGCCGAAAACTCTCACTGGGAGTAGATCCTTGTAACATTAACTAGTAATTCTGGCCCCCCTTTACTTTCTCATATACAGGAAATCAGGTTACGAGTCACAAAAGGCAGGATGAAAGCAAGGTACCACACTCCATTTTATTTATTCGCCTTGATTCCAAAATCAAGCAGCTGGGACCTTTCTTCCATCTTCAATAAAGAAAATTGCAGTTTCTGGGACCTGAGAAGAAAAAGAAAAGGTATAGTTTAACAAATATGGAATTGTTTATGAACAGAATACACAATATGAGAAAATAATCATCGCATGGAAAAAAATTCAAGGGGAATCAAGCCCAAAATAGTAACTAAGATAACACATCACCCAAAACAACCGGACAAAGAACCTGCAAAATAATCTGAGCCTTCGTTCACTGTTACAAGTTCAACTCATTACACCCCCAATGAAAAATACATCACTACAGCCAATATCATATTCAGTTTTCAAATAATCATAAGTCATACCTGACAACAAAACAAAACTCCCAAATTTATAATGTCTTCAAGGTACAACAGCTATAAATTGAATACTGTATTCCACCATTAATCCAAATTCAGAAGCGACCGAAGTCAACATAACAAATTTCAGGTTTGTTGAACTTAGCTCTCTATAGAAAAAGAATTGAGCAGCATTAGTTTAAAACAGGGTTTCGACCTTTCAATGAACAAAACAGGTGAAAACAATTATACCCAGATGCCCTCACCACAACCTAGGATCGCTATTAACAAATCCCCAATCATGATTAGCAAATGCAAAAGCCCAATTGAGGTTTTGGAGAACGTGAAATCCATGCCTCTGACCACCAAAACAAAGAAACTAGTCCAACTATGTGTGTCTCTGATACCAGCGAAATCAGCAAACTCATTTGCAAATGAACATACAACAAGAACAGCAAGTATTTAAAGTGCATTGTCCCTTTGCCTAAAACCTAAACTTTGGCCAGAGTTTATTGAGGTTTCGGTTGAAGGACACATATTATTCATATTCTTATGTTGATAAGCCATGTTGGGATGAGAATATATTACTCAATACAGGCAGCCCCATCTGCTTAGTTTCTTGTGACTCCAGTTTTGGCTGTAAGTTCTCTATATACAAAGGCATGACCTTTCTAATGGCAATGAGCAAGTAGAAATTTTATGCTGTTTAAATTCCAACAATATGAGAAAATAATCAAGCACATGTCTAGCCAACACATAACATTTGAAGAAAGAGATAAGGTATCTTACATCAGGCCAGGTCTCTGTAATGAACTCCACAACGTCATAAGATATGTCTCCTTGAACATCAATCTGCTCCTTCTCAGTAGGCCCCTGAAAAAATCATTCGAAACATATTACAAAAGATCAGAACCATTTTTCACCAGAACAGATATTTGTACTTACTGCCAAAACCTATCATACCTTAACAACAGAAGCACCTGTAGCAAACTTTTTCCCAAGCTTCTTTGAAGCATCACTAAGTTTGACACCTGGATGTAATCATAAGAACTGTGTTAATGATGGCGATGAGATAACAAATTTACAATTTAAACCAGCATAGTGCTCACCAAAAAGCTCCAGCCCTTTTACAGTGGTGATGCATTTTCGCTTGTTACGTACAACCTTTTCAATAACCACTTCTTGCTTCTCCTACAGAAATCAAACAGCAATTTCAATCATATTGAATTCAATGTTTCCCAACATCTTATAATAAATTACCATTTTCATGCGAACCAGGTTGCATGAAAACAGAATCCAATGGAACAAATATTTTCAGAGCTCTTACTTTTTTCTTTATCTTCCCACCAGGAAGACGTTTAACTTCTTCCTTTGGCGCTGAAGTAAACCCAACAACCCAGAGAGAGAGAGAGAGAGAGAGAGGTAAAGAATGTCAGCAAAGTTTGAACTTGCAAGTCGATGCCAAACTTTATGAAAGAAATAGAACTGATTAATATCATGAAACATATATATTGTCCAAAATTCAACCCCGACATCAAATTACAACAATAAACCAGGTAATGTCACATCTAAGTACAGAGAAAAGTATTCAACACCTTGAACCCTATAAAACAAATCTTTTACAGTGCCAACATAAAAATAAATAAAGAATTATCAGCTTAAAAAAGGCATAATGATTTTCTTTCAAAAAAGAAAGAAAATAATTTTGACATTTTAGTAGCAAAGTGCATCCAGCTAAACTAATAATACAAATTTTTAATCTCTTTTGTGCATATGGCTTTTCAAAAGAGATATGGCCCTCATCCTAGTGGTTGGTACCCTGTCCAGAAAAACAAATTGATGCGCAGAATCCCTTGCAATGATGCCTCATGTGAATGCTATGAGTACTATAAATTATTTTGCCATGTAAAACCCAGAGAAACAAAATACTTTGTCAAGTTAACACAACACAGCTATTAAGTTCATTAGTCATTATTTGCAAATTGGCTGCCCCTCCAAGAAGGGTTTTGGCCAACTAACACATATGAGTCTCTAACAAAATGAGAGGTCATTTTCAGAAATCAGAAAGCATCATTATAAGTAAGGATAAGGGCGATTCATTGTTTCCTGACTCTTTTGCTGATCAAACTTTCCCAGTTTTCAACCATGAGTTGCAAACCACAAAGGGGTCTGCATATTGCACGGTATCAAAAAAATTGTGATGCTACAGGCACAAAAAAACCTCAACACAATAATAAACATTAATAAAATGTCCATAGAAGCCCATATTAGCAGTGCCATGTGCCAAGTCAGTTTGTAAAAAATATTTATTTTTGGTTTTATAATTTCACAAAGAGCATTTTTTTTTTTCTTTTGTAATAATTCCACAGATCGGGAGAGCAACTATGATGGGCATCCCCAGAGCCTGTGCTTAGGATATCAAATCACATAGCTATTGTTGCTTCTTCTTCTTCTTTCAGTCTAAAGCAATCAATTAAACTTTCTCCAAATGAAAAAAGAAATTAAACGAAAGAATCAAAACCAGTAACAAAAGCATACCTGAAGGAGTAGCCCCATCCGAAGATATACCGGTGGACTGTAACTGCTCAGTAACTCTATCAGCTTCCTTCGCATTCGCCTCTGCGCACAAAAAGCACATATAATTACTTTAAAAAAAATTCCAAAAAAAAAAAAGAGCGGAATTAGGGTTAGAGTTTTGGCGAGACCTTTGATGAGATCCGGGTAAAGGTTCGGAGCGTTTCGGATCAACCAGGGCTTGCATTTTTCGAAATCGGGTCCGAACTCGCAGTACTCCGCCGGCAAACTGCACACCGAACAATACAACACGCGAATCGGTTGGGGCTTCTCCGACATGATTGCTCTCGCTCTCTCTCTCTCTCTCTCTCTCTCCCCCCGAAAAGTGATGGTTAAGGATCAAAACGGTGCGTTTTGGCGACGAAGTTTGTTTTGTATTGGTGCTGTGCCGCCTCTTCTGGTTCTGGGCCTCGGCGAGGCGTTAAAGCAAAAAGGTTGCGTTTCGATGGTGAACAGGTGAAGCATCTGAGGAAAAGACTCGACGTCGTTTTGGACATGGACCTGTTTCCAGGTTTAGATATTTTGGATCCTACTTTACCAGCCCGAACTTATATTTTTGGGCCTGAACCCCAAAAAATAATAGCGAACATTTTAAAACTTCATTACCAAGTTGTCTTAAAAATTTGGCCCTAATGAAGTTCGGAGGCAAGGACGAGCCCGTTTTAGTTTATGATGGAATTTCATGAGACGTAATTCTATGTTTAATGATTTTTTAACAAAAAAAAACATGGTTCTTTTTTTTTTTATTTTTTTTTTTTATGAGAAAACAACATCGTCTTAAAGGAACAGGATCCTGGAGTGGAGGATATCGAAGTCATGGCTAGGATCTTTAAGTATCACAAATGTGCCACGTGTCCTCTTAAAGGGGTGGCCGGCCACCATTTTTTTTTTTTTAATTTATTTTTTAAGTTTTAATTAATATTTTTTTTATTAAAATGCCATGTGACATATTTATGGTTAAAAAAATTCTAACCATGAATTAGATACCCTCCTGTCCATAATGGATTGAAGAGGATTCGGATCCCGTTTTAAAAAGCCTTTAATTATAATTTTTTTTGGCTTCGAACCCTAAATCACTTTCTTCCCTCCCTGACAAGGTTCGTCTCTCTAGATCTCTTTACGTCATCGTTTTAATTTGTTCTCTTGTCAATTCAGCGCCGATGATATAAATTCAATAGCTGATTTTCCTTTTTCTTTTTTCTTTTTTCTTTTTTCTATGTCATAAATACTTTGGCGCTAAGATGGAAAGTTCTTTGCATGGTCTTGAAACAGACATAATCATCGTGTGTTGTAAAACTCTAAGACCAGACAGCCTTCTAAAACGGGAATCTAACGTTTTGTCGGGTAATGCAATATATCGGCCGACTCCATTGAATTCAAGATACCAAAAAATCTTCTACAAAATCTGACAATATTTCACTCATTTAAAGTCTTGTTGTGCATGCGTTGGTGTTTGGTTGAAAAGAAAAACAATTTTTCCCACATTTTCTCTTCTGCTGACTGCTGACAAACAATAATGAACAGGGAGGCCGGAAATCCTCAGGCTTGCGCCTCATGCAGACATCAAAGGAAAAGATGTGACGAAACATGTGAGTTAGCTCCATACTTTCCGGCAAAAAGGTACCCGGAATTCCAAAATGCTCACAGGGTATTCGGTGTGAGCAACATAGTGAAGATCATGAACGCAGTAATTGAGCCACACCAGAGGCAAGCAGCTGCTGACTCAATACTAATGGAGGGCAATGCAAGGAGAAATGATCCGGTGCATGGCTGTCTTGGTATTGTGCGTAGTCTCAAGTCCCAGATTGAGTTTTACGAAAAGCAACTTGAGATTGTCAATCATCACCTTGCCTTTTTCCGGGAGACAGAGAAGATTGAGCAGCAGCAAAAGCTTGATGGGTTCAAGTATCTCACAACAATCCTGCCTCATGAACTAGTAAGGCTATGACTTTTCGGTTTTTGAAAAATACAGAATACTTTGTCGGACTAATTATAATTATGGTTAATTTGTATATGATTATAGCCTAATTACGACTATATATGTGACATGAACAACTGCGATGATGGATATTATAACTATAAGTCAACCTTGGAAGAAGGTGTAGATGTGAAACCCTTTGACATCCAGCCTGTAGATCAAATGTTGGAATGTTATGAGCAGCAGGAGAATATTGTTATTACAAGTTTCAGTGGACCAGCAGAATCCAGGTATATATTGATGATCAATTTGGTGTTCTAGCTTTTTAATTATCAATGAGAAGTACAAATCATGATCTCATATTATTGTTTTTAAGTAATTTTGGTTCAATTTGATAAGAATTCATTCTTATCAATACTATGCATGCAGTAGTACTGTTTCCGAAGCCCATGGTATGCAGCCTATGCAGGGTGTTGGTGAGGAAGATACAGAAAACGAGGCCGGATCTCTCTCTCGTTCTCTCTCTCTCAAGAATGATCATAAATGAAATCTATTATGGGAAAGAATTTTTTATGCTAATATTTGTGTACAGGAGGGAGAGAATCATCTCCATATTAAATTTTACAGATCTAATAATGTATATGGTGTCACGTCATTTAAAATTTTTAAATGATATAGTACAATGTATGTTATTAGATATAATAAAACAAATTATGTACCGTACAATTGAGAGAATCTTGAGTAAAATATAATGTGGATTAGACATTTTTTACTTGTTGTAGATTTGTGTTTTGCTAATATATATATAATAAAACAAAACTACATAAAGGGGTGAGTCTTTCTCACTTACAATTTGGATAGAGGGGAGAGGAGGAAGAGATATGGGAATACGGCCAAAGTAATACCTAATTGCGGCAAAACGTGTTGCATAGTAGGCGCAGAAGTTTGCACTTCTGTTAACTTTTTTAGCAACTCAAAAAGATGAAACTGAAATAGAATTGATAATATGTAAAATTAGAGTAGAGATTTTCTAATATTAGATAATGGGATAATGATGAAGAGCCATCATAACAACTTGGAAGTCCCCTTCAAGGATAAAGAGGCTTGACTGTAATGACACTGCCAAAGAGGCAGTTACTTGTGCCGTTAAGCTTCACCTTCATTTGGAAGACAAGGTTCACTAATTTGCATAATACACTCATGACCCTTGTCCTTTATTTTTTAAATCACAACTCTAGTGATGTACAATTATTCTAAATAAGCACTTCCATCTACATCCTGTTAACCTTTTTTTTTTTATTTTTTTTGTAATCACGTTCTGTATAACTTATTAACAAAAACTCGTCAAGCGAAAATTATTGGATATTACATTAGTGAGTATATGGAGTCCCATGTATCTCATGTGACAAATTTGTGTCGATGATTTTATTGTAAAGTACAGAATGGAAGTAATTAATTAAAATTATTAAAGACTATATGTGATTGATATATATAATTAAACTTTTAAGTTATAATTTAAAATTAAAATATGCATTAGGGGAAACCAATGAGCCAGCCACTTGGCTATGGTGGCAAGATGTTGAAGAGAGTCCATGGAAACGGCAGAAATGGTGTAGCTAAAATGACTGCAAGGGAGTCGCCCTCGAGAAATATATTTTCCAGCTAGGAGAAAGAGGATGATTCAATAGCGAGATGAATACCAGTAACCAGCATAGCATACGCTTGACCCATATTAGGAAGGCAAGAGGTAGAGGGTTTAGACACCACATCAAATGGGCGCCCACCCTGATGAATCCCGACATAAAATGGTGGCCATAGAGCCGCATCAAAATTGATCTTGATGCTACCCAGAGGAGAAAGATTTCCAAGCATGATAATGCTCTAAACTCGACTTCCTAGCAAGGGAGTTGAGCTTGAGGGCTAATCATGCACCGCCCGGTTGTGGTTAAGTCAAATTAGATCCATAGAATAGGGTCATACTGGAACTTGAGAAGGGGTTTTTGTAGACTTGTCCACAACAATTACAACTACAAAGACATTGCTAGCAATTTCTCCGCCTAAATTCGAAAACAGTAGCTCAAATCCCATGTAATAAGGTCCTAAGAAGATTTGTTTCCTGTTATTTTACAGGTGTTGTAAAAGTGTCCTTAGGACTCTCGAGGCTTTGAAGCACAAGCAACCACATGCGACTTGAACTTCTCAAGCTCTGCAAGAACCTCCTCTTCAGGTCTGTAGATCAAATCACTCATGCGCCATATCTGTGCAGAGATTAGAGTCAGTCTTGTGAATCAACTGAAACAAACTTATGGAGAACTTTTATAATGCTATTCAAATTTAAATACAATTTTTGTTGTAAGAACCCTTTTGAGCAGCTGCACATTGATATTATAACAAATTACGAGATATCTCTCCAGGCTTATAGCTTCATTTGTGTCCATCTCAACACAATTTCTCATAAGTTTCCCTCATATTTCCCAGTGTGCATGTTTGAATTACTTGTACGGCAATAATTTCTTGAACTAATTTCCCATTTGATCACCTATATGTTCACATATTATAAAACTCAAGCAAGCAAATAATAAAATGAAAACCAAGAGCATCATACCTGCAATGTCCCTCCTCCACCAGTAGTATCACAATCATCAGAGACACTAACAATAGTCCACGGATCAGATGCATTCCAATGGAAATCAACAACTTTGTCCCTGCATAAAAGTGAAGACTTTATGAGTAAATCAGTAAAACAAACACTTTAAAAACACCTTGAAGAAAAGCAAAATTTTCCAATTAAACCATGTAAGCCAGGACTAAAAAGGAGTGCAATATTATATGCTGGGCATCTCATACCAAGGCCAGTACCCAGTGCAGGTCCCACTTGAGTGGGATTGGGAAAGAGGTGAATTGGATATGGTACTATCCTTCAACATTTTTTTTTTTTCTTTTGGCATAGAGTGACCGCTCTTAAAGCTCAAACTTCCACACTTGTGTTTGACAGCCCAAGACTTTTGCCATTACACAGACAGTGGCCCCTATGCTAGTGCATCTCATAACACGAGTTGAGAATTTCCCAATGCGAAAACAAGTAAAGGAGAACTTTTTGAAATGGAACATAAGAACCATTAGAGATAAAATACGTCAAGCAAAAGGACTTTAGACAACTGCCATTTCACGAAAAAATTTGACTCCCAAGTTTGCAAAGGTTTCTGAGTGCTATCAACATGGAGATTTAAGCATATCTCAAATAGAAAAATATACTTTTTGACAACCAACAAACCAGATCAGCAATAGTCAAGTAAAGTTCTCATGGACATGGTGCGTATACACGGGTAGCATGGTGAAGATCATAAAACAAATGTACAAATGGACATGAAGATGAGATGGAAAATACAGGATAAGAAGAAAACCAATAATGAAGGGCTACGAAACAAAAACCAAGTTCAAATGAGGAGCATTTTGAGTCAGGTCGATAATGGCCTGGTTCAGAAGAAGATATGGTCCAAGATACAACAGAATGTAAAAAATAATCCTGTAGCTGAGACCCTATCTAGCTGTAGTCTTTCTCAGGGTAAGTCAACGGAGTGAAAACGACAGACTCAAACCTGTGCCCAGCATGCTGAAAAAATAAGCCTGGAGGAGAACTTGGACTTCTTGTTGCTCGCTCTACCTTTTTACCAACCTTCAACATGAAATAAAAGATTGTCAAAGACTAAGAAAAACATGCCTGTTAGTGAACATTTTTTCTGATAAGTAAACCTGTTAGTGAACATACCCAATATCAACAGTGGCAAAATGACAAATCAGAAACATATAAAAGGCAAACATGTTTATATTTGGCAGCTTGAAAGGAAGGACCTATGCAATCCCAGACACATATAAAAGCAATGAAACTCAGATAAGTACAGTTCAAAAGTTTCCACCTTCTCATAATCCCAGATGTTCAAGAGACCATCCTCTGCAGAACTTCCAAAGACAGATGACTTGTCCGGAGACCACTGGAACAGAAAACATACTTCAGTAATAACAAAAGTTACAGACTACCAGTTTGGACAACAAATATGCATCATAAAAAGTAGAAAGTATGATACTTAGAAGAAGAAAACAAGAAGCTTTATTAATACCTGAACACAAAGAACAGCAGCTTTGTGACCCTCAAATTTATATATAGGTGACCCAACTCCATTTGAAGTGAGATTTCGGCGATCAAACATACGAACAGAATTATCTGCTGACCTGGAAAGAAATTACAACAATTTGAATGTATCTACTAGTTTTCAGTATCTCCCCACCAGTGCAAAATTAAGCAACATCAAACCCAGAAGAGTATCACATACCCAAAATATAGTGAGACGATAAAATTGAAAGAAACATGAGATTACAACATACCCAGTCAGAATAAGGTTGTCATCATGGGGATTCCAATCAACACAGTGAAGATCAGCATTATGTGCCTTTTCAACCTGTCAACCAGAAACAAAACACAGACAAATATAATCAACAGAAGCCAAGAACTTATCTTACAGAAAATGTCACAGATTCAAGAAAAAAGTATTGCTACTAGTGTATAGCCAAAATCATAAATGGACAACCAAAAAAAAAAAAAAAGCCTTAAATAAAGGAGACCAAAAATTTAAAAAGAAAATGGGGCACAAAACCTTAACAGCGGGGCTAGAGCCAACTCGTGCATCCCATAATATGAGGCAAGAATCATCACCAACACTACAAAACTCCTGTGCACTTCAGCAGAGATACAAAAGTGTCAGAAATAGGACATTTCATAAACCATAATAGCCAGTAAGCTCACTGCTATTAAAGTCAAAATAACAGTAGAAGTTACATCTAAACATTTTAGGTTGCACTCATTAAGAAGGAATTGAAGGTGGGAAGTGTCAATTCTCAGAGAATGACAGAAATTAAGTTTGTTGTTTCATGATAATCACAATCAGGTGACCATCCCCATTCCCATAAAATGCAAGAATCCCAACTCCTACCCACAAAAGAAGAAATACCAATCCCGCATTGAATATGGTGTATCGAGAATATTTTTATTTCCAAGCAATAACAATGCCAACACTCCGGAAAGCCAACTCATATACAAAGTATTAGGAATCAGAAATCATCACAATTTAAAACTTCTCAGCAACTAAACAGACTTTTTACAGCCAGCACCAGATAGATTACATAATAGAAAAATTTAAAGATGATGCTTGATAATTAGAAAGCATGAATGAAATCCTATAACTACATGTGCCACATGAAAAGAGAAATTTAAAATGATGAATTCTGAGAGAGAAATAACAAACCATTCCTAGATACATTTTACAAAGATCATGCAAATTTACCTGGATGGACAGAACGTCACATCTTCAACTGTTTCTTCATGCCCAAGGTAGATACCCCGTGGTCCAACAGAAGGGCTATCAGCAGCTTTATCATTGCCTTCCCCAGGTTTAGAGCTTTGTTTAATGATTGATCCACCAGATCCTGGAGATGTGGCTGCTGTCGATATATGGTCCTGAATACTCCACAAAACCACCGACTTGTCCTTCCCTGAAATAAGAATCTTATTCTTCAGATGAAAATCTTAATGAAGACAAAACTCATTTTTATTAAGCATAATAATAAAAGGACATAGCGTGCAGGAATTCCAACAAATTTATAGGAGGTGACATTCAGCACGATTCATGAAGCAACACATCCATGCCATAAAACATGATATAACAAAGACTACACTTCCAGAACAAGATAACTAGACGTAGCTTGCTAAAAATGCCAACAAAGAAATAGGATAACTCATGCATCAAATGATATCCTACACTCAGAAGGCACCATTAGCTCACTCAAATTACCACCACATTCTATCATTGATATTGAAAGGTGCTAATTCATAACATCTCAGGCTGTGGAATAAAGAGAGAAACATCTGAGAGATAGTTTCTACACTTAATTGAAATAGTAGAAATAACTTTAAAAGAAAAAATAGTCACCTCCAGAGAGCACATAGGGTTCAGTACGGCACATTGCAAGAGCAAATTCTGCATTATCTTGATGTCCAGTCAAAATCTGCAGGAACAAAAAAATCAATGTTAATATCATGAAAGAAAGAAGAAGAATCAGTACAGGCCATACAAAAGAGACAGGCTGACAGATTTTGTACTAATATCAAATTAGCCGCATGAAAGAAACTCTAAGAGGCCCGCTAATTAATTGTATTATCCACACAGATAGTGATGCTAGAAGGTCCAGAAGATTAACAAATATGCCCCCTTTCTGAAACTTTTTTTTTTTTCTAGATGGGTTAAAGAAAAACAAAATCAAGAATTTAACAATTTTGAGCTTCAAACGAGCTCAAAATGATTTGAGATGGGTTCTTATACCAGGTTCTCACGAACCTAAAATGAGTCAACCATATTTATACTAGCTTGGATTGTTTGGTAATTGAGCCAAAAATATTGTTACATTTATTAAACAAACTGAACTCGAACCAAGTTCAAGCTATATAAGTGAACAGTTCGGTTCATTTATAGCCCTATCCTGAACCAAAATGCACCCAGAAACTTCACTTTTTGTAGCATAATCTACCAAAATGATAGTGTTAATCCTAGTATTCCAAAAGCTAAGGAATCTCACATCACAATAAAGATCCAACGTGAAGCTTTTCCCTCAGATAATAATGGATGAATTTGCCATAAATAGTAAGTTAAAAAAATGATCTAAATAAAGGAAATGGGAGTTTAACAATGAGGAAAAAAAAAAAAACATTCTGACAATAAAAATGTACCAAATCTGGACGAGAATTGGTAGCTCCAAGGACAGCATGACGGTTAGGTTGAGCTTCGACATCCCAAATAAGGACCTGAGTTTTAGTATATCCAATTATGAGGAACATTAAAATTTTCAGGTTAATGAAACATAGAAATCAAAGACAAATAAAATATACTCAATCCAAAGTATATACAAGACAAACTTCATAGAACACTTACATCAGGACTGTCGGTATGAGTGGCCACTATCTTAGAGTTCTGTGGGAGTTCCCTGATTCTGTTGACCTGAAAATTGGTATTAAATAATTAATGCAATAAGCATCAAGGGATTCAATAATAAATGGGCACCCCATCATTTGCAACAACAAATAAAATTGAACAAGACTCAAAGCAACGAGCCTTTTCATTGGAAAAATTACAACTGTAGGATAGCTATTTCCTTCAGTTTTGCACAATAACAGTAACATGCTGTTAAAAGGGTTTGATACAAAGTACCCAGAAAAAAAAAGAAAAAAAAAAGAAGTCCACTTCATTTTTTAGTAGATGGGTGATTTTATATGCATGCATTTGGTGAATGGACGGCTCGTACCTCTCCAGGATGTATGATGGTTTTGTACTTCTTTACAAATGGCGAGCGTGCTTCTTCATTGAACTGAAAAATAAAGCAATCGATGATAAACAAAGAATTTAGCTGCATGCATAGCCTCATTGGATTTATAGTAGTGCACGAGAAGGAGAAAGCAAAAACATCACAAAATAATGAGTTACCTGGGAGATGTGCTCTGCAGCTGCAACCCTGGGTTTGACAACTTCACAATTCGCAATGACCAGAGTATTTGGAACACTGCCATCAGTCTGACAACGAAAAGGGCAAAAACAAAAAAAAAAAAGAATAAGAGAAGGCCCCTTTTTTTAATAAGTGATCGACACATCATTAAAAGCATAAGACGCCCCTAGGAACACAAGAAGTATACAAAAGGAAGCACCTAGCTAGAACGAACAAAAAGAACAAGGAAATCACCATAACCAATAGTAAAGAAGACCCATAAACTTGCTTTGTACAAGACAAATCTAAAATCCAACTGCAGCATTAGCATCAGAACAGATCAAAATAATGTGAGGGATTCACTAAGGATAAGCATGCAGTGAGAAACACTTTCCCTACACAATAGAACGGAGGAAAAGGAAAAGTGGGATCGGCAAAGTTAAGTCGCCACCGCATATCACGCTCCACTGCCATGGTAATAAGCTCTTTGCTTCACAGAGCATTGGCAAACATAACAGAATAATATAAAAATATCTTAATCAAATTGATTATTTGCGTCTTACAACACGAAACTGAGATAATAAAAGAAAACGCACGAAACTTCGCATATTCAACATAAAAGTATGATTCTGATGCAAACAGCGTGGAATTCAAGCTTCACATGAGAAAATCTCAAACTCATAAACTCGTTCGTTAATCAAAGTACTTAAGAAAGCCACCTATAGCGTAATTCTAGTTAACGAATCGAATTGACAACTAGCAGACTTGCCTGTTCAGAGAGATAGAGACGCTGGCGATTCTTGTAGGTAGCTTGCTCAAGCTGCGGACCCCACCTGCTCATAGCAACAACAAAAATATTAGGCCCTTAACAACAAACAAACAGAACACACAAGCATAAACCCTAAGAACTTGAAGACAAGCTCAAAACCCTAGAAATGACTCTGAGAGAGAGACTGCATGTGTTTGTGTGGTTACCGGCAAGAAAGAGAAGGCCAGACGAGGTTGTGGTTGGCAAGCCAGTCGTAGAGGACGGGAACGAGGGACTTCCACTGTGTGTACTTGTCGTCGACGCTGGGCTGCTGGGCCTTCTTCCCCTCCTTGGCCTTCACTGCCTCCTCTTTCTTCTCCTCCTTGGGCTTAGGCTTCCTGCCCCTGGTCTCCTTCTTCTTCACGATCTGCGGCTGCGACTCCATCGCTGCTTCACCTCCTCCTGCTCCTCTCAACTACGACACTGTCCAAATGGGATCTCTCTCTCTCTCTCTCTCTCTCACACACACTGTTTATGCCTCTGCGTCTCGCATTTAAAAGACCCTGCTAAACACGCGCTAACTCGGACAGTGAACCTCGAATCTATCATGGGCCGGGCCCTGGTCCATTAATCAAGTCCGAGTCCGTCGCCATACGCACAGTCGAATGTGAGAGAGACGTAAACCATGTCCCTTTTTCTTAGGATTGTAAGTTACTGTTATTAGTTAATAGTTAAAACTGCTAACCATAACCGCTTAAGGGATTATTAAATTTTAATAATAATAACCATTCTGTTTAGTCAGTTAGTGGTTATTCAAACCAATAACTTCTTTTTATATGAGCTTTTTGAGGTGTTTTAAGCCTTTTTGTGCCCATTTTTTTAGTTTATTTTAAATAATTTTGGGTCAAAGCATTCTCAAAATGATGAATATGATAAAACCATACAATATATTTATATTGTAGAGTTCTGTTTTAATTTTATATTTTCAATATAAATATATAATATATATTTATATTATTATTTATAAGGGTAGGCGGTTAACGGTTATTAACTGTTTTTTCCTATCCCTAAAATCGCTAACCACCCTTCCTAAGCGGTTAGCAGTTTTTTAGATAACCATCATGTCTGTACACTCCTACTTTTTCTTTTTATGTGATACAACGGAAGGAGACCTAAACCATGTCCTTTTTTTGATAAGAAACTAATCTTCAAGTTTATGAAGGGATCATGTTATTCTGGAGTTCCTTCAATTTTAATTAATTACTTTTTAAATTAAATGAATATATATGACGAGATTTAAGATTTAAAAATATTCTTAATTTTTTTTTTTTTAATTTATCACATATCGTATGCCATAAATACTGAAATTACAAAATGTTTCATTTGAGATAATAATTACGATTTAAGTAATCTAAAACTCTGCAATTACTTCAACGTTTGATCTTCTTATATTGCAAAAGTCTCACCACATACTCATTTAGCAATTGTAACACCCAGAGGAAATGTGTCCCTTTTGCAGAAGCTGTGTTGAGGGGAGGGATTATTTATTCCTTCTCTGCAACTTCAGTCAGAGGATATGAAAGACATGGTTAATCCTAAGGTTGATTGGGAGGATGTTGTGGATTGGGCTGTGGAGAATCTGAAAGGGAAGTCTCTTCGGGATATTCTGTGCAAACTTGTGCTTGATGCAGTGGTCTATCATCTTCCTGCTTAGCCCCCTTTTTTCTCGGTCCACATAGACAAAATGTAGGACTGGTAGGCATGGAAACACTGAGTTCAGAGGAGCAGATCCTTCATAGGACTGATTGGAAAGTTCCTACTTGTTATAGTTCCTGAGTCAGCAGTTTAAGCTGCTATTTGGTTGTCTACTTGGGGTTTTCATTCTGTTTGTATACTGTTTGTTTGTTTAGTTTTGGGCTAAGTGACAAGAGTTCCACGTCTGAGATTTTGTAAATTTGAGTTCATTTTAACTCAATTGTGATGAGAAGCCTTTGAGTTGAAGATATGAGCCCTCAATTTCATCTAATAGTCTAAGCAAATGCAGAAGTTTGTATACTACTAAATTTAATAATTTTAGTTTTTAATATGTCAAATCCACTTATCTCGGTAATACAAACTTTTGCATTTATTTAAACCGTTAGATGAAATAAATGACTCAAATCTTAGAATATGAGAATCTCATATTTTATAAAATATGAGGAGATCCAAATCCTTTAAAATTACTATGAGATTAAAATCTAATGAAGATAATCCAAACGTGATTTTAAAAGTCACTTAAAAAGAGTGAAAATGGGTATGAAAAAGTGGGTGTGTAACATTACTCCTTTAGTCCTTTTCTGAATTATGTGTTGTATTTATGGCAACCTTACTGCAGCTTAAGAAGAAGAAAGCAATTCATCACTCTCATTTCCAAACCATAATAATCTTTATGAGACAAAATAAGGCTCAAAGCTACCACATGGCACTAATCATCTTTCTTCTGCCACATGACACCAACAAACTAGTAATTTTATTGATGGAAAACGTCTTCATTCCAAAAACCACAAAATATATTTAACTAATAACGTCAAAAGTAACATCCTTGTTCATGTAAAACTAATCCTGCTTGACAAAATTTTGCCTCGCCCAATGTTAACAAATCATACATAGACCCCAGAAGCCAGTAGCAAGAACAAGGACCCAAAACCCTGCACCAGAGATATTGATATTTAGCATCACCAATAAGATGAGATTCCAATGGCACATATCTTCAACAAATGACAAAATGGGGAACAAAAACTGCAGACGTACCAAAAAGACAGATGCTACTGCTCCGGTAACAAGTTCCTTGGCAAGACTGCGGTTTCGCCTGGAAGAGGTTGCTTCATAGCTGCAAGTGATACTTACTGCTGTTAAATACCATCTTTAAAGAAAGAAACAAATTGATAATGAAAACTGAAAAGACCTAAGGGTATTATTGACATTAAGAAAAGTGTCTTCCAAGCATCCATAAACCATAGCCCATTACACTGCTTGACCATGCAATGGATTAGTAGCTTCTGCAACAGACTAAATTTTTCATAAGCCACTGTGGCAAAGGTTGACAGCAAAAGCAACCCTTTTTTACTCTGAAATACTATAGAAATTGCACTTGATCTTAGCCAAAAGCCGAGAAAGGTATGAGAAACTACCTCCACAGCATATTGAAGTGCTTAGCTAAAAGCCTAAAAGTTGTCCAAATTAAACTACATCACCAGTGACCATAACAAGATGACTCCATACTTATACCCATAAATACCATCAGAAATGTTCAACAGATTTTAGAAGTAAACTAGGGCAATTATGGGTTACAAATCAAAGATATAGTGCAACTGTGCAAGTGACTCAGAATTAAGAAGGCTTTCAAGAGGCAAACTTAAAGAATTAAAAATTTATTAAAAAGAAAGAATGATTTACCGGACTCAAATAAGCAAGGTAGCCGTCTATGACTTGAAAAAAACAAAAATCTTGCTAAAAGAAAGAATAGTCACATATATCACAATATTAAAAAGGTCTTATCCCACCTTTTATTCAGAAACCAAGTTCCAAGGAACAAAAAAAAAAACCGTCGAAGATTTCTACTGTTTACCTAATGCACCTCAGAAGTTTTTTTTTTTTAATATCTCCATTTAATTCCAAATCTTTTCACTACCCTCACACTTCTTAAATGCAGGTTAGGCTATACTTTACACCTCCATTTTCAACTTCTTTACAATTACCTCTCTCCATCATTAAAGACATACCTATAAGATATGATTAAAAAAAAAGAAAGATATGAACCGTCACATACTCTTACTCTGATGAAGTCTTTAACCTCGAACAAACCAAAGCCAAAATTTGAGTTTGCGTGTGAATAGAATTCCTCAGATGCAACACTCAACTAGAAACTAAACTCCATTTGTCCACTTGGAAGCAAAGGAGACATGGGATGTGTAAATACACATATAAATCCTCTAAGATCACAAATCCTGTGACTAACAGATGGAACACATGAAGCTAAAGTTAAAATGTCTTCAGTACTGGAATACAAATACACCTACAAAATATGAAGCCCCCATAGATTACAAAAGTTTTTTTTTTTTCTTGAATTTTTTGTTTTTTCAAGACTCAAACAAGCAAATCTCTTTTCTATGTCTGAAAGTTCAGGATCCAACAACCCCAAATATATATAGAAGTTGAATATCATTTGCATCAGATGCGAAATCGGGCCAACAACAATAGAATAGACAAAATGATAGCGAATCTCCATCCATTCAAAACCCTAGAATTTCAAACCGTAGCATCGGCAATTGCTTCAGAAAACAATTCGATATATCTCTTTCACACACAAATCGGACATGCTCACACGCTATTTTTCTACAAACAACTAACAAATTATCATCCAAGTGGCTTATTTTCACTGCGCGCTGAGTCACATTGGCACGATCTTTAGAAATTCCAAAAGCATTGAAGAAAACAAATTGTTCTCGAAATACAAAAGAAATTGCGCTTTGGGGATCGGATCGAGCTTACATGAAGAAGGAGGCGGTGACGATGAGCCCGATCGCGAGCATGAACACCGATAGGGTTGGGTACCACGCGTCGGGGACGGGACTGGTGATCGGTTTCGGCGCCTACGAAAACAACAGCAAACGGAAATGGATCTCAGAAATCGAAAACTGAAAAAACGCTTTCGGAGAATAACAAAAAAGACACAACCCTAGAAAACGTTTGGGAATCAAGAGGTTTACCATCACAAGCGGTTTTCGCCTTTCGGAGCTTCTGCTTCTCGCGGCTTGTAGCGACGACTCTGAACTCAGCTCTAGTGGTGCAGTCGAGTCTCTCGGTCAATATGAGAACCCCGTTCGGGTTCCTTTGATAAATCTAACGGCTCATAGCGTGACACATTATCAAAACTGCCGAGATTAAATAATTGCTCGTCCTCTAAAATTGCTATATATAGAATTCTCTTAATCTTAGTCGTTCATCTTAAATTAAATAAAATAGTTAAGATTATATCACATCAATATCAATTTAATTTAAAATATAAATTTATATTTAAAATGATAAATAATAAGTTAACAATATATATATATATATAAAGATTGTGAGTGACAAATTGATCAAAATAAAACAAAGAAAAATATTTGAAATTGAGGTGAAAATTTTACCAAGGTAAGTTATAACACTTATGAAATGATAGGTCTTGATGTTCAATCTTATGCAAGTATGATGTTATGTATGTAGTATTCAAGGATTTGTATTTTTGTTGTTCTCAGGATAAATATAATACTAAACAACTTAAAACACAAAACATTTCAAAAAACGGACCAGAATTAAAGACAATTTATTTAGAATTGTTGGATCCCCAATTTTAAAAATCTAGGCCGTTCGATGTATTGAACAGCCTGGATTTTCAAAAGTGGGAATGCGACAATTGTTGTGGATCTTAATCCTCCAAAAACATAAAAAATAGTTTTGACCTTTCTATTACATTAGAAACTAAAACCAAAACACATTAAAAAGGATACATTTATTCCCCTGATTGGTTCGTTGGCTAGGACAAAATAAAAATAACTTGCAAGTTAATATTGTAGGATCTTTTAAAACAAACAACATTGATATTTGTTAGTATGTTTCATATCTAAGTGGTACTTCTCACCATGTATAGAAACGGAGATTCAAAGATTTAATAATTCAGAAGATAGATTTTGGGTTGTAGAGTAACCATCAAATTACCCTTCTCTTCTCTGCTATTTGGTGATGAAAACATGATTCCCAACATTAAACCAAAACTTTTGTGGTTTATATGTTTGTGCATGCGTGTGTGTGTGTGTGTGAGCATGTACATATGCATGCATGCGTTTTGTGTAGCCTATATTTGAAAGTGATTGGCAAGAAAGGGTGTATATATTTTCTGTGTCAAATGATTTTACTTTCATCCTACCAAAAGTTACTACAAAATTCACAGCACTGGAAGTGGGGAATGGATGCATTTCCTGATACAAATTGTTCTATACATTTCAGTAACAAGAAAGGGTGTATATATTTTCTGTGTCAAATGATTTTACTTTCATCCTACCAAAAGTTACTACAAAATTCACAGCACTGAAAGTGGGGAATGGATGCATTTCCTGATACAAATTGTTCTATACATTTCAGTAACAAGAGCAACCCTCCCTTTTTATGTTTTCCCCTCAAATACACCTCAGTGGATTTAAAATTTAACAATGTTATGGTAGCCTCGATCCGGAATTATTTTTTATTTAAGGTATAAACAGACAATGGAGGCCCTGTCACCATCACCATTGGACACTTATTAATCAAAATTAGATTCACACCCTTCCCAATAAGCATTTGAATCCAGGAGTTAATTTAGGGCTGCAAAGAACTGCACTCCCAATTCAGAACTTGCTCACATCCCAGTTTGAAGCCTCAACAAACCATTCTTGTCTGCATGAGGTAAAAAAATTCCTGCTTGTGCTTTCAAATCTGAGTTCAAATAATGAAAAGAGAAATCAACCAATAGAGAAGGGATTAACAGCATCAATGTGAACCTGGCCATAACCTGAACATAACCCCATGTTCACTCACAGTGCCCCCGGACGATCTCCTAATTCTCTGCCAGAAGAACCTGCTCCTTCCCATTCTCAAAGGACCTGAACTGGAGTGCCTCCTAAATGACCCAGATGCCTGCCTCCCAAATCTAGCTGATGAACTAAATAAATCTGACACTGACAACCCCCTCTCAGTATCAATGCCAGAATTAAAGTTAGGAAGTAAGTATTGGCTGTGCACAGTATCTGGTAACTCTCCTGAGCCAGTACTGGCCCCGGCGTCCATGCAGATTGACAAATCCTCTTGGCTTAAGCTTCTTGAACCTACTTTTGCCTCATCACACTCGTTACATACCAGTTTCAAGGCCTGAACAACCTCACCCATAAACGGGCGGTGTGATACCTCCGGTTGTACACACATTGATGCAATGGCGGCTACTTTGGCAACGCTATCAAAAGGCACATCAGATCCTAGAGATTCATCTACAATTGTCTCTAACCCTTCTTTACTAGTGAGGAGTGGACGGGCCCATGCAACTAAATTCTCTTGGCCAGGTGGTTGTGACATGTCTACTGGCTTTCTCCCGGACAAAAGCTCAAGAAGGACAACTCCATAGCTGTAGACATCACTTTTCACAAGAAGATGTCCAGTCATTGCATACTCCGGAGCCACATACCTGGAAAGTCACGAGGATGACAACTTCATCAAAAATAGAGAAGGCACTAAAGCAGCCCAGTGGAGGTATCCAAAAACATTTTAGATGGCTATAACTACTGCTATGTATATGGAATTGCTTTAAACAATAATGACTCATCAGTGAAGGGATGATAAACAACCTAAATTGCTACCTTCGTTTTATTTTATCTCTCATTTTCATTCTTCTTGAAGAAATAGCATGCAGTAGTAACAGTGGCAAGTACTTATCAAAAGTAATGAGTGGCAAGTAGGGTAGTGTAAAGGATGGCTTTTGGCCCCAATTAACCAAAGATTAGGCTACCATTTTAAGTGTAGGTTATTTAATTAAACCTCCCTGAAATTCCTAGAAATACTGATGACCGCATTTTAGCCTAGACTTCCTCTTAAAGATAAAACCTATCACAGGCAAGGAAACATAGACTGTCATAAATCAGTCAACATGAACCTGCAACGAAAATAATTGTTCAAAATGATATACTTAGTGCTCAGCTCCTATGTGTGTATGTGCCTTTGGAGAAAAGAGTGTTTATCTTCTCCACTCACTCACCTACACTTTCTATTTGTATGCATAAAATAGATGTACAACAATTGGATACCACAGAAGGAAATGTTTGTACCCAAAAGTTCCCATGACACGTGTCGATATGTGTTTGCTTTCCTCATCCAAGGCCGTTCGAGCCAAACCAAAGTCTGACACTTTCGGCGTAAAATCGTGTTCCAACAAGATGTTGCTGGACTTGAAGTCCCTATGTATGACACGAGGGCTAGAATCCTCATGCAGATAAGCTAGACCACGAGCAGCGCCAAGTGCAATCTTCATACGGGAAGCCCAATCAAGTGGAGCAGCTTCCTTGTCAATTCCTGCCAGCAAAGAAGATGGACAAAAACACAACCATTTTCACAAAGAGTTTTAACTATTTTAAACAGTAATAACCAATTATAGAGCAAGCCCATAAAGAGCAAAATAACAAACCATGTAAATGGGATTCCACACTGCCGTTTGGAATGAGTTCATAAACCAAGCAGCGGCTGCGCTCCTCTGTGCATATACCAATCAACTTGACCAGGTTGCGATGATGAAGGCGGCTCAGCATCTCAACTTCAGCTAAGAACTCCCGACCACCCTGCTGATCATCTCTCTTTAAAACTTTGACAGCCACTTTGGTCCCATCTTCAAGAACACCACTGTAAACAAGCCCAAAGCCACCTTCCCCAAGTATTCTTGAAGCATCAAAATTGTCAGTGGCTTTCTCTATGTCACTCGCACTGAAAGTCTTAGCAGATCCGGTATAAGTTGCGATGCTAGATCCAAATGATAACGACACAGAACTGGGTCCACTTCCAATCAAAGACCCACCAAGGCCTGCAAAATATATTCTTTCTTATACTGAAAGAGCAAAACTTCTGGATGAATCCAATTTTGAGGATGAAACCCCTAATTACGCGATCAGGATCGGACCAAAATGATTACACATGCATTTTAGATTTATGAAGAACTTGTATGCCCTTAAGGCTTCATAAGTCCAACTTTTAAATGTTAGATTCATGTAAAAGATCATTTAACTAATTGACAGTATCAAGCTCAAAAGTATTCTTTATTCAGAAGATGAAATAAACCTGCCAGCTCCAACCACTTGGAGCAACTAATTGGCTAAATTTTGCAACATACTGCACCTGCTTTTTATGGTATTGAAATTGGGATTACCTGATGGTTTGTTGTGGAAAGGTGGCAAAGCCCGTGGAGTTGGCACTGGATCACAAACAAGCTTTCTACGTTTGAAGAGAAATACCAAAGCAGCAGCAGAGCATAAGACCACTGCTACAAAAGCTGAAATCACAATAATAGCAATTATGCCACCACCAAGCCCATCTTTATGCCACCTCTTATGCACATCAACCCCAAGGGGTTTATTTGTCCTTGCATTACTGTCAACACCAGAGTAAGGACCACCATCATTTATGGTAATGCCCGAAGGAGAAGGCGGAGATGGGGGTAAACCTACAAATGCAGTAGTTCTATATAAATTCCCAGTTGAAAATTATTAGAGATGGAGAGAGAGAAGAGACTGAGGAGTTAATATATACCAGGATAGCGTACATATAATACTTCGTAGTCACCAAAGTAGGAAGCTTGTATAACAACTTGTTTGTGCCAAAATCTTTGAAAAGTCAATAAGGCTGTGGTGTTATCAAACTTTTCCCCCAAGGGTACCAAGTCAATAAGGACAACAGTCTTCTCTGGTTGTTCACTAGCAGCATTGGCTCCAATAATGCGAACTTGACTTTGTTTCATAAAAACCCCAGCAGCAGTTTCTTTAGCAAGCTCTGAAACCAAAGGGAAGAAGGTATACAGAGCAACGCTAAGGCGCAGACCAACTTGCATGGGCAAAACACAGCCACAAGGTGACCCTGGAGGAGTATTCGTATAGGGTTCTGTGCATATGGTTGATGAGCAATCTACAAAAAGGTAGAACCTGTGCGTTAAATTCTAGTAAGAAAAATAATATTATTGGAACAACAGAAGTGCAGAGATGCTAGTAACCCTTAAGTGTAGAAAATTAAGTGTTTGCGTACCTTCATTAGGAGGCGGAGGTGGGAACGCTTGAAGTGGTGGCAGGAGTGGTATCTTTGGACTCTTTGATGTAGACCCAGAAGGAGAAACATTAGGGGGAAGAAGAAAGGGCACTTGAGATTGCAAACATACTCAATCAGGTACTCATTTAACTCGACATAAATTGAATGAAAAACTTCAATTAATAATATTTAATAATAATTAAAAAGAAAGAATCTTGAGTTTTCCTTACTTTTTGTGTGGCCAGGTGCAGCTCTTGGAGGTAGAGAAGAAGGAGGTGAAGCATTGCTCAATGGTGAAGGAGAGGGGAAATGGGATTGGGAAACTGAAGAGCCTGCCATGCATCAGTTAATCCGAAATTGAAACAACTACCTAGCTCACTGCTGAGTCTCTAGTAGGAAGAAATCACTTTAGTATTCACTGTTGCCTTACCTCGCTTCAGGGGAGGAGGAGCAAAGTGTGTTCGTCCATTTGTTGGAAGTAATGCTGGAGAGATGACCGGACCTATGTATAAAAATGAAACGAAAAGCAACACATGATGTCTTGAAGGTCAAAGAACATAATAAATCAAATCAAACTTTGCTCTACATATGTAAGGTAAAATACTAGACCTTGCTGTTTTGAAGTGGGAGGAGAAACCAGATATGATGATGCAGGGGCAGGGCTGGTGATATTGTTCCTTGTATGATGATGCTTATAAAATGAGGTTGAAGGTGAAGATGCAGGAGAATGATAACCTTTATTTAATGGAGATTTAGGAGATAAAAGAGATGGTGCAGGAGCGTAATTAGAATGCCTCATAGCTCTGTGTGTGGAAGGAGCTACAGCAGGAAAAGGACCTGCAAATAATATTAATAAGAGTTTTACCATCTTATAGCACACACTTCATTTTACCAATCTAGCTGAAATATGTAGGTTTCTGCATACCTAGAGCTGGGGAGTGGTCCAAAAGAGGTAATGGCTTCGGTGTTTCGTGTGGAGGTGGAGCCTCTGGAGTTCTATTCCTCTGCCAACCAACAATGCTTGGAGGAGTTGATGCAGGCGAGACATCAGGGTCTGCACTTCATGTGCACCAACCAAATATAACATTTGTCAGACTATAGAGAGCTTTAACAACCATGGCAAGTAGCCTTTAGAAAAAAAATGGATAAACTGGTTAAATGCATATATCGGCCATACAAAATGAAAGTTTATGAATGGCCAGATTTTAACACCTAAAATTCAAAAAAAAAAAAAATAGGGGGAACGAAGGTTGAAGGAAATGGGATTCCGTGGTTCCAGAGAAACCTTATTGAATTAACAGTTCAGTAGAACAAATAAAAACAAGTTGTGAATAACACAAGAGTGTATGGTTTTGTTTATGTGTGGTTTTATAATCTCACCTTTTGATACGTTTTCAAGATTATGATGTACATGCAACTCAGCCATCAAAATCTGATCACAACAGTTTTGGGCTGTTACAGAAATTATTTTTATTGCCATAATATTGATATATGTCGCGATATATCTGGACTAACCAGAGGCAAGGTACAATGGCATCTTTTCCTTGAAACTCACAGCCTTAGCATTTCAACTTGAAGCATGAAACAAAGAGGAACACAAAGACAGGTTTCTATTCTTATAAAGTGTAAATCAACCCCAAAAAAAAAAAAAAAAATTCCTCCTTTTTTGAAGGACAAAGGGTCTGGGAGTAATGGGGTAAAGGGGAAAAAGAGATCCACAATTTAAAATATATAAATAAATGAATTACATTTTTCTCATAAGATGCACCTGGTAATATGGATGGAGATTCACCAGGCATAACTGGATGTAGGGGTTGTGAATTTTGTGGCAATTCACTCGTTGGTGATGCAACTGGTGCTGCATGATTATGACAAAAAGAAGAAACAATAAGGTCAATTCAACTGGTCACATTGATAGTTTGATAGAAAGTTTAGTTTTGGAAAATGAATGCAATAAGGTGCACCAGGTAATGTGGATGGTGCTATTTCTGGTACATTTGGGTGGATTGCAGGTGGATGTCGTCTAAATTTCCTCGGTGGCGATGCCGCAGATACTGTATTTGAATAAAAGGGGCCAGTTCAAAACATTTTGAGCGGAGATCTAATGATAGCGTCAAAATACTGGTCATTTACCTGGAGTAATTGGCTCTGGGATGGGAGCCTTAGTATCTGGTTCTCTTCTATGATGAGAGCTAGGTGACAAAGTTACAGGCATACTTGGGTGGCTGACTGGTGAATTTTGTGGCAATTCACTCGTTGGTGATGCAACTGGCGCTGCATGATTATGACACAAAGAAGAAACAATAAGGTCAATTCAACTGGTGATTTTGATAGTTTGATAGAAAGTTTAGTTTTGAAAAATGAAAGCAATAAGGTGCACCAGGTAATGTGGATGGTGCTATTTCTGGCACATTTGGGTGGATTGCAGGTGGATATTGTCCAAATTTCCTCGGTGGTGATGCCGCAGATACTGTATTTGAATAAAATGGGGCCTGCTCAGAACATATTGAGCAGAGATCTAGTGATGGCATGGAAAATACTGGTCATATACCTGGAGTAATTGGCTCTGGGATGGGAGCCTTATTATCTGGTGCTTTTCTATGATGAGAGCTAGGTGACAAAGTTCCTGGCATACTTGGGTGGCTGACTGGTGAATTTTGTGGTAAATTACTTGGAGTTGCCACTGGAACTGTACATTATGACAGAAGCAGTTAATCTAGACCCTATTTCAACTGGGAACTCAGAAAACCCTAATAAATTATCTACCTGGAGCAGCAACAGGCAATGAGCCAGGAGTTTTATTAACTGGTTTCTTCCTCTGAGGATCACTTGGTGGCATGGACGGGACATGTCCTTGAACAGCTGAAGGTGGAGGAGCTGTCTGATGCAGTGGGGATACAGCTGGAGTGCTTGGTGTCAATGATGGTACAAGCCCTTGGGTCCCTCGGGGCACTGGGGCAGATGTAAGAGGTGGTAATGCAAGTGGAGGGTGAGAATCTGACCCTGGATTGTCCAAACTAGAAGCTTATTCTGATGGCCTCAAGATAATAACATTCTGTAGTGCCAGGGTTATAAAGATTACCGTTCGGCTGGGATGATGAGATTGGTGCACTGCTTCTCCATGACTTTCTGTGATGGGCTGGACCAGGTGTTCCTTCTATCAGAGGAACTGAAGAAAAAGTTGCAGGAGAAGGGGATATATTGGACTCTGAAAGAACATAATAAAAGGCTATTAGGAAACTTGACAAGCCATGAACAACTTTGATATATATAGTCAATTCTTGACATTATTCAGTAGTTCAATGGATATGGATTTTTCAATGTAAAACTTATAATTTAAACAATTTTTTGGAAAGTTTCAGCTCAGTTTATGAAGTCTGCATTAACATTAAGGGACAGTTTTCTCTTTCATTAGCATTTGCAGGAGCAGGAATTAGTTTGAAGATTAAGTGTTGATATCTTTGTTGCATATAGAAAGGAGAAATTATGAAAGAATTTTTGTTCCTTCCATTCAGTATGAGAATATGGGGCCATCAGAAATCTCTATCAGCTCATGAAAATATAGTAACGGGTCAGAATCATGCCTCGACTGCATGAATGTCTGGAGTTATCAATAAGGGAATATAGGGTTAAGCTTTAATTATTATAGCAGCTCCTAGATGGAAAGCATTTCCTTAGATAAAGCCTAAATAGAAAAGCATTTCCCACATGAAGCCTGAGCTAGGATAATTGTTGCTAAACTTAACAAAAGAACACTAGCTATTGGTTATGCCTGGAAAACTTCAAGCTTGAAACTACTAGCTGCAAATTAGGGTCATAAAACTAAGTGAGGCAAATTTGGGAAAACAATTCTACGGGTTAATAATACGTTCAATCATATTTATACAAACTAAAATGAGACCGTCTAGTTATGTTCAAATAAAACATAATTTGAGTACAGAGTTGAGCTACATGTTCACTCTCTCCACACCATTGATTATACAAACTAAACAGGCAACCTGAAATTCATCAACCGGGATCACTAGATGCTGCTTGAGCACAAGATTTATCAAATCCATTTTAAATTTGTTAACTCATCAGATAAGTCCAACCATATTTATATCAAGCAAAAAACTTTGAAATTTAAAAATTTACCTGTAGATCCTTGGACAGCCAAAGCAAAGCAAATGACACAGAGTTCCACCAGCTGGAGAACGGCTGGCATCCCCACCTCCATCAGATATAACAACAAATCTGAAAATCTCTTACCCAACCTTCTCAATGATGGTGAACAAATTAAAAACACCAATACAATAATAAAAAAGAAACGAATAAATTAGTAAACTAGGAGTCGACAACTTGAAGCAAGAACAAAAGGGGATGTTAAATTAAAGAAGACCCACAAATAGTGAGAGCAAAGCAATGAGAATAGAGTCTATAGAGAACCCCAGAAAAGGGTTTGGTGGAAGAAAGCCAAGCAATCGTTTTCTCAAAACTTAAGCTCTGGAAATTGCAGAGCTTTGAGATTGCCATATGTGACAGAACAGCCCTCACTGGCATAGGTTCTTGAATGGAATTACAACCTACAAAAACAGGCAAGGACACAATGCTAAGTTAACAGACACTTTTAAAAGAGAGAGAAAGAAGTTTGGTTGGATGAGAGAGAGAGAGATTTTGGTCAATATTTTAATGGGAAGGTTGAAGTTGAGTGGGAGTTAATGGGAAATGAATCAACTTTTACGTCTGAGTTGAAAGTCTTGTGGTTTTTTAATGGGTTTGCTTGACTCTTTTTCTTCCTGGTTTTTGCGGTTGTTTCTGTTGGCCTGGTTTGAGATAGCGACTGTGTGGCATGTGTCAAAGCTGGACTCTGACACATCACCCTCTGATTTTATATATATATATATATATATATATATACCCTCTGATTCTTCTTGATTTAGATATAATTTAGCTTTATAAAAAGGATATAACAAACAAAGTCCTTTTAGTGTATGGTATTGGTAAAAGTATATTGTAACATGTATGGTTTAGCAATCACCATCCCCCATCAACTCATTCATCAAACGGTCTTTCTTATTTCTCCCAAGAAAAGAAAGAGATATTTATTGGTTAGCACACCGTAATAAAACTCTTCACACATCGGACTCTATTACGGTCGTAAATTGACCCGTGCAAATTGAAACTGAGTCAAGGATAAATCGAATGTCGGGCTAGTTGATTTGAACACTTTTAATGAAGATAATGGTGATAAGCTCAAATGCCTATGAAACATGGACTAGGCATATTAACTCATTCTTGATAAAATAATGTCAATTTTCATGATCCCTAATTAGGGGTGACAATATAAGTCAACTATAATTCGACCTATTTAATTAAACGAGTTAGACCTTTGAACTTAACCATAAAGAAAATGAATGGGCAGATTTTTGTGAGGTAATTTATTTGGCCCACCATGGTAATCATATTAATTGTTGAATTTGACTGCAGGGAAGGCGACCCGTGAATATCTACATCTTCAAATGTAATCCGACAGCTAAGGAGCATCTTGTGGAGATAGATCCAAGCCACAAAGATTGTGCCCCCATGTAAATCTGTGATGGACCATTTGAAGAGTTTGTACCTTTTTTTTGTCACACATGGAAAGCTTTTGCTTTCCCTTGTTGAGCATATGAGATGTGAGACAAAACAGTCCTATCGGTTGTGGGATTATTTAATACAACTTATTCCTCCCTTTTATTAACGGGAAAAAAAAAATTAAGTTTGGTACTTTCGGTTGAATTCATCATATGGTTAAACTAGAATTAAAACCCCCAATTTTCCTTTTTTTTTAAAAAAAATAATAATAATAATAATCATTTGGATGAGTTCATCCATGTGATATAAAGCTCTCATTTTTACAACATCCGCACATGTTCTAAGTCATTCATAACAAAACATATCAAATAATGCATTTCGATCTCCAATTTAATTTTCCTAAAGAATTAAAACCAACCCCCCGAAATCCTTACCTTTTTTTTAAAGCTTCTGTCCTTGTCTTACTGTCGGTTAGCAGATGAAAACAATGAGCTTCTCTTTCTTTCTTTTTTTTTTTTTTTAAATTTAATTGGCCTAAAAGTAGGGGGAAAAAAAAAAGAAAAAAAAAAAAAACCGTAATCCTTACAGGACCATTGTGCCAATGAAGCCGAGTGGTGTAACAGGCACAGCTCAGCAAAGGCCAGTGGTCTACCTTCCTGAAAGCTTAAGAGAAACATGGGACCATCCCAAGAACATCCCAACCACTTTTACAACCCACGTGAAATTATGCAGCGAGAGAGCACTCGATTCCATCAAGCTTTTGTTTTTTCCCCGTTTAAGGCTGAAAAAGAACCATCCTTTTTTTTTTTTTTTTGAATGAATATTTGGATTCCCCTTACCAAACCCCCCACCATCCCTTTTTTTTCTTTGTAGCAGGGGCCAGGGGGACGACTCTCCTACCAAACCTATTTCTCAAGGAACCACTCATTTGGATAGCCCAGTGCCCACTATGACTTCCACGACCCTTCGTGGGCCCCCAAGACCCGGATTAAGCGGGAACCATCTCGCGATTTCGCAATTTGGTCAATTCACCTCACAAACCCGGCATAATTTCAAAGCTACGAATCATTCCAACAAAGAAGAAAACGTTATATCACAATAACAACAACTTTTATATACCCTCTCTAATGAATTTGGATAGGGATCCACTGCAATATGTTGCCCGAATTGAAGCCGCGGAACCCACCAACCCCACCAAATTGCAGGGAATCCTTGCACAATAAATTCCAACTGCAACAATGCACAGCTTAGGGAAAAAAAAAAAAAAACAAAACAAAACACAGCAGCAATGCACAAAGTGAATAAAATCATACCCCAGTAGCCACCTAGGAACTTGTTTGGATGCATGAAGGCTTTGTATAGATTGATGTAAAAAATTTCTATTTCTAAATTGCAAATTGTGGCTGTTACTTGGTTATTTGCAGGTGACATAAGATTAACAGGAAGTATTTGCAAACATGTGGCAGACATCAAAATTCTGGTTGTGAAGACTAAAATCCCCCGCTGAATACATACGGCACAATACGTATATTTCGGGTGCCTAAACTTGTCTTATCTCTGCCTTGACTTGAAACATAAATTACTGTGAAGGAAAATCAGTTTCAAGCATCTCGTCTGTTAAGGAGGATACCTCTTAATTCCACTGGTTACCAGAGATGATAGACAGTTGGCTGGCAATCTTTGTAGGGAGCAGTGGAGACTGCCAGGTGCAGTGTGCATCTAGGCGGGTGTTCTTCCACCTAGGACACCAAAAAACAAATCCTCAGCATTGTTCAAATGACAAATCAATGTCAACTACATTGACCAGTGGGCTCTGGTGCCCTAAAATTTAAGAAGTCAAAAGTACCTTTCTAAGGCGGGTAGCATCCCTCACCAACTAATAAAGAATCTCTGTAGACGTGTACATTAGAATTACAATACATTATGCATCAGTCCTGGCTTCTGTTACTGGAAAATCACTTATTTGGATCAAATTCTTGAAATCGACTCTTGAAATTTTCTGCCATCTTTGTTTCCTCTTCTTTGCTATCTGCATGATTCCTCCAATTAGCCCTATCTGCTATCTTCAGCAAGCCTGCCAGAACCTGCAGCATAGATTACATGCTATAACATTTCAATTGTTTTTCCATGACAATTCCATCTCCTATGAGATTAGATTCTTTATTTTGGGTTGGAAGGGCGGGGCAGGGGTTTAAATTTTACCCAAAGAAATTCTGACAAAAATAAATTTATATTGATTCATATGAGCTCTCCATGCATCAGAATCTTTACAATAAACAGATATGCTGTGAAATTCTGTACTCCACTCAATTGGAGGCTAACAAGAAATAACTCATTAAGACCACTAACCCAATATAGTTAAGAAAGAAAGTCCAAAGTCATGACAAGCGCAATTAAACAAAAACCACTACACAAATGTTCAACAATGCGGGGAATAACTCTGCTGCTTGTGAAGAGTAATAAAATCTGACATATAGTCATTCCCATGGAAGGTGATGTTCCAATCTAAATGTTACATAATTTTCATGCTAGTACAATAGCTTGGACCAAAAACAAGTATCTACAATAGCCATGCCACAACCAAAATTCATGGTTTACATGATAATGCGAACAACTTTGTCATTTAAGACGAGCAAACTCTCCCCCGTTTTTGTCACCACTAACAAAATGGTCAAGCATAAAAAGTGAAATGTGAGTCATTTGGTGCATATATTTGTTTCCTTAATGCATCTAGAAATTAACATACATCTGACTTGCTTATTGAAAGTTTGTTGTTGGCTACCAAGCACATCCTAGTTGTCTTGTGTCACTATCCCTAATGAGAATGAAGAAAATACCATGAAACTCAACTGTTGTTTTAAAAATACAAACATATTTGATTGACCTCTATGAGGGTGGGTAGACATTTCAATGAAATCTAAATTCAAAAATAGAATACTGAAATATATCAGTCAAATTTCAAATAACGAAGCCTGAAGGTCCTCTAGCATCCCATGGCTGACTAGCACTACACTAATCTAGGTAGCCCTGAGAACAAATATTGGGACACAGCCAAGTATTGTGGATATTGCATGAGTTGGCGAATTCCATATTTTGGGGAAAAAGAATGAGAAAAAGATATGCACATTTTGAACAAATATACATAATAGATACCAAGCAGCTTACCTCGCGTCCAAATTGAGCAGGAAAACTCTCATTTTCCTCAACCAAATGTGATAATATTGTACCATTAGGGAGTTCAACATAGAAGAAGTTAAACTCCCTATTGAATTGTGTCCTCAACAATTTTCTTCCATCAGCATTCTCATTCGCTACAATAAAGAGAATAACAGAATTAAGATACAGTGGAAGCCAAGAAATAGTAGATGTTGCAACATGCATAGATATTACAAGCATCATTCTTGAATTTTTTTTTTTTTTCTTTTTTTGCGTGTTGGTTGGGGGGAGAACTCAAAACCAAATTGTGATATCTATTGAATCTATTTATTTCCACACACCCACTAATTAAACATTCATATCTTCTATAGACAACATATTAGGGCACAGGAAAACAAGGTTGTGGCAGAAAACTCAGGCATTAAGGATTTGAAGGATCCAGGGCAATATTTATGAGCCAATTGGCACAGTGAACTTGAAGTACACACTTGAACATTAAAACTTACTTTTCAAGGCCACAAATTTAAATCCCAGCTTTTCAGCAGCTAAGTTAAATATATCTTGAACAGCAGCCGCTCTGGATGATGGAATAGGAATAGCCTACACAAGGAATGTGTGGAATAAATGAAATTTACCCAAAGAAAAATAAGGAAAAAAAGAAGAAGGTTAAAATACAAAGTTCATATTCTTCAGCCTAAGTAGGATCTTCAGTAGTGGAAACAACAAGAGTGGCTTGTCATGCATGGAAAGATTGGAATCACTGGGTGATTGTCAGCCATTCCCAAGTCTTAACACAATATGCATCTAATAAAGGAACTTGCAAAGGAGAAATCTTTTACCTGATGATTAGCATGAGTAATACGTTCTGAAACCCGCTCAAAGAAAACAACTGATTTCCCTTGATTCTTATAATACCTCTTGAGACTATTCTGGAATCCAAGAAGCTCAGTTTCATGTTCCTGTGGTAGTGAAAGGGTATTAGGCAAATGCTCAATAGGTATTATTAGTACATGGTCTTCAACAAGCGGGCCTTTAGCCAGTGCACAGTAGTAATGCTCTCCTATGCTGATGATTAAATGTGACTCTACGTTGGGGCTTGAAATACAAAACCAGCACTCTTTTGACCTGTAACTCAGTTGCAAGACAGATAGTTAATATAAGAGACTGGATCATTTCATAAGAATGAATAAGCATTAAAGAGAAGTGCCAGATACTATAGTTCTATCCAACATGGCTGACGTGGCACTCCCAATTAACCCTTAAATTAATTCTTGTTAAATAAAAAATAGGATCCAATGGTTGATTTGGAGTGCCACATCAACATCATTGGACAATTGTAGGATAAAAATAAATTATCGAGCATTACTCAGCACCAAAAGGACATATGTAATATAAATATAAATACACACACACACATACATCTATATTCTCAAAGTAAAGTATTGTCGAAGATGATTCCGCTCTGTTTGATGTGGTGCATTTAAAGAGAAAGTAATAACCGGAGCTTTGAAGACAATGAGAGGACGATGGCAAAGCTAAAGGCCTTCTTTTTTTATACCCTTTTTCAATGAATTGTTACTTATGATTGTTTTCATAAATCTAATTCTCATGACTTTATTTATTTATTTTCTTTCTCTGTTTAAGTGTTTCTCTTTTATACTTTTAGTGTACTTGGGTGCGTCCTTTGGTTTTTAATGAACTCCATTCACTTAAAAAAAATACTTATAACAAAAAGAATGACTCAAACATCTTCACAAAACAAAAGACTAAGTTAATATGAATATCACTTCAATAAAACACCAACCTGTTAGTTCTAGCATTCTCAGATCCTCGTTTCCAGTGAGAATTGCTCTCACCTTCATCCTGCAGGCTGTGCTTAAAGTTGCAATCTGGACCCTTTTCACATTTTCCTTTGTTAATAAAATCCAAACAAACACCTCTCAGAAACTGTTCTCTTGCATTGCTGTCATGTTGAAAGTTGCATTTTTCCCCTCGCGGACAAGACCCAGAAGATACAAATTTAAAACACAGCTGACGACCATCTCCTGCTCCATATCTCTGCCGTTTTTGGGAGACATCATATCTCCAATATTGTGAGTCATAAACACTATCACTAGGCCTCTTTGTGGCTTCCTTGGCATGGACTGTTTGCTCTGAATATGTATATGGAGACAAGGTAGTGTTTGAGGACTTCATACTAAGCTCAACAGCTGACATGACAGATGCTGGAGTAGGAGAAATCGCATGAATAAATTTCTGTGGAGCAAGTTCCCAACCAATAGTTATAGAATGCACAGAAGCTATTATCTAAATACTGAAGGTTGAAGAAAAGACGAGCAAATGAAAGATATCCCATGCAAGAGAGAACATCACATGCATATGCCCAACATTTTCAGAGCAAGGTTTACCAAAGTAATTTTGAAATGCAGAATCTAGAAATCATAAATAAAATATAAATGCAAGTGATGTTAAAAATTAGCCTCCAAGGTAATCAAGTGCTTAGCAGCATCAGGGCCATCTCTGTGAAGTAGTCATGCTTTATACTCAGGAATAGACATGCCCTTAGCAACTCTTTCCAAAGGAGCTATCCTTGGAAATTCCAGCATTAATAAAACAATTAACTGATACTTGGTTGAGACTATATGTTGCCAAAGGTAAAAATAAAAAATCAATAGTTTTGTTGCAAAAAGAAGAAGAAAAAAAGATAAAATTATGGCAAAAGAGTTCACGAATGCTTACAAAAAATTATTACGAGAAACTCAAACCTGTTTATCTTTATTCCCAACAGAAGCAAGACCCAAGAATCGGGTTACATGCACAGCATCAATGTTAGAGTAAGGTTCACGAGCATAGAAAATGCCTCTAGTACCTGCAATGTGATACCTACCACAGAAGACAAAGTTCAACCAATAAAAACAACATATAATTTTCCTTTAATACAAAGATAAACTTTTAATACATTATATATTGGGCCAGAAAGCAGTCAATAAAATGTGAAATAATATGGAAAATACATTCCAAAAACAAAATATCTATTCAATGAGGCAGTAAATTCTGATCCTACATTATGTACAATGATCCATGCAGGAATAGCCCAAAGCATCACATACCGTGGTTTTATCTCTGCTACTAATTCCGATACGGTAGAATCGCTGCCAAATGAATCAGAGAATCCTAGGGGAAGATCAGATGTAGCTGCTTCATTTGTCACCCCACTCGGCCATTCATTAGTGGTAAATGATGAAGGTAGTCAATTAAACAGACCACACATTAAAAGTCAAGTAACATTCAGAATCACATATAAAATAACCAACTTCAAGAACAGCTCCTAGTTCATAATAGAGGAAGGATATGTTAGGAACAAGTCAACTACTCCAGGTTCCTCAGCTATAGCTCTTAAAGCGTCCACATCATCTTGCGTGTACATTCCGAACTGTTGACCATCGGATGAATGCCTACCAGACAAATACGCCACAGATAACCCTACAATCAAAATTAAATCAGCTAATAAAAACAACAATACAAGTCATTATTCATCTTTAAAAAAACTTCAAAGTCATCAGCATTTGTCCTCATAAAAACCCTATATCATTGAATTAAGAATACATTCAAATGCCAATCTTCTTGTCAAGATTATTCAGAATTCACCATGCAATTTCAATATGGTGATTATAGACATTCACTTACAATTCGTAATCTAACCCAGAAATGTATCACATTGTCAACCAAACTCATGAATGCCACTCTAGATAACGAACTAATTTCTCATGTCATACTGTATTCTTGTTTCTTCTAAATTATAAATACCAAATCATTCTTACAGACTGCTAAAAATACTATAAAAAAAAAAAAAAAAAACTCTTGTTGGCTGCTAAAAGAGCAAGTAGTACAGTATTGATGTTGTAACCCCATAAAGCGAAACTGTGAATTTATTTGACCACGTTACGCTACAATTACATCAAAACTACTTAGATTAATCGAAATTAGCTGCTAGCCTCTTAAAAATCAAATTAATCCAATAGCAAAGTTTGAAGCGTACCATGGAGCGTGAACTTGCCACTGCCTTTCAACCAGAAAAGATTCTCACAGACCCTGAGGCCGTCCATCTTGAACCCTTTGTTAGCAGGGTCCCTGGAAGCCGCCGATAGTACCTTAAAAGCGCCGACGCCGTAGTCGCCGATGAAGTACGTGGGAAGAGGGACTTTCGACCGGCCTTCGGTGTAGTCCGCAAGCTCGTCGAGCTGGTCTGGCGATTCCGGGAAGAACTGGCCCACGCAGAGTAGCGCGTCGAATGGGCCCGCCGATTTGTTGACCTGAAATTAAAAACAAAACCCTAGAGATACGTAGACATTCATAAATGCTGAGAGAGAGAGAGAGAGAGAGAGAGAGAGAGAGACCGTTGAGACCCGCTTGAAGAGCTGGCTGAGGCGGCCAAGAACGTCGCCGCAGAGCAGAATTCTTGGGGAAGCCATGTGTGTATCAGTGAAGTGTGCGCGCGCGCGTGAGACACAGAGAGGGTCTGAAGCTTGAAGATGAAAGAGCGGCTTTGGGCTGCAGATCTGATCATGGGCCAGTTAAGGGCCAGCTATCAGCCCATCTAAATGCAATTGAGAGTTTCATTTCCGGCCCTCGTACTTATTTAATTTCAATTAGGCTTAAAAAAAATCTATATAATAGAAGAAGACCAATTGCTAGAAAATCTGTTTCTATTCCTTTGTTTATTAAAGCGTGTTTGGCATTGTGATTTCATAGATAAAAAGTGTAATTTTAAACAAAATCTCTAAAAATTAATCGTTTGGAATTGTGTTTTTAAAAAATTACGATTTGAAACACATAAAAATCTACGTTTTCAAATCTCATCTGATAAAAATGTGTTTTTTTTTAAATGAACAATTTTAAAGGCTAAATTACAATTTTTCCAAACATTTATTTATAATTTTAAAAATCATGTTTTCACATAGCATATTTTAAAGTTACTGATTTTGAATAGAACCTTTCGAAATAACAAATACAAACCAACCCTTGAAATATTTTTATCATATGGGCTCAATTAATCTATGAAATAAAATATCTTACTGTTCAATTTTTATTTTTTATTTTTTATTTTTTAAAGGGTCTTAGTGTTCAATTGAGATATGAAAAGAATCTATGTAATAAAATATCAAAAGACTTTTAGAAATCTCAATCAAGACTTAATCCCACTAACTTATTAGGCTAAATGATGTTTCTTGAACCTATCCGATCTTATCCAGACTCATGAGTCTATGTCTCATTTAACTTTTCATAATAACCAAGTATTTTCAGTTTTCTATTTCTTTTTTACAAAATATATATATATATATATATATATATATATATATGTATTTTTTTTAAGCTTAAAAATACATATATATATATATATATATATTTTTTTAAGCTTAAAAAATAAGCTTTAACCCCTATAAAAATAAATTGGACTCATGGGTTTGGCCCATGTGATGGAGGCTTGGTCTTGAGATTTGCTCCTTTCAAAGTTTAAGATTCAATACTTAATGGGTGCAAATAATTTTTTAGAGCCACATTCCTTAATGAAAAGTCAATAATTTAACTAGTTTTGTGTAAGAAAATTTTTAAGGGTGTGGTACACGGGATCGAGATTTATTTTGTAGAAGTGGGTCTGAAGTGTCCTGCCTTGAAAAAGTTTCTCGACATAAAAAAAAAAATTAAAAAAAAAAAATCTTGATTCTATATACCAACCGTCACCCCCTTAATACAATTTTTTTTTTCTTTTTATTTTTTTGAAAAAAACAAATTTCTTCTAAATCTTTCATTATTTATTGTCATAAGTTGTCCAAAAAAAAAATAAAAGTATTGCAGCTACCCTGCACTCATGTAAGACCAATAAATTAAGGAGCACATCCACATGGCTGGTATGTCACGAATCACGATGTATGTTCACACCGTACAATCTTCGAGGACGGCAATGAACAGCTGGGTCCAGCCGGGCACATGCTGGTCTCTGCCTCTGGTAAACGAAATTCTTCGTTCACATAGTGTAAACAAGCTGACTCAGAGTCCACGTAGGATGATAAAACATTTGTTGTCTTTCATTGTCAGTACTTTATACATAATTAAATTATATTAATGCTATTTACTACGATTTTATAAATTACGTGGTCATGAAAATTCGTCTTTTTTTTTTTTTTTTTTTGGCATTTATATATATCACTCTAAAGTCTCTATCCATTGGTATTATCGTCGATGAGTGATAAAACGTGGGAAAGCTCACGCTTCGAATGACGCCAAAAAAGATCTGTCAATGACGACAGAAGCATGACGTCAAACCTGTACCGCAAACATAACAGAACGACTTCTCAACCGTTATTTATATTCAAGTCTTCGCCCTACCTAACAAAGCCAGCTAGAGCTGATCCTGATGAGTACAAATTGCGAGTGACGACGTTTCCTTAACGACGTCAAAGGTCGGAATTAATTAAGAAAGGAAATTTATCTCAAGGCAAAAAATTTAATGCTACGACCAAAACTTTATGGGAATTGAATATGGTTTATCTACCGCCATTACTGACATTTTTTTTTATGTGATGAGCACCACTTAGACCGAGGTTTTCATCTCCCTAAGATGCAATGAGTGGTACTAACGACTCTTTGAGTTGAATGAGATGTGATTTTCAGAGCATATTTAAAATTATGTTTGAAAAATAAAATTTTTAAATCAAAAGAAATTTTAGATAAAAATTTTATTTTTAAGTTTTTACTAAAAGTATTTTTTTGATAATTTTTAAGTTTTTTTGGACCCTTAAAAACGCTTTTAATTTTTTTACCAAACGAGTACTTTTTTTAAAAAAACGGACTTTTAAATGTTAAAAACACTTTTAAGCTCCTTAAACGCAATCTCAAACAAGCCTTTACTCTAATATATATATATATATATAACTTTTTGGTTGTATTTAATGTAACCTACTTAAAAATTATTTCGAGTATTCTCACAGGCAGTTATTTAGAGTATTATTATTAGCAGTTTCATCAAATTTTACTCACTAAAATAATTAAAGTACATTTTTATTTATTTTAACTATTCATTTTTTTTATAGCACTCTTTGCAACCTCACTATTTTAATAATTTATTTTCACTATTTTTATTTTAATATTATTTTTTAAAAATTTATTTATTATTTCTCTAACCATCAAAGGAGGCTAGAAAAAAATTTATTTTAATTTATTTATTATTCATTTTTATCAAATTGCCTAAAAAAAAAACTAAAAAATAATTTTGATGAGGCCTATCAGCCTATGTGAGGGGTTGAAGCATCTTTGTTGAGAATCTTTAAGTTTGACCAATATCATTGCATTCACACTGCGGGTCAATTGGAGCCGGTATTTATTGGTGGGCGTTGGAATTGGGTTATGAACTTGCTTGGAGACGAGTGGGACCGAAATTAATGTTGTTCTACATACAACCAGGAATGGATCCCCCGAAATTAATGATGCATTAGTATGTATACCGTTTACAAAATAAAATATTCATTTCTATTTTACTTGAAAAAGGGTGAGAGCTTGTTAAAAAAAGATAAAGCGCCGTCGACATAATTTTGGGCATGAATCAAGTGGTTATAGTTGTTTAAATACAAGTTTTGTTGACACCACATGGACTAACGGTCATCAACAACAATATGTTCAAGAAAAATGTTACTGGTGTTACAATTTTTATTTTAATAAATTAATTTACTTATCTGACGTAATAGAAGATAAGGTAACTAATCAAAGAGCAGCGTCTTTGATTCTGTAAGAACAAGTATCTTGGTCTTCTATCCAAAAGGATAAAAACAAGCCTACAAGCTAAAACAGTAAAATAAAATTCCATAGAGTATTTGAAAGAGAATTCTCTGATTTGATAGTAATTCAGTTGATTTGAATTGTACAAAATAAGCAAGCCTATTTATAGAAAATAAATACTTATAGAAAAAGTAAACATACTTCTAGTAGATGAAATGAATCTAATCCTAGTAGAGAAAGTAAATATAACCATAGTAAGAAAGTAAACATGATCTTAGTAGCAATAGTAAACCTAATCATAATAAAGAAAGAAAAATAATTAAAACAAATCTAACTATGTTAAGGGAAGGAAATAAAGTCCTAATAAAATTAAATAAAATCCTAATATAAAATTGACAATTAGCAGGAATCGTACTTCCATTGTCTGAAAATAGATAAAATTATAATAAAGCGGCGCTGCTCAAATATTATTTTTGATATTTTTTTTAATTTCGTTTTTACCAAAAATAAAAGTAAATATCGTCCTACATCATTGACAAGCTATATTATTTAGACCGTCACTTGAGCTCTACATTAGTTTGTAAGTGTCATGAAAACTGTAACGTGACAATTTACACATTTTAATAACTAACATAATAAGAAATATTATATGAATTATTATGTCGGTAAATGGAGAAGTTAAAGTAAAAAACATATAATATAATTTTTTATATCCAAATGTTAGCTAGCCTGTCACGCATTGAATGTCTTTTCATGGATAATGATACATGAAGCCGCCGTTGCTTTCACCACGAACCCAAGATTACACACACCCCCCCCCCAATTGCGGTAATCCGATGGAGAACACGTGAGGCTGGTCGCAAGTGTAATGGGAAAACTCTTGTATCTAAATATTTCTCATGTATCAATATATGTCATCGAATGGGAAAAGATGCCAACTTGTATGAAAAACAATATATACATGGTCACGTTCCAGCTTTGTATTAGACCAATTTGTTTTTAATTAATTAATTAATTAGTTCTTCTGCATGCATGGGTCAAGAAATATGCTCTTGCATCAGCATGCATAAGGCATGTATCTATACATGTTATAATTTTCCAATGATGGTAAATACTAAATTTTTGTTTTATTTTAATTTTATTTTATTATTTTTAGAGTTAATTAGTACTGTCATATCAATATTGTGACATTTTTACACGGGCCTCTTCGTGAGCAAGTTTTCTTTCAGATAAAGTTCCTGAGAAGAAAGTTAAAAAATATTACATATAATTTAATAAGATCGATTAACATAATACTGCCACTGAGATTGACATCATCATCTGGCACGAGATGCTTTGACCATTTGGCATCATGCTTGCAACTCCTGTTTTTCTAGGTTTTTTTTGTCTTCTCTCCTTTTTTTCACCAGTTGATTATACGCCACACAAAAACCAAAAGTTTCAAGTACGCTTTGGTTGTTTTCATATAAATGTTATTTTTACATAAAAATTTTTTAATTGGAAACATTTTTCTAAAAAAAAAAATAAAATAAAAAATACTTTTTTTTTTTTTAATTTTAAAAAAAAATTATTGTCATCCTAAAAAGTATTTTCTGCTGGTGAAGGTTGTTGAAATGTATATAAAATACTAAAATTTGAAAGAAAAAGAAAAGAGAGAGTGAAAGCAAAGAGAGACTATAGGTTACATCTTGTATATTCACTATTATATTAAACAATATTACATAACTTTTTATTTATAGAGAGACAATGAATAATGAACAAGAAATTTTAAAGTAGACCTACACTAATTAAGAAAGAAAATAAATCTTACAAGGAAATATAATAATAGAGAATAACAATATTCTATCATAAAGAGAAATAACATATTAAGAAAAATATCAATAAACCTAATTTATAAAATATTTCAACAAAGGTTCCATAGAAGGTTGGTATTGGCAGAAGAGAAGGTGGCCGGCCTCTAAGACTCTGGAGGCGTAAATATTAATCGGGAGAGCTGAAGAGGGGTTTGAAGAGTTAATATATATATATATATTAAAAAAATGTAATGCCATTTATAAAAAAAAATAAAATAAAAGGAGTATTTGACACACTTTTCTCAAAACATTTAAGAAATGAATCACTTTTTAAAATACAAAACATAACAAATTTTTCAAAAAATAAAATGCCAAACACGTTTTTTTAAAAAAATAAAACACAATACAAATACACTTTTTATAAAAGCTTTTCAACGCCATCATATAAAAATATTTTGAGAAAATATGTGCTTATTTTTACTCAAATGTGAAGGTTGATTTACTACTTCTAAAAAAAAAAAAAAAAGAGATGAATACGTGGCTATCCTCAACAAAAGAGAAAGATGGCCGTGTGACCATCGGAATAGTTAAAAAGTGACTCTGCGCCCACATCTACTAGATAAGAATGGTCGAATGATCATTCCCACTCAAAAACTTGGGATGGTTGCGGGACGACTATTTTTCGTTTATTTTATCTTTAATTGGTAAGAGAGTGAGTTTCTAAACTTGAAAAAATAAAGTAATATTGCATATTTAGTATTTAGTTTCTTTAAAAAAAAAAAAAAAAAGTTTTATGAAACAATTTGAAGAAATAGAATTAAATATAAAGAGTTACTTTTTTTTTTTTCCAGCACTTATCACAAATCCGAAAGATCGTGTACATACGTAGAGAGAGTAATAACATATTATTATTCGTTTGTCCCAAACCTCTCTGTAACATACATCACATGTCACATTAAATGGCCTTTTTTTAACACCGAAAAGAAAAAAACAATAAACAAAATTTACTACGAGTTAAAAGGAAAACAATATAAATAAAGAAGCATATTTCCCAATAAAGAATACACGACAGTACGACACTCGGCTAACCTAGCTTCATCGTCACCCTCTGCCAAAGAAGCTCTTGTCTCTGTGTGTGTGGGTGTTTGCCGTTGCTGAGATGAGCTCCATTGGGGATTTCATGGCGACTTGGTTCACTTCCACGTGGCTCTTCGTCTTCGTCAACCTCACCATCCTCACCCTCTACCTCACCTCGCATTTCGGCTCTCAGAGAAAACCACAACAACAACAGGAGCACCAACTCGGTCGACCGCCGTCTCTGATCGACCGAGTTAGGTCCTTCAACCTCGGTCTCTACAAGTTCGAGCAACCCAACACAGCCCCGGTCACGGAGTTTCTCCAACCCGATCACGCCAACCCGGATCATCCTCCGACCCAGCTCGTCCGATCTCCTTCTCTTTTGGAGCGCCTCAAATGCTTCAACCTCCCCTCTCTCCACAGATCTGACTCGTCCGTTCCGGAAACGGAACCCGAACCCGAAAACGAAGCCCCGGGTCCTAGCGTGGACGCCGACGCGGGCCCGGGTCAGGGTCAGTTGGTGAGACGGAGCAAGTCAGACAAGGGTGGCGCCGCTCCGGAGAGGCAGCGGGAGAAGATTAAGAAGTCGGTGAGCGACACATCGGCGCTGGATGAGAACGACGTCGTGCCGCGTAGGGAAAAGGCGTCGTTGGGAGACGACGAAGAGGTGGACGCCAAGGCTGATGATTTCATCAACAGGTTTAAGCAGCAGTTGCGGTTGCAGAGGCTTGACTCTCTTCTGCGTTACAGGGAATTGCTCAAGGGGAATTAGGATTTTTCGTTGTCTTTTTTTTTTTTGTCTTTTTTTTTTTTCCCCTCTTTTGGACCAATTATACCCATTAGTTGTTAATTCTTCCCCTGGAAACTCTATGGGTAGGTTGGTCATTTCCGCTTTTGATTACTGCTTATTAGTGCTCTGCCAGGAAGGGGAAGATTATCAGACCATGGTAATGTAAATTGATTGAATTTGGTGGGTTATTCTGTCTTTGTACTTCTCCTGGGATTATTAGGGGTAATGTAATTAAAGAGCGAGTGATTATTATCAGTTTGATGTGTGTTTGAGTAACTTGCATTTTTAGTGTGTGTTTGGGTAAAAAAAACCCCCCAAAGTGGATCTTCTGATTGCAGTGGGTAGACTGAATTTCATGGGTCATTCTGTCATTTTGATCATTTTACGTTTGTTTAGGGTAATATAATTAAGAGTACCAGGTTGTGTGTTAATTACAGCAAAGTAACTTGAGATTAGTGTAACTTTCTTTGTATCATATTGATTGATGTCTGTTTATGTTGCATTTTCGTGGGTGTTCATGTTAAAGTGAACCAAAGGATTTTCAAGTGAAAATGGAGATAATTTTATATCATATTATTGCATATTAGATTTTACAAATTTAATAGTGTATATGTTGTCCCGTGATATAGATACCCTCCATTTTAAGCATATTTCCTTTTTGTCATTCTATTTCTGCTATTAGGGTAAAATATGATTAAATGTACCAAGATCGGTGTGTAACTTATAGTGAAGTTGTTTATATTTAAGTTATTTCATCAATAGGACTAATCAATCTGAAGCTTTCTTATAATTACTTTTAATTAGTGAGATCCTCCAATAAAACCATTTTCTACCCCGCACTACTTCTTCAAAATGTGAAATGATTTATGAAATTACTTTCATGATATGTATATACGCTATCAAATAAAAGAAACAAGCTAACTTATGAAATGAAGCATATGTTATAACAACTCACTCTAAGTGGTATGTTTGAGACTCATCCTGCGCGGTTTTGTTCTTGAGCTTATCCAAAAAGTCTAGTATCATTTAGAGAGAGTATACTCTTATATAAGCACATCTCATTTCTCACACCGAGACAATATAGAATGCCGCATATGTGGTTAGGTTTGTTATCAATTATGAGCATAAGGTTTACTTTTATATATCACACGATCCTCGATATTTGTCCCTTAATAGATTACTAAAATCTGTAATTGAATGGAAACAATATTGTGGATAGTATTTTTCAAATTAAAGTTTGCCCAATGAATTTAATATATATTTCTTGCATTCCTTCATGCCTTCTAATAATTGTTTAAGGATCTTAATTGAATTAGTTAGATAAAAGCATCAAAGCAACAACTAGATACTCTTGACAAAAACATTAAAATAATTCTTGTACTAATTAAATTAAAAATTATATATAACAAAAAAAAAAAAACAAGGAAATAGAAATCACTTTTCATGATAGAACACCACTCATGAAACTTGATTTGAAAATGAATTATCTCATAAATTATCATTGTAAAACTCCCTCAAAATAAATCCAACTTTATGTTTGCTTGCATTGGAAGGATAATGAGTAGTTGATACTTTATATAATATATAATGGCTGACTAATATTTTTGTCTTGTTTCTATATATCAAGATATTTGTTTTCAGCCCTTATACGTGGTCTTGTTCATAATGATGAATTTGTGATCAAAGTTCACAGTGTTTCAACCTTCAACACTTCCAAATTTCCAATAGAGTGATTAGCCAAATTGCAAATCAACGACCAGACTAAATGATAAGACAGAAAGAACGTAAATGTAAAATATTAGAGTTAGAGTTTGATTTGGTGATTGTCCGTGACAATTAGTCTAGTGCTTAGTTACCGAACAATTTATATTTTAAACAAATAAATGTCATCTGAACTATCATGTGTATAGCAGTTAATACTTCAATGACTGACGTAATAAGTTACATCAATTATAAATTGGTGCATGACTGAGGTGTGAATATCACGTAAACTATTACGTCAACGTATTTTAATGTATAGGTGAGTGTGCATGTTATCATCTATGTGGTGGAAAGATATCCTTTTCCCATCAGCCTCATGCATTGTAAATTTGTAAATGATGGCCTTTTGTTGGTACTAAAAAAAGGTCAAGTATTGCCAAGGCATGTTCCTTGATTCTGAGAGGATACTTTAAAAAGCATGTTTTTGCTAGAGCTGACATGGAACATGGAACTTGGAAGCAGCTACTTAAGGAGGATGTGGGTGGGGACTTTGAATATTAATTATGAATATTCCTGGGAAGGGCTAGGATTTTAATTCACAGGAAATAAGATTTTTATTTTTTTTCTTGAGCAAAAATGGTAGGCCGAAGAGACCAATTATGACTATTTTACCTAGGCATGACCATAGTAGCACTTACCCGCTAAGAGCTGCATAGGAAGAACCTAGACGGTGGGAACTGCAAGTGCTCATTCAAGTCTGACTGAATCATAACTTGACCCAGCCCCACTAGGACATCAATGAAAACCAAGGTAGCTAATACTAATCAGGCATATGTAGGGACACAGGAAATAAGATTAAAATTAAAAAAAAATATCACTAATGAAATAAATAAATAATTCAATAAGATTGAATTATTAACCTTCATGAAATCGCATTTGGATCCTCTCCGGTCCATTGGAGTCGGTTCCTATTAAAGTAGGAGCAAAATTGTCCAATTTTTTTTTAGACAATTATGCCCCTATTCTAAAGAGAACTGGTTCCCTTCCGGTCCATTTGGATTGGAGAGGGTCCAAATCCTATGAAATCTTGGTTGTTTTTTTGCGGGGCTAAGACAGGGAGGGCCATTTTTTTTTTCCAGCTACGTTGGTATGATAAGTAACATGTAGACTATTATGTTAATTTCTAACTTTGTTAAATGTCATGTGGTTTGTTACGTGAAAATCCAAATTTAGTTATCGGTGTGATAAAGGGTAACTATTAAAATTATTCTTACACTCTCTCATAAACAATAGAATCGTAGTTCAAACTCAAGACGCCTAGACTGATATCATGTTAATTTATCAATTATCGCATAAGAATGAACAGGTAAAAAATAGTGAATTTAATTAATATTTTAAATTAAGGTCCTCATTCCTGAAAGGATGGATTGATGTTCCAGGTTGACACAGAAAATTGGTGACTGAAAGGACCAGAAGAGTCAAGGAGATCCAAGAAGGTGACGAACAAATGAAAATGGCCAATTTTTTTTGTTTGTTTTGTCCGAATGAGCTAAATATCTTTATCAATTATTAATATAGGAAAATGATTGGTGGCACGTGTAAAATGGGCCCAATAGAAGGAATAGTAATCTCTCTTGGGTCCTCCGCCTGCCCCACCCAACTAGTGTCTGAGATTCTCACACTGTAGACAGTCACGGACTCTGCTCGGACTTCTCGCGCTGCAGTCCATTGATTGTTCCTCCCACAGGGCCCGTTGCTCCTCTGCTCCGACTACCCGTACCTGAAAATTACTGCGAACACAGATTTGCCACCATTTCTGCATCCTCGTTAATATTCTACTATTGGATAATTTATGTAAAAGATATTTTGGGCTGTGTTAGGCAAAGGCGGACCGAAACGGACCGGACCCAAAAATTAAAAAAAAATTTCTTAAAATTAATTCTAATATTTTTATTTTTTACATCATATCAATAACTTTTTATTATTATTCAAATAAAAAATTTACTATAAAATAAATTTTTTTACTTTTTTATACAAAATATTCTGACTTTTTTCTCTCATATCAATCAAATCTGCTACAGTACCGTTTCACCCACTTTTTCCATTTTATTGCCAAACACAGCCTTGGTTCACATGGGCTATGTTTGGCAAAGGAGTGGCTGGACTGCACTCAAAATCTCAAAAAATTATTCACAAAATTAACTCCAACATTTTTATTTTTTACATTATATCAATCACTTTTTATTACTATTTAAATAAAAAAATCACTATAGATTTTATTTTATAAAACATTCTTACTTTTTTTTTTTTTTTTTTTTCTCTCACGTTAATTAAATTTGTTATAATTTTGGCCCACTTCCTAAATCCACTCATTTGCCAATTGCCATACAGCGCACTAACCTTGGTCCAACCCGGGGCTACCCCTTAAAAAGTAGTCAAAGCCGCACATGGCTTGACCCAACCCAAGGCTAACCCTTAAAAGATGCCGGTTAACCCCGCACCTAGTCCAACCAAACATGTGGGTAGCCCTCGAAAGATGGGCCCAACCCACGCACCTTGCCTGACCCAAAAGCCCTTTGAAAGCCTCAAATAAAAGACCCACTATCTCCCTTCAAAAACTAAGGTAAGGTATTGTCTCTCAAAAGAACGTATTTTCTTTTCTTTTTTGGCAAATTACTGATTTGATCGTCAAAGGCTCTCTCTCTGCGACCCCTCAGTCGCTCCCTCCCTCTCCTTTGCTATCTGCCATGATTGTTTCTCACAATTCATTGCCAAATCGAGAGCTCCATCTACACAGACTTGCTCCCCATGCTAAGGATTTTGTAAGCCAAATGTTTTGTAGACATCCAGAGTTGGAAGCAGAGCTTTTATCACAAAAGATGTGCCAATGCCCATGGCTCAACCTTCCTTTCGGCTGCTTGAGTGGAGTGGATTTGGTGGTGTGGAGGGAGAGAGAGAGGAGAAGGAAGAGAGAGTTGCAGAGACAAGCCATGGGGGTTTGGGTTGATTCTCGGTCTTGAAGCTTAATTTTAGGTTTATGCCGAAAGTATATGAAGCTTTAGTACCAATTTCCCTTTATCAAAAATGGGTGTTGAAGGAAAATTTATTTTGGGATGATTTTTCTCACTAGGTTCCCCATACAACCGATTGGGTGAATAGATTTGTTAATTTGAGGACATTTTGGTTGATTATAGTCTTGTGTTCTGCTTGGTTTCCTTTCGGTCATGGTTGCTGATAGAACATGGTTGGAGACGAGAGAGAGAGAGAGAAGAAAACAGAGAGTTAAACAAATAATAAAAGAAATATTGAAAAATAGTATTTAAAGAAATTAGATAGTGGAATAAATAGTCATTATTATGAAATAGATAGTGGAATAAATAGATAACGACCAATTATTTTATAAAAATGGTCATTATTATGAAGAAAAATATAATTTTTATTTTTTAAAATAATATCAAATAAAAGAAGGATTAAAATAAAAATTATTGCTTCAATTTTTTTTTTTAATTTTTAATTTTGTTATTTTTTTAAATTAAAAAATAAGGAAAAAATTTCTAAAGCAAAATACAGTTTTTATTTTTTAAAAATTACCAAAAAACAAATAATAACCAAAATAAAAATTATTGCTTCAGAAACCTTTTATTTTTATTTTTTATTTTTTATTTTTTTTTAAATTAAAAAATAAAGCAAAGTTGACTTTAAGTTAGACAAAATAGTTAAGCATTTAACATTTTCCTTCTTATAATAAATAGAAATGTCTAATGTGTAAATTATAGCTGTTTGATTGAAACGTGATTTTTAAAGAGTGATGACACGTGGGTAGTTAAGGTTGGGAGCGTAGCGTGGTCGGCAGTTTTGGGCCGTGTAATGGGAGAAAAATAAATGTTATAATCTAATAAAACTCTTCACATTTTGCCCATCAAGATTTTATATCGCATAATGTCATTTGCCAAGTTGATGTAAAAAAGGAACATAATTCCAGTGGATGACAAATAACACTTTGCCACCTAAAAATGGGCTAAACATGAGTGTGTTATTTTTCACAATCACAGATCAGAATGCAACGGATACCACCAAAAATGGTGGGTCCCCGTCCAAGTCCTAGACTCTTCTGCGTGGTATTAAAAGTACGAACCGTACGAAAAGCACAAAAGTTCCTCTCAGAAAGAGGACTGGCTTGCTTGCTCCTTCAGTTCCTCTCTCTCTCTCTCTCTCTCTCTCTCTCTGTGCGAGAAAATGGAGGACGCGCGAAAGAGAGACGGTTCGGCCACGGACGATTTAAGCGGCGAGGACATTCTGGCTTGGCTCTCGACGGAGGAAGACACGGTGTCGCAGCTCATGGAGCTCTTGGACGGCGAAGACGACGAAGACGCGGCGGAGAAGAGCTCGGTGAGGTTCGTAGAGGACCCATACTCGTCGCCGCTGGTCTTCCAGTCGTCGTACGTAACCATCAACGGAAACGAAGAGAGCTGTGGGTCGTCGTTCTCGGACTCGGACTCCTCGGTCATGGTTGGCATTGGGAGGTTGGTAGGGCGCGGCGTCGCGTGGGGTTCAAGCGAAGGGGCGGCTGGCGGGTGGGTGGAGGCTGCGGAGATCAAGGATTCGGTGGACGGCTGTGATGTGTTTGATTGGCATGAATCGGATGGTGAAGTGCTCGCCACGTTTCTGGGTGAAGATTTTGAGCAGTAAATACTGAATAGTGGTTTTTTTTTTTTCTTCTTTCTTCTTCTTCTTCTGAAAAGCTGCTTTTTAGGGTTTATGATGGGTTTGGTAGGTTTATTAAAAGTTATATTACGTCTAATCTTTTATTGATTATATCCCACATGCCCCACACAATGTTTAATTGAAACCAAACAATGAATTTACATCTCCAACTACATTCAATTCAAGGACCTCTAATTTTCAGTAACACTTTATAATTTGCTTGTTCAAATTTTACAAAAATAAATCTCACTTAAACTAACTCCCATGATAATGCATGGCTTGTTACATCACTTCGTTTCGAATACGTAGCAAGCAAGCAGGGTCATAAGGGGAGACATATAGGTTTTAAAAAGTTTGGGGAGCGGTATAATAATAATAATAATAATAATAATAATAAGGGAAAAATATAAAAAAGCCCCCAAAACTATCGGCCGTTTTCGATTTAGCTCCCTAATGTTTCAAAAGTAATAAAGTAACCTCCCAAATTATCAAACTATTGCATTTTGGCCACTCCGTTAGTCAGAACCGTCAATTTGGACAGAAACTGAAGAACGACGTTGTTTTGTTGGGGGATACTTTATCACTTTTTGAATATTAAGGGACTAAAATGAAAATGACTAGTAGTTTGGGAGACTTCTTTATATTCTTCCCAATTTTTTTTTTTTTTTTTCATAAAAGGGCATTGTAGTAACTTACCCATAACAAAACGACGTCGTTTTGCAGTTTCTGTTCAAACTGACAGTTTTGACTAACGAAATGGCCAAAATGCAATAGTTTGGTAGTTTGGGAACTACTTTATCACTTTTGGAACATTAGGGGGTTAAATCGAAAACGGCTGATAATTTGAGGCTTTTTTTAAATTTTTCCCTAATAATAAGTATCATATTGACCGACACATCACAGTATCACAATAAAAAAATAATTGAGTTTAGGTGTTAAAATGTGATAAAAGGATGGGTAGGTGATAAGAGGAAATTAATTAAAAGCATGGAATTGGAAAGGAGAGGTTACACCTACCCTGTAGAAAGGTCCATTGAGTTGGGCATCGTGATCCTCGTGAAATACCCCCAGCTCTGCCCCATTGGTGACACGTGCAAAACGCCAACTAACTTTATTTTTATTTTTTTAATAATTTTCAAAAGACCACACGATAAGAATGCCTCGAGGGAATCAATACAAAAAAACTTACGTCCTCTGTCAGTTCGTTTGTCCTAAAGCTTTTGCAAAAGACTCTCCCACCTTCTAAATTCAACTTGAAAATTCTTCTTAAATATTTTTGGATTAATAATTTTTTTGGTACATAAGTTTTGAAGTTTTTTAATTTTTTTCCTTAAATTTTAAAACATGATAAAACTAGTATTTCAAATTTTAAAAAATACCGAATCATCATTTTTAGTTTAAAAAATTTTATAAGGGTGGCCGAACCACTCTCTAGGGAAGTTTGACCTCAGCCACCCCCAAACCGAGTTTGGGGGTGGCTGAGGTCAAACTAGGGGTGGCCGGCCACTCCATAGAATTTTTTAAAACTGGAGGTGATGATTCGGTCTTTTCTAAAATCTGAGGTACTAGTTTTGTCATATATTAAAACCTAGAGGAAAAAATTAAAAAATCTTAAAACTCATGTACCAAAAAAGTTATTAACCCAATATTTTTTATATAGATATTTTTTTAGTGTTTTTTTTTTTAAATTATTTATACTTGGTAAAAATATTATGTATTTTGAAAAGAAATTTATAATTTGTTTATAAAAAGTGTGTTAACAGTGAGAGTCTACATAGTGATATGAGTATTGGCAAAAAGCCATTATGGTTGTGTCATGTTTTAAACATGATCTCTGGGTTTACTTACTGCACCACCATTTAGTTTGGCTAAATTTTCTGTTGGGCCAGCAATTCCCTCTATTTATCTTAGCTGGAACAACTAGAGGCCCAAGGGAACAGTTAGTGGGCCTTAACAAATGAGCGATACTAATAGCCTATTGAATGTGGCATGGCATGAAGATTTCATCATCTCATTGCTAATCTCAAACTACTATTCCAATGATAATTTATTTTTCAAATTATCAATTACTATAATTTACCCCTCAAACTATCAAAACAATGACAATATACCTAATGCTAGCAAAATGACGAAATTACCTCTATAGAATTTTCAATAAGACAAAAATACCCTTAAAAATTTGAAAAAAAAAAAAAAAAAATTAAATTTTAGTATTTCGTCATCTTATTAAAATTGGGGGTACATTGTCATTGTTTTAGTAGTTTAGGGGGTAAATTATTGCAACTGATAATTTGGAAGGTAGATTATCATTGAGGTGGTAATTTGAGGAGATTAGATGGACTTTTGTTAAATACCATTTTGGCACCACGTCTTAAAAAAAAAAAAAACAAAAAAAACATTTTTGCACGTGTGTGTTAAACACCATTATAGGCCATAGCATAGCCACATGTACAGGTAGCAAAATAGCTGTTAATATTTTTAAGGGAACATTAATGGAGGTAAAGAAAACAAAATTGAATGACACCACAGCTTGTGCTGTAACTTTTTGGACCTATTAGTTTAGTCTGCTGTTGGACATAAACTAAAATAAATAGAGTGCTTTCAGATACACTCACAACTCTTTGCAATGAGTCGCTACAATCAAGTTTGCGGCCAGTTTTTCTATTAATTACTTCCATATTAAGGAGATTATGTGTCAATCGTCAACCATTATTTCTCAACTACCACATAAATGTAGATCATCAATAGAAAAGCGGTTATAGAAAACCTTATAAAAGAAACTCAACGCATCAGGTAAAGGGGTCGATTCATATCTTCAAAAATTTAAGCTCATTACTCTATTCTCATTCCAGACAAACATTGTACCTTCAGAATCAGAGTATCTCCGGCCAAGGCCGAGGACCCTTTAATGTTCCTATTATTTTGCAAGTAATCCATCGTCGATCAAGTCGTACAAAAAACTGCTCTAACAGTCTATTTGGTTTTTAGCTTCTATAATTTCTTTGTTGTTTGGTTATTGTAATTTCTGTTAAATTTATTTATTTACTTATAAAATAAAAAAAACACAACTAAAATAACCATGCACTCTTCATGCCTTTGACGGTCTCTATTTGGAGGACCAAGAGGATATTATCGGTGTATTGGCAAAATCTATCAATGGGTCCATATACCCACTTTGTATGACAAAGACAATTCGGAAACTTTTTATTTTATTTTTTAATGCGTGGGTAATATGAGCTTTCATTTCTATCAGAAGTATAAATAAATAAATAAAAGGTTTATACAGAGTAGAAAAGATATTCAAAAAGAAAAAATAAAAAATAAAAATTGGGTCTCAAGAAAGTGGACATGGGCTTAATCAAGAAAGTGGACATGGGCTTAAATGCTTAATCAAGAAAGTGGTCGTTAATAGTTAATTGTACTTCATTTCTATTAATAGCATTTTACTTTTGAGATCTTTTTTTTTTCATCTATCACTCACCTGATCACCACACTTAGTATGGAACTACATACAGATGAAGGGAGCCATGGCCTGCTTTGGATTTCATTTTCCTTTTTAATTTTTTTACCAAGTTAAATATATATATGTATTTTCAGGTTTAAAAATTAAGTTTAGCCTCTAGCAAAATTAAATTTGAACCCTAATTCATATTGGGTAATTACTTACAAAGTGAAAAGAATTAGAAATCAAATCAAGGTGACCCAAAATAACCAAGAAATATAGGGAGTAGATGGATGTAGATCCACTAGATATCAAGTGGGTAAAAAAGGCCAGTTTGTGGCTCAAGAACCCTAATATATCCTATGGCTTAAAGGCCCTAAACCCTTAGCCTAAAGGGCTCCTTCATGCCTCCCCAGATGAGGGGATATATTTTCTCACCAATCTGGGACTCTCAGATGGTCACTGTAATGAGCAGGAAGCAAGTTTCACAATCATATGTAAAGTAGATTATGATGTAAGGCATATAGAGAAAAGTGAAACCCAACAACAATTAAGCAATGATATCAACCCAACACCATTTTTCTACCCATCCCAATCATATCAATTCTGGCCCATGAAAAAAAAAGAAAAAGAAAGTGAAATGTGGGTGTTAATCATTAATATCTTACTCGCATCAAAACAAAATTTGATTAACAAATTAAAAAAAAAGGGGGGGGGGGGGGGGGAAAGTATATTTAATTACATGCTTTAAAGATATATATTTGTTTGATAAATTGGGTTGAGAAAAGAAAAAACTTTATTTATTAATTTTTTTCTACACAACACAATGTTAAAAATAAAATAAAAAAATCAAATTTTTACAGCCTTGCACGTGATCCTACAATTTCCTACTGAGACCCTTGGAATCCAAGCTTCGGTGCTCAAGAAAATTTGGTCACGGGAGACGATGTGGAGCAATATCGGGTGATTAATAAGGGTTTTGACTTGCTTTGATAATGATGCATCACCCCAAGATACTTATTATATTAATCATAACGAATTAATGAAGTGTAATAGTCATTGATATTTTAAATTATAATGCAAGGAATCGCAACCCTCTCTTCCTCTAAGGTTGACCGTAATTTTTAATCCGACCAATCTTATAAACACTCATTTTTAATCACATGCTTTAATGGTACATGTCGGTTTAATAAATTAGGTTTTAAATTTTTTTATCCAATTTAATATAGAGAAAAACTGTCTTTTATATGATCTGTTAGATTAATTTTTGGTACTACCTGATCGGTGATGAACTACCAATAAAATAGTAAAAACGTTAAAGGATCTACTAGTTCAGAGACCTAGAAAACTCCAATACAATGAGCTCTGAATTTTGAGAGATGGGTCGACTTCTTTACCTCATGCGTTGCATCCCATTTTATAGGGTTTTATGTAAGTGTTTTCCCTAGTCATTCCACGTTCATCCGGTGGTGGTTGAGAGATAATCTCTAAAAATGTCATAATGAATTATTGAATAAATTGTTAGCACAACCAATTTTTTCTTTTGTTTGTTTTTGGGGGATAATTTCACAAACAATGTTTTGTAGAAGATTTACAAAGAATTGTTATATGTAGATGGCCAGTTTGGATATATTTTAATTGTTTTATAAGACCCCTAACTCAAAAGTAAAATTGATGTGAGTGTCAACCAGAAGTTCTAAAGAAGGGTATATTTTATTTTTTAAAGTTTCTTATGAGACTTTCAAAATTTGTTTAATAGCAATCCCTTTTACTTTTTGATCTTAGCTATGATACACACATATCTGCACTTCCTTTAATGAAGATTTAGATGGAAGTTTGGGGCCTCATAAATTATTGAACATCAAATCTTTTGCTAAAGAGATTGATCATCATCTGCATGAGATTGTTTAAAATATTGTTAAGGATGGGTCATGATATCAACATTATGATGGTGCTTACCGTCACCGAATTTTATTTTTACCTTTATCTCACATCATCAGTCAAAACCTTAGGCTGTTATCCAACCGCCTATAAATACTCGATTGATTTTGAAAGCAAATGATTATTGACGGATGGAGTTTTTTTTCAACTCAGTCTATTAAAATAACACGTGCCTAAAATGCATGTGAAAATTATGTGTATTTTGTACACATGTCTTGCGTTGAAAACAACTTTGATGGGAGAAATAGTTGTTTGTGTATAAAGTAAGTTGTCACTTCTCAACAAGGTTTTATCCAACACCCAACTAGAAAACACAATGAAAAAGGCAAATATATATATATATCTCAACAAGGTTTTATCCAATACCCAACTAGAAAACACAATGAAAAAGGCAAATATATATATGTGACTGGAAATCTTCTTTAGTGAAAGGTAAATCAGGCAATCTTTTGTCCATTATTAATTAGTTAACTGATTAGCAAAAGTAGGTTCCACCCATTCTCCAAGATTAACATAAGAAAGTGAGACTTTAAACGAGGTAGAAAGAGAAGTACATCGTAGGCTTCAAAAATCTCTTTCACTTGCCCTCCTACATTAAAATCTCCATGTCTTGTATGGACCATGACCTATTCTATCTATCTAGGAAGTAACCATGACCTGTTCTATCTATCTAGGAAGTAAGTTCCAAATGGGCCGTATGACTCCAAAACTAACGAATTAATTTTCTTTTTGAACTTAAAAAAACTTTTTGATAAGCAATGATTCATTGAAATTTACCTTGTAGAAAGTTAGGGATAGTATCTGGTAATATAGTTTATCATGGCCCACCTTTCAGGCTTAGCTGTGTCCGTCAAAAGACGAGGACTAGCATTATCGGGTAGTTCCCTCTCCCCTTAGAGGGAAATCGTCTAATGAGTCTAGCCCGAAAGGTACATCATGAGAAACCTGTATTCTCTGTCACATCGCCATTACTATAAACAGTATCACCACTTTGAGAATTGATTATGAATGAGAATATTTGCCGGCCATTACTTGTGTTTCACAACATCTACTTTTGCCACTCGCCCCCATATAGGGCTGTCCGTACTGATAGGATGCTCCTCAACTAGATGGGTGCCACATAACCCAAGTTATTGTACTCGCTCCCCAAGTTACTTAGGAGTAAGTTTCTAAGCTCATTTTCTTAGAATCTTTAACTGAGACATGGGAATGCCCATCACTAGAACCTCCGACGAGCCATCTATATTTGTCTTTTGTGTCTCAACATGTATTTTTAATTGAAGCGCCGGAATGCGGTCAACTATATAGTAACAACGCTAATAATGGCCCATTAAGCAATGATGCAAGTAAAACATACTAGTCCATCGACTTATCAAATTTTATTTTTATTTATAATTTTTTTTCTTTCGTGGGAGGACCAGTCCATCTCTTTAATGAATATGATTGTTAGCTTTGTATGATTACCTCGTTATGACCCACCCAACGACGGCCCATCGATTGATCAGGACCATTGACTTGCAGAGTTGGTGGGCCGTCCCTAACCCCATTCTACATGGGAGAGGTTGGTGAAAGGCACTATCAACCTTTTATTTTTCTTGGCATCACAATATCATTATCTCCTTTAGCCTAAGGTAACTTTGAGCTTTTTTTGCAAGAAGTAACATGGTGGGCTTAATAAAGTGAAAAAAAAAAAAAAAAAATTAAGTTCGTGATATTATGGTCATAAATGGCAATGGGGGATGAGGCCCTTGAGGGAGACCTTGAAAGCATCCAAGAGGGAAATAGTCACCACTTGGGTATGAGAGCTCTGCTATATATATTAATGGTAGAGCTCAAGAAAGTAGAGCCGTGTCTTTATTTACAAGAGAATTAAACAAGTATAATAAAAGAGTCATACCACAAGAGAAGCCTTTATAAATATTCTCAAAGGCAACTACTCAATCTCACCTCACACTTGTTTCTCTTGTCTGTCAAATTTCTCTTTTCAACAATGATGAGTAAGAGGCCAAGAATTGTGATAATTGGAGCAGGAATGGCTGGCCTTACAGCAGCCAACAAGCTCTACACTGCCACTGGAGGGAAAGACTTGTTTGAGCTGTGTGTTGTGGAAGGTGGGAGAAGAATTGGTGGCAGAATCAACACTTCTGAGTTTGGTGGTGACCGGATTGAGATGGGTGCAACGTGGATCCATGGCATTGGAGGGAGCCCAGTTCATCAAATTGCACAAGAAATCCATGCACTAGAGTCAGAGCAGCCATGGGAGTGCATGGATGGGTTCTCTGACGAGCCGATAACGGTTGCCGAAGGCGGGTTTGAGCTAAATCCGCCATTAGTGGAGCCTGTGACGACCCTCTTCAAGAACCTGATGGATTATGCTCAGGGGAAGCTGGGTGAAGACAGTGCGGGGAGTGAAGAAACTGATTACTCTAGGCTTGCAGCCAAGGCTTTCAAGATTTCTGCAGCCAATGGTGGTGAAGAAAAGCTCAGTATTGGTTATTTTCTACGACAAGGCCTTGATGCTTATTGGGATTCTAAAAAAGACCAAGAAGAGCTAGAGCTCAGAGGGTATGGGAACTGGAGCAGAAGGTTGGTTGAAGAAGCTGTGTTTGCAATGCATGAGAACACCCAGAGGACTTATACATCGGCTGGTGATCTTTTGACTTTAGATTATAGTGCAGAAAGCGAGTATCGTATGTTTCCTGGTGAAGAAATCACCATTGCTAAAGGGTACTTGAGCATAATTGAATCACTAGCTTCTGTGCTACCACCTGGTCTAGTCCAGTTAGGCCGAAAGGTCACAAGAATTGAATGGCAGCCTCAAGGCCATGAATCATCATCAGTCATGGAAAATGGTCATGCTGCTAGGCCTGTGAAGCTACATTTCTGTGATGGGTCGAATATGTTGGCTGATCATGTCATTGTCACGGTTTCACTAGGAGTACTTAAAGCCGGAATTCGTGAAGATTCAGGTATGTTCAATCCTTCCCTGCCTTCATTTAAGTCTGAGGCAATATCAAGGCTCGGATATAGTGTTGTCAACAAGCTGTTTGTGCAAGTGAAAGGCAATGACTTCAACCAGTTTCCATCTCTCCAATTGGTTTTCCATCGACCGGACTCTGAATTCCGGCATAAGAAAATACCTTGGTGGATGAGGAGGACAGCTACTCTGGGCCCAATTTACAACAATTCGAGTGTCCTGCTATCTTGGTTTGCAGGGAAAGAAGCATTAGAGCTTGAATCACTTGAAGATGAACAGATCCTTAATGGGGTCTCAACAACAATCTCTAGCTTTCTATCAAAACCCCACAAGGAAGCCAACTCTAACTCCCATGAATTATGCAATGGAAAGGCCAATTCTGTGGGAAACTCTCATGGAAGTGCAGTGAAAGTCACAAAGATATTGAAGAGCCAATGGGGTAATGATCCTTTATTTTTGGGGTCTTACAGTTATGTTGCTGTTGGGTCAAGTGGCGATGATTTGGATAAAATGGCGGAGCCACTGCCAAAACTTAGCAGTTGTGAGCCTGCTGCTCCCCCTCCACCACTTCAAATTCTGTTTGCAGGAGAGGCAACACACAGAACCCACTATTCTACAACGCATGGAGCTTACTTCAGTGGTCTTAGAGAAGCCAATAGGCTTCTTCAACATTATCACTGTGTCGGGGTTTAGGACACTTAGTACTTAATTTTTTTTTTTTTTTTAATGAAGATTTGTTTCTATAATATCACTCTCATTTTCATCTAAAGCATCTTCTCTTTCTTTAAAGTGGGTTAGAGTGGGAGGAAAAGAAAAGAAAATTATCAAGGATGAAAAGAGAGAGAGAGAAGAGGGAACATTTTTAGATGTACTGCAAGAATTAAAGAACTTTCTTTCATTTTTTTTGTGTTGCTTTCTCTTTGTTTGTGAGTGTAGTTTTGCTTTTCATTTGATCTCTTTATCCTCAAAGCAAACCAACTGAGATTGTGTTTGACATTTAATATCTAAAAGTAAAGAACAAGAAAGCTTTGGATCCCACCTCTCTCTCTCCCTCTCTCTCTCTCTCTTTCTCTCTCTCACCAAGTGTGTTTTTGTTTTGCTTCGTCCAATGGACAGGATCCGATAAACCCGGCTCTTTCCAGCTTGGGGTTCCTTTTCTAGAGCTGAAGGCTTGTTTCACTGCCCATGACATTGTGTTCTTGAATCCAAACGAGCCCTTATCACACTCACAAGAGGGAAACTCTAATTTCTAAGGCATTCCTTTGTTCGATTTAGTTTAGACCATTGAGTACTTGGGACAAACAAATGAGCTGGTCACATGAATATGGGATAGAACCACCAATCTTTAGGGTCCCATGTAGTACATCTCCTCCCCAATTGGCCAACAGGAACCAATCACACCAGTAACCAAAATGTCCTTAACAAAGAACAAGACAGAATTTGAGATGCTTCTGGTCATCTTATTTCTTTGATTTTTTGTACAGAAGCTCTCTTGGGTTGGACCCATTAGAATGTTAGGTCCCATTCAATTCATAACTTGTTGGAAGCCAGACACACACTCTAAGACAGTTAGCTCTTAGTTGACAGCACCAATGGCTTAGCCAGTTGGTACCATTAGATTTCTTTACAAAGCAAATCAATGCTAGATTCCGAAAATGACTGTCCATAAGCATAAATAGCACAGATACCCTTCACATTTCTCATATCAAACTAATCTCAATCCCTCATACCAACTGGCATAATTTGAAGCTGAACAATGGCCATGCTCTGTCATAATCCAAGTCCACATCCCTATATATTTTTCTGTCGGATTTTGTAACATGTAGAGGTGTTTTTTTCGTACCAGTTCAGTTATTTGTACAAGTTGACATAAATGTGATACAAACCTTGGGTAGAAAGAATTCACCCTTTTGTAAGGAGAGGGTGCCCAATAATTTACATATACATGGTTAAAATTCTACTTAAGCCATGTGGGAAATTTAGGATCGTAGCATACGACCACGCTCATTCTAATGGGTCCAACCCAAGAGAATTGAATTCACCCTTTCAGCATTCGTGATTCAACCACAAAACTGTAACTTATTCAATTCCCATGCTCGAAGCGATGGCTGGCTTTGATACCAAATGATACAAACCTTACCAGCTTGCAAATGGAGGGTGCTCAAAAGCTTATATACACATGCTTAAGATTGTAGTTACGTTATATGGAACGATTAGAATCGTAACAAAAAGCTATTGGGTAAGAGTTTTAGGCATGAAATTCAAGGGAAGACAAGGGACATGATACAAACCTTGGGTATAAAGAATTCACCATTGAAAACTGACTTGCAAGGAAAGGGTGCCCAATAGTTTATATATACATGGTTAAAATTCTACTTAAGCCATGTGAAAAATTTAGGATCATAGCATACGACCACGCTTTGTACCCAACGTCTACAGCGGCTCACTCTATCGACATTGACCCAATAGTAGCCTTTTCTCTTTTGACATCTCTACTTATCTTTCAGTATTCGTGATTCAACCACAAAACTGCAACTCATTCAATCCCTCATACTTGAAGCGGTGGCTGGCTCTGATACCAAATGATACAAACTTTACTGGCATGCAAGGGGAGAGCACTCAAAAGCTTATATACACATGCTTAAGATTGTAGTTACGTCATATGGGACGATTAGAATCATAACAAAAAGTTATTGTGTAAGAGTTTTAGGCATGAAATTCAAGGGAGGACAAGGGACATGATATAACCATTTGGACCTCATCTTGTGACATTTTCTATCATAACAAACAACCAGAAACAAATCACAGGATCAAAAATTTGCTGAGTTTTCTCCCTCGGATTGATTTCCTGGGGATTTCTGTTTGGCAGCACTGTATGGTCAAATCAAGAGCTGCCTATATTGACTCTATTATTGTGGGATTTACAAGGCTCTCCCCCAAAAAAACTGGAATGCCCCACCTGCTGTCCCTTTTTGCCTCTTATGGGCTTCAATCAGTCTTAGATGATTGTGCATATCAAAAACCATTCTGTCACCAAGTCCTTGTCTGATTCATAAACAAACCAAATGAGAATCTCCATCCCCTGCTCCACCACTCCTAGTGGCCAAATCAACATTTTATTACTTGCCTTTTACCCTCTTTAATTTGCAATCTAATCATCATAATTAACAACAATTCATGTTGAGTTAATCAAACCCATTTCAACTTTTCAGTTTTCACTCAACATACGCTAAGTTGATAACCATTCACAAAGAGTGATTATTATGCCAACTGTTTTAGGATTAAGAGATAAGATTGTAAGATGGAATTAGGAGCTAATTGCTCCAAATTTCCCCATATGTCCTATGAATTGTTTCAGTTGGGTGCACTTTTTGACCACTTGGGCTACAAAGCTCGGGACAATTTAATTGACAACACGTGCAAAACTCAACGGTTGAGAGTCCAAGACGTTACATCTTATATTTGTAAGCAGTTTGCATGTTCCCTTCCTACTCACGCACTTGGACCAATCATTTTCGCTTTGAGAGCGACCGAGGATATTATGGACAAATTTTATTCTAATCCTGTTTATTAAACTAACACGTCTTTAGAACATGACATTAAAACCGAATTCCTCTTAGTTTGAAGGAAAACTTTGTTCGTTTATTATTAATATGTGAATCTCTTACGCTAAAAAAACATTTCTTAGAAGTGGCTAAAGTTTGATGTAAGCTAACAAATAACTCAATTATAGAAAGTGGGGAGGGGCTTAAATCAGTTGATTAAACCATTTGCTTTTTCGAAAAATGCATTCATCTCAACATTTCTTTTCCTTTAAGAGTCCAATTTCTTTAACCTAATGATCAATGTTTTGCTTTTAAGCAAATCATAGATTAAAAGTTTAATGATACATTAGGAGCTGTCTTTGTGCTTTACTCTTTCAAAATCAGAATAACTTTTCTATCCTTGGAGAGCCAATGATGTCAAATTTAAAGGACCAAAGCCAAGATAACTGATATAAGTTAAGTTATCATCTTGGGATCTAACCCTTTGCTTTAAAAAGCCCTTTTGTGGTGAGTGATAGGTATATAGATAGATAGAAGGAGACCCTTTAGCCAAAAGAAAAACCTAAAAACTTGTGTGAGGAGGGGAAGAATCTAGAGCCCTCTAGAGCCCTAGAGGGTGTAGTGCTAGGGGTTATTGGGTCTTTGGATGGTTCCCAACTCCCAAATACTCACAAGCTGATCGTTGAGAATTATGGTCCTATTGATGCTATCTGTTACCTACAAAGACATCTCTGGTGATGCAAAAAGCAATCATGTTTTTATAGATCTGTACCTTCACAACATTTAAAAGCAATATCTTCGTGGGATTTGTCCTGTTAATGGATGGTCCAATAATGTCATACCAGTTGGAGGAACTATCAGTAGAGAACAAATTTTGTGATTTGTAGTCATGTTGGCAGAGAGGGACTTCAGGTAATTGTAAAAGTAAGCTCAAGGTAATAACTACCAAGGTGGGGTTCTTGTACGTTTTCGTTTTTTGTTTTTGCTCACGGAATCTACTAATTCACCTTTTTTTTTCCGACTCGGAAAATTACCGAACGGCTAAAGCATGAACGAGACGTCAAGTTTAACTTTTTAAGCTCAACAAAGCTGGAGATGATGTTTCATGCCTCTTTGAGATTGATTTTTAAGAGGTTATAGGTATGATTAGTGTTGAAAATCTACTAGCTAGGATCAGATTATGGGGCCACTCCAGGCTCATTGACAGTTTTCTAGGATCAATCACGAGATACATACATTAGTGGAACATGTAGTGTGTGAGAAAAACGCTGAGAATAGATGCCAAAATTTGATACTTTCTCTCTTTATTCGGGCCAGCAAAGGTGTGCATATTATAAAATCAATATAAGATTCTATTATCTCCTTCATAATTGCTGTACTTTTTTTTTTACCGCATCTAAGTTGGATTGGACAGAGAATTGAACTAGTAAATTTCGGTTCATAAAACATGGTATCTAGCCAATTTGAGCTACTCCTTAGAAACAATATCAGTTGACTTGACGTGATTTAAGTGACTTTACTTTTGTGTGTGTGTGTTTTTTTTTTTAAATAATTTTAAGTTTGTTTTTAATTTTTATTTGGCGTATATTTGTAAGTAATTGTACCACATGGCACATACAATGGGTACATAATGTGTCAAATAAGAGCCATATAATATTAATTGATCCAATGTGACATACTGTTATTTAATTGTACGATATATTGACTAAATAACCTATTTAAAACCAAAGAAAAACCTTATAACTTAATTGTCGAAATTGAAAACCTAAGCGTACAATTATTTTGATAATATAGATTTTCTTTCGAAATCCTATAGGCTCACCTGGTGTAGGTTAGAGATTGAACACGCTAGGATTTGTAAACAAAATTTCCCAACTTTTGTAGATAAATAATGAAGCTTTTTCAGCCAAGTTACTTACGTTAAAGATTTGAAAGGATGTGTTGACAAGAAAAATGAAAGAAATTGGAAAGGATGTGAGTTGATAAATTGCCAGTGTTCTCAACCCAATAATGATAATGTGACCCATTGTCGTTTACCTGGCTCAATGAGTCGTTTAGAGAAAGATATTAAGCCCATATAAGTAAGATTAAGATAATTAATACCAAAAGCCCCATCTTAGAAATTGCTCAAACTCAATGGGCATGTAAGCACATCATTTCCCATTGGCACGTGGCACTTTTCCATTCTCTTCTGAAAATGCCCCTAGTCTGTCATGTCAAAAGACATAATTACCCACGCATATTGGTTTGATAATAAAAACAAAATGTCGGTTCCCCATAATATTCTTGCATACCCCTATTTTGGAGATAGTAAATTACGAAAATCCCCAAATGTAATTAGAAAATGGGCACGAGAAATAGAGTTTTTAAATCAAAAAATACTTTTTGAAAAAAATTTCAAATGAAACTTTAGTCAAAAGTGTGTTTTAGCCATTTTTTTAGATCCTTAAAAGGGCTTTTAATAATTTTTAATAAATGAATATTTTTTTTTTCAAATAAACTTTTTGAGTGTTAAACATACTTTTAAACATTTCAAATGCACATTCAAACATGCCCATAACAATGAAGTTCACGTTAATTAATTAATGACCGAACTTGACAGACTGGTGAATCTAACATTCTAACGATCGTCGTGACAATCTCACGGGAAGACTTCACAAACAACATTACAACAACTTTTGTACAAATCAATCGCTTGGCTTTTTTTTTTTCTTAAAACAAAACACAAAACATAAAAATATCAAAATATACTTAAAAAAAAAAAAAAAAAAAAAACTCTCAATGACATTCTTACCAGCCTCACTAAATTTTACTTACCAAAATAACCAAAAGTACACTTTTCTCTATTTTAACTACCAACTTTTTTAAAGAGCAGCCTCACTATTTTAACTATCAACTTTTACTATTCCATTTGAATAATCTTTTTCAAATATTTCATTACATTTTTTTTTTTTTTTAACCTTTTCAAAGAATAGTAAAGAAGATAGAAAAATTATATTATTTCTTATTCTTTTGGTGAGTAAATAGTACTCACTATTTTAATAAGTACGGTTCATTCACCATTTATTTTGAGTTAAAATGGTGAGGTTAAAAATGAAAGATTTTAACCATTTTCACCAAAATAACTGAAAAATAATTTTAATGAGGCCGCCAAAAATGCTCTAACAAATAATGTTTATATTGTTCTTTTGACCAAGGAAATCCCCCTGGGGTCACCACCCCATTCTTCAAACACGACCAATAGGTTCCCATTTGACTTCAGCCATGAGCGTGGAACATGGTACCTGGGATTAACAATAACTTTGTTAGAAATCTGTCTCAATTCTCTGATGTTGAAAGCAATTAAGTAAATTAAATTGGTCTCACCATCTTTGAGAGGCCTCCTCACAACCACTGAGGCATTTATTTTCATTGTAATATCCAATGTAAGTGCATTTGCCACAGCCTCCGCCACTTGCTTTGTTTGCAGCCCAATGGCGCCCAATGCTTTGCCCATTTACCCATACCTCACCTTTTCCCATGCTAATCATGTCTAGAGCCAATGGTTCATTTCCTCCTGGCGTTTCAAAATTAGTCTGAAAAAACCAGCCATGAAATCAACTTAATTTTGTACAAAACTACCTTTTTTGTATTTGCGTCTCAAATCCTTGAAGAGAATTGGAAGAAAAGAAAAAAAAAGTAGTTGGTTAGCAGGATATATATATATATATGGTTCTCACCTTGTACCAAGTCAGTGGCCTCTTTATGGCCAATGATGATCCTCCTGCCCACCTCACAGAGGAGGTTCCTTTGAATGAAAAAACACCTAAAGATTCACCTTCTAGACCTTTCTGCTCAAAACCATCCACAGAAATGTGAGATTATTATGACAACTTCATTAATCATACCTAATATGATGTGGATCAAGAAATTCCAACTGTTTGTTGAATGACATTCTGCATTGCTTTCATCTTATGATCATGGTTTATGTATTTCAAGTTTTATATGGAGAAATCATTCCAAAAGTCACTGGATAGTAGCTTAAAGCTTGATGAGCTTAATTACTGACTTGGGTTATGTTAGGGCATGAAATTAGCGGGTTAAGATTGAGAGGTTTCGACTCGTTTAATTAAATGGGTTGAATTACCCTATGCCTCAACAAACATAAAACTAGTGGATTAGAGTTGAAGGGTTTAACCTCGTTTAATTGAATAGACTATATAACCCAAACTCGACACGCGAATATGAGAAATTGGCATTTGAGATCATATCAGTACAGAAGGGTGTTGAGGAAACAAACCTTGTGGGACCATTTCCATCGTGACAAGTCCCATTTTCCATCATTGACTCCCTCCAATGTAATTGGGCCAAGAACCCCAGCATTCCATGTATCAAAATGCAGGCCAATGTTCTGAAATCAATCAAATATATAAATGACAATCAAAAGAGTACAAAAATGTGAGGTTCCCCTGCCCCAACAAGAATGTTTTGGAAAAGAGTAGACTCATCACTGACCGGGAGGCCAACAGTAGAGCTTAACAAAGCAAGCTTGTTGACACCAGCTTTCAGGTTCAGGCTGCCGCTAAATGTTAGTTTTGGAGTTTCATAACTCCCATAAGCATTTCCTGCCAAAGTAGAAAATCCATGAGTTAAAAAAGGATGATGATGATAATTAAGATAAACTCAGATTCACTGAGCTTTATTTCCCAAAACTTTTGCTTTTATATAGAATGTCTACCAACTGATTGACCGTTGACAAAAACTTGCAAAGCATGGCCTGCTGATGCAACACTGAGGTAAGGTAGCTTTCCAGTCTTTAGAAATCCTTCATCTTCATTTATAGTGATACTATTGCAACCAAAAAAATCACAATCAAAAGAGCTTAAGCCGATAAAAAATGGTAGACTTAATTTTAAATAAGACCCAACACATGAATAAGAGACAATGTTTAAACTCGAGACTTTTGCAATGATATCGTGTTAAGGGGATAGGAAATGATCGGAAAAAAAGTAGTATAATTATACTCACTCTGTCATGTACCACAAATAGTCTGTGGTGTCCCAGGTGACATTTACTTGCTCCCTTAACCCATCAACCAAGAATGAAGCTTTATCAGAAGCAGTGGCAACCCATTCATCGTATGACTCCCACGAGAATCCCCAACTATATGGCACCATCCTCATATGCACGCCATGGGCATTGATCTGAATACAAACTTTCATCTGATGTCAAGGCCTATATATACTTGGAAATGTAAAGAATAAAGAGGTTTATCCAAGAAGAACAGCTAGAAATTTGTCTTCTGCATGCAATCAATGGCTGCACCTCATTCAGGTCTCACCAGCTAGTTAAGTTCTCAAACTTAGCAAATTCACTAAGCTTTTGAATTTAACTTCAGATTGAAGAAACACCCTCAAGCTAAAACTGTAGATGATCACTAATTACTAGTGTTCCTCAAAAACCCGTCTTCATGTCCATTTGGATTATGCAATTTCAAAACCCAATTAAGTGTTTGGTATAATCACGACATTTAAAATTGCAGTTTAGCCTTTAAAAACTTACTCCCATTCAATATACTTTGCGAAATTGCCAAGTAAGTTTTGTTAAAAAAAGGAATTAGTTATTATATATGTAACCAAGAGCCAAAAGAGTCTTCTTCTTCTTACCTTTGCAGTGTTAAAAGTTTCGGTCTTGCAGTCAGGAAGAATGC